>NC_065578.1:159093709-159404661 GCF_024542745.1 Macaca thibetana thibetana
GAATGGGGCCAGGGACCAGCTCCCTGAGGAAATGATGTCTAAGTTGAGAACTGAAGGGGACTTAGAGGAGTCTGGACAGAGAGGAGGAAAATGTGTCCTAAACAGAGCATCCAGTTTAACAGGAGAGAGCATGACATAAAATTCCTTATGATCAGAACATGAACTGGTGGGAGCTGGGTGATGGGGTCTTGTAAGGAGCTTGCAATTTATCCTAAGGATGCAGGAAGTCATTGAAGTGTTTTCAGTGGGGATGGGACAGATCATATTTGTGTTTGGGGTGATGTGGGGAATAGGCTGAGGGGGAGCAAGATTGGAGGGAGAATTAGGACATGTAGTGCTTTCCTGTGGTTGCTGTAACAAATGACCACAGATTGAATGGTTACGAATCACATAAATGTATTACAAATCACACAGGTCTGGAGGTCAGAAGTCCAAAGTCAGGCTCACTGGGATAAAGTTAAGGTGTTGGCAGGGCTGATTCCTTCTAGAAGTTCAAGTGGAAAATCCATGTCCATGTCTTTTCCAGCTTCCAGGGGCCATCTGCATTCCTGGGGTCATGGCCCCTTCCCCTTCCTCCATCTTCAAAGGGCATGACTACAACTTCTGCTTTTGTGTCCATGTATCTTCTCCATGTCTGACCCTCCAGTCTCTCTCTCTCTCTCTCTCTTTTTTTTTTTTTTTTTTTTAGACAAAATTTTGCTCTTGTTGCCCAGGCTGGAGTGCAATGGCACAATCTTGGGTTCAAGCGATTCTCCTGCCTCAGCCTCCTGAGTAGCCGGGATTACAGGCACCTGCCACCATGCCTGGCTAATTTTTGTATTTTTAGTAGCGATGGGGGTTTCACCATGTTGGCCAGGCTGGTCTCAAACTCCTGACCTTCAGGTGATCCACCCACCTCGGCCTCCCAAAGTGCTGGGATTACAGGTGTGAACCACTGCACCCAGCCCAACCTCTCTTTTATAAGGACCTTTGTGATTACATCGGGCCCCTCTGGATAATGCAGGATAACCTCCCTATCTCAAGATCCTTAATTTAGTCACATCTGCAAAGTCCCTTTTCTCATGCAAGGCAAAATATTCATAGGTTCTGGGGATTAGGATGTGGACATCTTTGCCAGGCCATTGTTCTGCCCACTGCAGGGGACTGTCATGGTATTTGAGACAGGAAATAGTGATTGGTAGCGGTACAGATGGAATCAAGGGCATAGATTTGAGATAACTTTAGAAATTAGACTAATTGGTGACTGATTAGATGTGGGACGTTGGGGAGAGAGATGAGGAGAGATCATGTCTGATTTTCTGACTCCCGCACTTGACAGGATGGGATATGGTTTGTAAGACAGAGAACACAGGAGAAAAAGGAGGTGTCGAGAGTGACTACAGGAGGAGATGAGTCTGACCTGCCTCTGAGACAGCCAAGATGAGATGCCCAGAGGGCAGGTGGAGGTGCATCTGGAGTCCAGGAGAAGAAGGGTCTGGGGAGGGTGATATGGTTTAGAATCAGTAAACCATGGCCAGGGGGCTGGCAGCCTGTTTTGCAAGTAAAGCATTATTGAAACACAGTCAAGCCCATTCATTCTGTTTTATTTATTTATTTATTTATTTATTTAAGCGATAGGGTCTTGCTCTATCACTTAGGGTGGAGTGCAGTGTTGTGATCATGGCTCACTGTAACCTTGAACTCTTGGGCTCAAAAGATTCTCCTGCCTCAACCTTCCAAGTAGCTAGGACTGCAGATGTACACCACCACACGCGGTTAATTTTTTATTTTCAGTTTTTGTAGAGATGGGGTCTCCCCATGTTGTCCAGGCTGGTCCTCAACTCCTAACCTCAAGTAATCCTCCCACCTCAGCCTCCCAAAGTGCTGGGGTTATATTCATGAGCTACTGTGCCCAGCTCCATTTCTGTATTCTTTATGGCTGCTTTCATAATACAGCAGCAGAGCTGAGTATTTGCAACAGAGACCGTATGGCTCACAAAGCCATGTGGCCCTTTCGGAAAAAGTCTGCCAACTCCTGGGTTAGACAGTCATCAGCCCAAAGATGGTACAGAGGAGTGGGGTATTTACATGTCCCACCTACACTCGAGGGGAAGGGATTATTCAGGGTTTGTACACCAGGGAATGGGAATCTTAACCTTAGGGGAACTTCTGGCCAGCAGGTGTCCTATATCAATCAGGTTAAAATTTTTTTTTTTTTTTTTTTTTGGACTAGGAAGATCACGTGTCCATTAAAGGAAGCCAGCACCATAAAACAGAGGGGAAATGCTTCTGGCCCCCTTAGCTTAAGCTGTGGGTCATCTGCATAGCACAACCGCACATTAGAACTGTGCTTAAAGCCAGGCGCGGTGGCTCACGCCTGTAATCCCAGCTCTCAGGGAGGCAGAGGCGGGAGGATAGCTTGAGCCCAGGAGTTCGAGACCTGCCTGGGTAATACAGCGAGACCCCGTTCTCCACAAAAAGAAAAAAAAAAAAAAAGACCAGAAAAAAAAAAAAAAAAAGAAGAACTGTGCTTAAGCCTCCCATTTAATAAATCAAGAGAAAACAAGTTCTTTTTTTAAAGCATTTATTTATTTATTTATTTATTTATTGTTATTTTTTTGGATGGAGTCTCGCTCAGCTGTCCAAGCTGGAGTATACTAGCTCAATCTTGGCTCACTGCAACCACTGTCTCCTGGGTTCAAGTGATTCTCCGTCTCAGCCTCCCGAGTAGCTGGGATTACAGGCACCTGCCATCATGCCTGGCTAATTTTTGTATTTTAGTAGAGATGGGGTTTCACCATGTTGGCCAGGCTGGTCTTGAACTCCTGACCTTAGGTGATCTGCCTGCCTCGGCCTCCCAAAGTGCTAGGATTACAGGAGTGAGCCACCGCGCCTGGCCAAAAAAGCATTTAATAAAGAAAAAATATTAAATTAATGGAAAATCAAAACTGTAATAAAAGACAAGATAAAAAGAGGGCAACAGCGGCTCACGCCTGTCATCACAGCATTTTGGGAGGCTGAGAAAGAGGATGACTTGAGGACAGGAATTCAAGACCAGCCTGGACGACATAGTGAGACTTCATCTTTACCAAAAATTTAAAAATGAGCTGGGTGTGGTGATTTGTGCCTGTAGTCCCAGCTGCTTGAGAGGCTGAGGTAGGAAGATCACTTGAGCCCAGGAGTTTGAGGCTACCGTAAGTCATGATTTTGCCACTGCACTCCAGCCTGACTGACACAGTGAGACTCTGTCTCAAAAAACAAAGCAAAACAAAACAAAAAAACAAAGGAAAAAAAAGAAAGCAGCAACTATAAAGTTTAAAGTGATAAGAAGAAACAATAAATATGATTGAGGGCCGAACATGGTGGCTCAAGCCTGTAATGCCAGCACTTTCAGAGGCTGTGGAGGGCAGATCACATGAGGTCAGGAGTTCGAGACCAGCCTGGCCAACATGGTGAAACCCCGTCTCTACTAAAATGCAAAATTAGCTGGGTGTGATGGTGTGCGCCTGTAATCCCAGCTACTCGGGAGGCTGAGGCAAGAGAATGACTCAAGCCCGGGAGGTGGAGCTTGCAGTGAGCCAAGATCGCGCCACCGCACTCCAGCCTGGGTGACAGAGTGAGACTCCATCTCAAAAGAAAAAAAAAAAGAAAAAAAAATATATATCTATATGATTGAGGACAAAAAGGTTAAGTGAAATAAAATAAAGAGGTATAAAATAGGAAGAAAAGACAAAGCATGCTAAGAACAATTAAACTGCCAAATCAGTACAAGTTAAAAGACATGAATGATTAAAGGACCAAAGAACTTTCAAAAGCTAAAATAAAACGTAAAAAACTAAGAAGTAAAGAACTGTAGTAAATGTTTTTAAATCTGGAGCAAGAACAAATTGAAAAGCTTACCAATGTCATGCTAAATCAGCCAGTTATTCAAACGGAAGCAACTATAAAATCCAGCACACCTGCGTGAGTATCTTTCTCAACCAGTGTTCCCCATCTGAACCACAGAATACAGAATATTATTTGGGTGACTGTGTTCTCAATTCCCCCAAGGTACATAACCAGTTCCATTTAAATGCAAAGAAGAGAAGTTAATCTATTGCACACAGTGCCTTGGATGCTGAGAGCATTAGGGCTTCCTTCTCACCAAACTGGCTGATACATGTCAAAAAGTGTGCAACTAAGAAAGGGTCTATTTGGCATTGAGTTCTGGGATGCCTTTGAGAGACAAGTTTTGGACAAGATGTGGAAACCGAAGTACGATTCCTGGGACATTCTCCCCCTTCAAGAGCTGCTCAATCAAGTGATGACTGACTAAAGCACAAGTCACTTTGGATCATTTACTGGAAATAATACAGCTATCAACAGATGTCTTGATTTCACCCAGAAGAATTCAGAGAGGTAGCAGAGAACGCTGTTATTTGATTTTACTCCCTATAAACCCGCTGGCTAAAGGCACAGGAAGGACTTGTAAGTCAGTGCCTTTAAAAACAAAACAAAACGAAAAAAAATAGGCCGGGTGCGGTGGCTCATGCCTGTAATCCCAGCACTTTGGGAGGCCGAGGCGGGCGGATCATGAGGTCAAGAGATCAAGACCATTCTGGCTAACACGGTGAAACCCTGTCTCTACTAAAAATTATGAAAAAATTAGCAGGGCGTGGTGGCAGGCACCTGTAGTCCCAGCTACTTAGGAGGCTGAGGCAGGAGAATCACTTGAACCTGGGAGGCAGAGCTTGCAGCGAGCTGAGATTGCGCCACTGCACTCCAGCCTGGGCGACAGAGCGAAACTCCATCTAAAAAATAAAAATAAATAAATAAATAAATAAAGCTCTTCCAAATTCACACTGCAATGAGCCAAAGCTATCTTGTGAGTGAGGACTGATTGATTGCAGTCTCCAGACGCTCCTTTTTTTTCTTCCCCTCCAGCATTATGTAAGTGAAAAAGCAAATGATTGCTAGTTTCACATAATTGTACTCATCCCAGCCAAGGGACTCCTATAAAAACTGAGTTAAACTTCCTCAACTCTGGAATAATACAACAGGACTCAGTACCCACCAGAAAGTCACTGTGTTAAAAAAAAAATCAAGCTAAATTCTGCATGGATATGGTTGATCACTCTTCCCTTGAAAAACTACCTACTCCCTTATTGTATTCATTATCTATTGCTGTGTAACCAATTACTCCAAAACTTTAGTGGCTTAAAACAACAAAGAGTTGGCCGGGCAAGGTGGCTCATGCCTGTAATCCTAGCACTTTGGGAGGCTGAGGCAGGTGGATCACCTGAGGCCAGGAGTTCAAGACCAGCCTGACCAACAAGGTGAAACCTCATCTCCACTAAAAATACAAAAATTAGCTGGACGTGGTGGCAGGCACCTGTAGTCCCAGTTACTCAGAAGGCTGAGACAGGAGAATTGCTTGAACCCGGGAGGCAGAGGTTGCAGTGAGCTGAGATTGTGCCACTGCACTCCAGCCTAGATGATCGAGCAAGACTCCATCTCAAAAAAACCACCACCACCAACAACAAAGAGTTATTATCTCACAGTTTCTGTGGGTCAGGAATTTCAGAACAACTTAGCAGGGTGATTCTGGTTCAAAGTCTGTCATGTAGTTACAGTCACTTGAAGGCTTGACTGGGGCTGGGGTCCTACCAACTTGGCTCATTCACATGGCTTTTGGCTGGAGGCCTCAGTTCCTCATCATGTGAATGTCTCCAAAGGCTATTTGTGCCATGACACTGCAGTAACTTCCCCCAGCAAGAAGGAGGCAGGATTTGCAGTGCTTTTAATGACCTAGTCTCCAAATTTATACATTGTCACTTCCACTTTATACTTTTTTTTTTTTTTTTTGAGATGGAGTCTTGCTCTGTGGCCCAGACTGGAGTGCAGTGGCTCGATGTTGGCTCACTGCAACCTCTGCCTCACAGGTTCAAGCAATGCTCATGCCTCAGCCTCTCAAGCAGCTGGAATTACAGGCATATGCCACCACACCCACTAACTTTTGTATTTTTGGTAGAGACGAGGTTTCACCATGTTGCCCAGGTTGGTCTCGACTCCTGGCCTCAAGTGATCTGCCCGCCTCAGCCTCCCAAAGTGCTGGGATTATAGGCGTGAGCCACCGCCCTCAGCCCACTTTATTCTGTTCATTACAAGGGAGTCACTAAGTCTAGCCCACACTTAAGAGGAAGAGATTTAGATACTACCTTTTAAAGGGAGGGATATCAAATAATTTGTGCACATATTTTAAAACTCCCATGCCTGTCTTCTGCAGCAAGACAGCTCCCCTGGTTGTCTTCCTATGTTTCTGGCTACTCCTTCTCAGGGTCCATCAGTGGTTCCTTGTATTCTTTCTGCCTCCTGAATGTTGGTTTTCTGGGACTTCTCCTGTTCTCACCCCATATGTTTGCTCTGGGCTCCCATCTACTCCTGTGTACCATCTTTGGGCTGATGATTCTCATGCTTACGTTATGCTACTTGACAAAGGTGAAAGGATTCTGCAGATGTATTGAAGGTCCCAAATCAGTTGACTTTGAGCTAATCAAAAAGGAGATTATCCTGGATGGACCTGACCTAAGTAGATGAGTCCTTAAAAGAGACAAGGCCTGTATTAGTCCATTTTGCTTTCTTATAAAGGTATTCCTGAGACTGTGTAATTTATAAAGAAAAGAGGTTTATCTCACTCACAGTTCTGCAGGCTGTACAAGAATGGCACCAGCAAATGCTAAACTTCTGGTGAGGCGTCAGGAAGCTTTTACTCATGATAGAAGTCACAGGGGGAGCAGGCTTGTCACAGGGTAAGAGAGGGAGCAAGAGAGAGATGCAGAAGATTGAAGACACTTTTCTTTTCTTTTCTTTTCTTTTTGAGACAGGGTCTTGCTCTGTCCACCAGGCTGGAATGTGGTGGCAGAATCACAGCTCACTGCAACCTCCTGGGCTCAAGCAACCCTTCTGGGCTCAAGTGATTCTCCCAACCTCAGTCTCCTAAGTAGGCAGGACTATAGACTTGTGACCCTATGTCTTACTAATTTTTTGAATTTTTAGTAGAGACGAGATTTCACTATGTTTCCCAGGCTGGTCTCGAACTCCTGAGTTCAAGCAATCCTCCCACCTTGGCCTCCCAAAGTGTTGGAATTACAGACATGAGTCACTGTGCTGGGCCCCCAGACTCTTTTTAACTAGATCTTGTGTGAACACATTACCACGGGGCAAGGTGGATGGGGAAGGGATAACCAATACATTCATAAGGGATCTGCTCCTACGACCCAAACCCCTCCCACCAGGCCCCGCCTCCAACACTGGGGATCATATTTCAGCATGAGATTTGGAGAGGACACACAGTCAAACCCTATCAGGGCCCATCTTTTTTTTTTTTTGGGATGGAGTTTCTCTCTTGTTGCCCAGGCTGGAGTGCAATGGCACGATCTCAGCTCACCGCAACCTCTGCCTCCGGGGTTCAAGCGATTCTCCTGCCTCAGCCTACTGAACAGCTGAGATTACAGGCATGTGCCACCATGCCCAGCTAATTTTGTAGTTTTAGTAGAGACGGGGTTTCTCCATGTTGGTCAGGCTGGTCTTGAACTCCCAACCTCAGGTGATCCGCCCACCTCAGCCTCCCCAAGTGCTGCAATTACAGGTGTGAGCCACCGCGCCCGGCCTTTTTGTGTTTTTTTTTTTTTTTTGAGACGGAGTCTCACTCTGTTGCCCAGGCTGGAGTATAGTGGTGCTATCTTGGATCACTGCAAGCTCTGCCTCTTGGGTTCATGCCATTCTCCTGCCTCAGCCTCCTCAGCAGCTGGAACTACAGGCGCACGCCGACACATCAGGCTAATTTTTGTATTTTTAGTAGAGATAGGGTTTCACCGTGTTAGCCAGGATGGTCTCCATCTCCTGACCTTGTGATCTGCCCGCCTTGGCCTCCTAAAGTGCTGGGATTACAGGCGTGAGCCACCGCGCCCGGCCTAGGGCCCATCTTAAAGTCAGAGATTTGAAGAGAAAGAGACTCTGAAATGAAAGAGATTCTGCTGCTGGCCTTGAAGAAGTAGGTTACTATGTTCAAAGGGCCGTTGGAGAGGGCTGCGTGGCAAAGACCAGAGAATAACTTCTAGTTGTTTTTTTTTTTTTTTTTGAGGCAGAGTTTTGGTCTTGTTGCCCAGGCTGGAGTACAATGGCGTCATCTCAGCTCACCACAACCTCTGCCTCCTGGGTTCAAGCAATTCTCCTGCCTCAGCCTCCCGAGTAGCTGGGATTACAGGTGTGCGCCACCATGTCTGGCTAATTTTTTGTATTTTTAGTAGATACGGGGTTTCTCCATGTTGGTCAGGCTGGTCTCAAACTCCTGACCTCAGGTGATCCGCCCACCTCGGCCTCCCAAAGTGCTGGGATTAAAGGCTTGAACCACCATGCCTGGCCAACTTCTAGTTGTTGAAAGCAGTTCCCAGCTAACAGCTAGCAAGGAAATGGGAACCTCAGTTATGCAACTGCAAGAAAAGAAACTCTCCCAACAACCTGAGGGAGCTTGGAAATAAACCTTTCCATAGCTAAGCCTCCAGACGAAGACAAACCCAGCTGCCACCCTGATTTCAGACTGGTGGGACCATGAGCTGGGGACCCAGCTAAAACTCTGGGACCCAGACTCCTGACTCACAGAAACTGTGAGAGCATAAATCTTTATTGTTTAAAGGCACTAAACTTGTGGTATTTTATTAAACAGCAATTAAAAACTAATATATCACATAATATCTCACTAATAACCTTGTTGAACTGCTGAAATAGAAGTGATTCTTTCTCTCATTCTGTTGAATTTCTCTCTGAGGAGATACAGCCTATAATCTCCATTCACTAAACCCACTGGACATTGGCAAACCCTTATTCACATCACCTTGTATCAGGAAGGGGAGCTAGGTAAGAAGTTCTCTTTGGGGAAGGATTGTCAACAGAAAAATGGCTAAAGTTAACAAATATACAAAAACATGTCTTGAGTTCTTCCAATGAGACTCCTTGTAAGGAAGGAAGGTTGAAGAACCAAAACTTGGTGTCACGATTACTTTTTCCCAAAATGGACAAAACAGTGTTACCTGTCCCATGTGACTGTTGGGGCTTAGAAACCGAGATTCCAAAATATGACCTTTTGACATGCTGAACTGTATTAGTCCCTTCTCATGCTGCTAATAAAGACATACCTGAGACTGGGTAATTTATAAAGGAAAGAGGTTTAATTGACTCACAGTTCTGCAGAGCTGGGGAGGCCTCAGGAAACTCACGATCATGGTGGAAGGGGAAGCAAACACAAGTTCTTCTTCACTTGGCAGCAGCAAGGAGAAGCGCAGAGCAAAGGAGGGGGAAAGCCCCTTATAAAACCATCAGATCTCGTAAGAGCTCACTCACTATCACGAGAACAGCATGGAGGTAACTGCCTCCATGATTCAATTACCTCCCACCAGTTCTTCTCATAACACATGGAGATTACGGGAACTACAATTCAAGAGGAGATTTGGGTGGGGGCAGAGCCAAATCATATCATGAATGAAGAAGAAACCTCAAGGTCTCTCTGACCTCCCCCTCACTGACTCTCCCAAATCCAGGATGAAGTTGTTCTCTGATGTTCCTTTATCTGCCCAAAATCCAGACCCGCAAAGCAGAACAATTGTTTTTTCTTCCCCTCCCTGTAGGACTAAGACAAGTTAATCTCTGTTCTGGCGTCCATCCATTCTCCCTAGTAATCCTTTATTGCCCCTCAGCAGAATTCCTCTTCTCTCCCTCCCATAGTCTGTTTTGCCAGGATGATATATAAACTTCCAAACTCCACTGGGAGGTGAGCAATAACCCTGTGGTTCTCCCCCACATACATATTAATGATACATTTGTATGCCTTTTCTCCAATTCATCTGCCTTTTCTAAGTTGATTTTTCAGCGCAACTTCAAAGGGCAAAGGGGAAGTGTCCCGTGGCCCCTACATGATCTTTTAAGGAAGTGACTTGAACCCTCCCCACATTGAGAGGTGAGCCTCTTCCCTTGAAACCGGGTAGACTTGTGACAGAAGTAACGTGATGTGACTTCCAAGGAGATAGGTTGCTGGCAGTGTGGAAAAAATAAGCTGTTTTGCCCTAGGTCTCATACTACAATCAACCAGAAAACTGACCAAATGTGTGTGGGTTTTACCCCACACACCAAGAAGCAAGCAACCAGTTCTGCAACACACACACCAGCTGGGTGTCCTCTAAGTCTACCTGGAGATGTTGTCAGATCCCACAGTTTGAGGGGTCAGTGCTAGAAGACTGCACCCGACTTCAGACGCCAATCACAAGTTCCAGGTGTGTTTTACCTGTGCTTCTGACTGATCAGCTGTAAACTGGGGTTTCCATGACCCCTTCCTTGGGTTTGATTAATTTGCTAGAGCAGCTCATAGAACTTGGGGAAATGCTTACCTTTTCTTTTCTTTTCTTTCTTTTTTTTTTTTTTTTGAGACAGAGTTTCACTCTCTCCGCCAGCCTGGAGTGCAGTGGCATGATCTCGGCTCACTGCAACCTCTGCCTCTCAGGTTCAAGCGATTCTCATGCCTCAGTCTCCCAAGCATCTGGGATTACAGGCACCCACCACCACACCGGGCTAATTTTTGTATTTTTAGTAGAGACGGGGTTTTGCCATGTTGACCAGACTAGTCTTGAACTCCTGACCTCAGGTGATCCACTCGCCTCGGCCTCCCAAAGTGCTAGGATTACAGGCATGAGATACCGAGCCTGGCCACGCTTACCATTTTATTATAAAAGATATCGTAAATGAGAAAAGAAAAAATAGCTCAAAGCAGTCTGAGTTATGGTTAAGGATGCAAAATTTATCAAGCCCAGAGACATATGAGAGTGGGACTTCAATTGTGCTACTCCCCCCACCCATGTCAAGGGAGAATTGTTTAAAGGTATTTTTTGTTCCCATTATCTTCACGGATACTGAATTTGTGATACAAAGATCAATGGATAGCCAATTAATAGCTTATGTTATTTTAATGTAAATTCTTAGTAAACAACTTAGAAAAATCCAGTATATATTCAGGGCAAACTGAATCCATTTTCCCAGGTTGCAGCCCTCAAAGTTGGCCCAAATAAACTCTCTGCTTATATTAATTTTATCTCTTTTTTTCTTTAAAAAATTTTAAATTTTTTTTTAAATTTATTTTTATTTTGTAGAGATGGGGTCTCATTATGTTGTCCACGCTGGTCTCATATTCCTGGCCTCAAGCGATTCTCCTGCCTCACCCGCTCAAAGTGCTGGGATTACAGGCGTGAGCCACTGCATCTGACCAGTTTTTTCTTTAGGTCAACACAGGTGCCTGCCACCATGCCTGGCTAATTTTTGTATTTTTAGTAGAGATGGGGTTTCACCATGTTGGCCAGGCTGGTCTTGAACTCCTGACCTCAAGTGATCCACCTGCCTCGGGCTCCCAAATTGCTGGGATTATAGGCATGAGTCACTGCGTGCAGCGATGGCTTGACTCTTTTTTTTTTTTTTTGAGACAGAGTTTCTCTCTTGTTGCCCAGGCTGGAGTGCAATGGCATGATCTCAGCTCACCACAACCTCTGCCTCCCGGGTTCAAGCAATTCTCCTGCCTCAGCTTCCTGAGTAGCTGGAATTACAGGCACCCGCCACCACGCCCGGCTAATTTTGTATTTTTAGTAGAGACAAGGTTTCACCATGTTGGCCAGGCTAGTCTCAAACGCCCGACCTCAGGTGATCTGCCTGCCTCAGCCTCCCAAAGTGTTGGGATTACAAGCCTGAGCCACTGCACCAGGCCTATGGCTTGACTCTTGAGTGGCCTCCCTTCTACTCCTACCTACTCGAGACTTGACCCCCATCACCCTCCTGAGCAGGCTTATGAAATATCCTCTTAGTGTGTACGTTGCCTCAGTGTACACACCTTCCTTTGTCTTGAGAGCCCAGAGAGTTTGACTAAAGGTGGGATAATCTTCAATGACTCTTCTGGTACTGAGTCACCGGTGCTTTTTCAGGGCTAACTGATAGACAAGAAGACCACAAGTACAATTACACTAGAGACTGGAGACAAAGAGGTATGAAACGTGACCCATGATTTCAAGGAACTTACAAGCTGTTTACTGTTTAAAATTTGTAAAAGTCCAACACTGATGAATTCTCTGTCCAGAGAACTTCAATAACTCCATGTTGGCTATAGGTAGAATGAATGATCATTTCGTTTATTATCCAAATCAAAACGTTTTGATAGTGAAAAGAGACTCTAAAATTGCTGTAAACCAGACCCAGTGACCCATGCCTGTAATCCCAACACTTTGGGAGGCTGAGGCGGGAGAATTGCTTGAGGCTAGGAGTTTGAAACCAGCCTGAGCAACATAGCAAGATCCTACAAAAATTTTAAAAATTAGCTGGGCATGGTGGCACATGTCTGCAGTCCTAGCTACTCAGGAGGTTGAGGCAAGAGGATCACTTGAGGCCAGGAGTTTGAGATTGTAGTGAGCTGTGATCTAGCCACTGCACTCCAGCCTGCACAACAGAGTAAGACTCTAGCTCTAAAATAATTACAATAATAAAATTACCTCGGGAAAACAGACATAGACTACTATGCCTATCCTGGGCAAACCAGTACAATGGTCCTCGTAGCCATAGGAACATATATAAGAAGAGCCCTAACACCTTTTTTATTTATTTAATTTATTTATTTAATTAATTTACTAATTTATTTATTTTTTAGACAGAGTTTTGCTCTTGTTGCCAAAGCTGGAGTACAATGATGCAATCTTGGCTCACTGCAACCTCTGCTTCCCAGGTTCAAGCGATTCTCCTGCCTCAGACTCCCGAGTAGCTGGGATTACAGGCGCATGCCACCACACCTGGCTAATTTTTTGTATTTTTAGTAGAAACGGGGTTTCACCATGTTAGCCAGGCTGGTCTCAAACTCCTGACCTCAGGTGATTTGCCTGCCTCAGCCTCCCAAAGTGCTGGGATTGCAGGTGTGAGCCACTGCGCCCGAGTGCAGTGGTATGATCAGAGCTCACTGCAGTCTCAACTTCCTGGGCTCAGGTGGTCCTCTTATTTCAGCCTTCCAAGTAGCTGGGACTACAGGTGTGTGCCACCACACCTGGCTAATTTTTTGTATTTGTAGTAGAGACAGGGTCTTGCTGTGTTGCCCAAGCTGATCTTGAACTCCTGGGCTCAAGTGATCCTCCTGCCTCAGCCTCCCAAAGTGCTAGGATTACAGGCGTGAGCTACTGTTCATGGCTCCTAACACTTCTTATTCATTATTAAACTCACTAGGCCAAACCACAACTTTTTTGCATCCAACTCTCCTACTACTTTGCAGCTACCAGCATGCAGCTGAACATGACCGGGAAATACACAGCCATGCTGACTGGTCTGCTTTAAATTCATAACCATTTATCTCATGTGAACCCTTAAAGCTGCATAGCTATCATGCCACATTTGCCTGATTCATTCATTCTCCCACACTCCTGGACAGCGCTTTCACATCTCCTCCTCTCTCCCCGAAACTGCAACACCTGCCTCACTCTCACTCTGAGTTGAAGACCTTACCACTTCCACCCAGCTGGCTGCTCCTGCGCTCTGCCTGCTCTCCTGCTATTGTCTGTGCTCCCTCACAGGAGCCCTCACTCCATGGTGTCCTAGACCCTGTCTCCTCCAACCCACTCAAACCCATTTTGTCCCAGCAATTCTTTCCTCTGTGTCACGCTTCATTAGTTTTTCCCTCTCATCATTTCCTCAGCACAAACGTGTGTTATTCTATCTCATCTCCCATCTTTAAAAATCCCTCTCTTGGCTCTGTTTTCCCTTCAGTTATCACCCAGTTGTCTTCCTCCTTTCGCACAAAATTATTTAAAGGAATATTCAGTCTCCAATTTCTCACCTTCCATTCTATCTTCAACCCACTCCGGTGAAGTTTTTGCTTCTACCATTCCATCAGAACTGCTTGGGTCATGGTAGCTAAAGAACTCCACATCCTGCCTCCAGTGGGCATTTCTCATCCTCTCAGCAGCATTTCACATAGGTGATCTCCTGAAAACACGTTTTCACTTGACTTAGAAAACACCATCCTCACCTGGTTTGACTCCTACCTCTCGGGCCACACCCTTTCTTCCTTTTTTTTCCTTTCCTTCCCTTCCCTTTTCTTTCTTTCTTTCTTTTTCTTTCTTTCTTTCTTTCTTTCTTCCTTTCTTTCCTTTCCTTCCCTTCCCTTCCCTTTTCTTTCTTTCTTTCTTTTTCTTTCTTTCTTTCTCTCTCTTTCTTTTTCTTTCTCTTTCCTTCTTTCTTTCTTTTTCTTTCTTTTTCCTTCTTTCTGTTTCTTTCTTCTTTCTTTCCTTCCTTCTCCTTCCTTCCTTCCTTCCTCCCTCCCTCTCTCCCTCCCTCCTTTCCTTCCTTCCTTCCTTCCTTCCTTTCTTTTCTTGCTTCTTCCCTCCCTCCCCTCTTTCTTTCTTTTTTTGTTGGAGTGTCTCAGGCCTTAGTCCTGACATCTCACCTCCTTTTTTAATCTGCACTTATTTCTTAGGTGATTTTATCCAGTCTGCAAGTTTTAATACCACTTGTATCTGATGGTTCCCAAATTTGTGTCTCTAACCTGAACTTCTTTCCAGAACTCCAGCCTTGATTGTTGACTCAACATTTCTATTTGGATATCTAATAGGCATTTCACACTTAACATATTCAAAGTTGAGCACCTGCTATTTACCCTAACACTGTTCTGTCTTCATTCTTAGCAAACGTGGATGATGGCAGCTACATTCTTCCAGTTACATGGACAAAAAACCTCGCTGTTATCTTCAACTCCTCTTTCTCTTACACGCTACATTCCACCCATCAGAAAATTCTCTGTTCTAGCTTCAAAAGGTTTCTGGAATTGGGCCACTTCTTTTTACTTTTTATTTTATGTTTGAGACAGGGTCTGTCACCCAGGCTGGGATACAGTGGTGTGATCTCCACTCACTGCACCCTCGACCTCCCAGGCTCAAGTGATCAGCCCATCTCAGCCTCCCAAACGGCTGGGACTACAGGTGCCTGCCACCACGCCCAGCTAATTTTTGTATTTTTTGTAGACACAGGGTTTCACCATGTTGCCCAGGCTGGGAGACTACTTCCTACCACCATCATCTCTTACCTCCTAATTTGTCTTCCTGCTTCTGCACTTACTTCCCTTTGATCTATCCTCAACACAGTAACTAGATGCATTCTGTCAAATCCTAATTCAGATCATGTCACTTCTCTGCTCATAACTCGTCTTTCTGAAATACGTAAAGATGAAAGCATCCCCCTCCTCATCACCTCTTTGGCATCGTGTCTTCCTTTCCCTCCTGCTCCCTCCGCCTCAGCCACATTGTCGCCGGCTTCCCCTGCCTCAGCCACATTGTCGCCGGCCATCCTTCAAATACACCAGGCATATATGTTTGCTCATGATGTTTCATCTGCATAGAATGATCTTTCCCCAGATATCCTCATGGCTAGCTCCCTCACATCTCTCCAGGGTGAATCCAAAGGTCATTTTCTGAAGCCGGCCTTCCTTGGTGACTGTGGTAGTCAGCCTCCAAAATGGCTCCCAGCAATCCCCATCTCCAGACACCTGTACTTGTTTGTGGTCATGCTGTCCTCTCTCACATTGTACCAGGGCTGGTTTGTGTGACCAATGGAATATGGCAGAAGTGCTATTAGGCTATGTATTGGTCTGTTCTTGAATTGCAGTAAAGAAATACCTGGCCAGGCGCGACGACTCATGCCTATAATTCCAGCGCTTTGGGAGGCTGAGGCAGGCGGATCACTTGAGGTCGGGAGTTCGAGACCAGCCTGGCCAACATGATGAAACCCTGTCTCTACTAAAAATACAAAAATTAGCCAAGCATGGTGGCTCATGCCTGCAGTCCCAGCTACTCGGGAGGCTGAGGCAGGAGAATTGCTTGAACCTGGGAGATGGAGGTTGCAGTGAGCCAAGACAGCACCACTATACTCTAGCCTGGGTGACAGAATGAGACTCTCTCTCAAAAAAATTAAATTAAAAATTTAAATTTAAAAAAAGCAATACCTGAGGCTGGGTAATTTATAAAGAAGATTAATTGGCTCATGGATCTGCAGTCTGTACAGGAAGCGTAATGGCTTTCTGCTACTGGGGAGGCCTCAGGAAACTTAAATCACGGCCAAAGGCAAAGGGGGAGTGAGCACTTCCCGTGACCGGAGCAGGAACAAGAGAGCAAGGGAGGAGGCGCTACACATTTTTAAATGACCAGAACTCATGAGAACTCACTCACTACCACAGGGACAGTACCAGTGGGGATGGTGCTAAGCCATTCATGATAAATCCACCCCATGGTCCAATCACCTCCCTCCAGGCCCCGCCTCCAACATTGGGGATTACATTTCAATATGAGATTTGGGCAGAGACACACATCCAAACTATATCAAGATACCACTGATACTAGGTTATAAAAAATTGCAGGGCCTGGTGTGGTGGCTTATTCCTATAATCCCAACACTGGGAGGTCAAAGCAGGTGGATTGCTCGGAGTTTGAAACCAGCCTGGGCAACACGGCAAAACCTTGTCTCTACAAAAGTAAAACAGAAAAAAGAAAAAAAATTTTTTTTTTTAAGACTGCAGCTTCCATCTTGGGCAGGTCACCTCTCCCTTCAGAAGCCTTCTTTCTGGGGAAGACAAGCTGCCATATCATGGGCAGTCCTCTGGTGGGGCAGGGAACTGAAGCCTCTTGCCAACAGCCATGCGAGTAAGCATGGAAGTTCCCAGCCAATACCTTGACTACACTCTCACGAAGGATCCCGAGCCAGAGCCACTCCAGGTAAGCCACTCCTGTCTTCTTAATCCTCAGACACTATATGAGGCCGGGCGTGGTGTCTCACGCCTGTAATCCCAGCACTTTGGGATGCTGAAGTGGGTGGATCACTTGAGGTCAGGAGTTCGAGACCAACCTGGGCAATACGGTGAAACCCTGTCTCTACTAAAAATACAAAACAGCTGGGCATGGTGGCGCACACCTGTTTAGTCCCAGCTACTCGGAAGACTGAGGCATAAGAATCGCTTGAACCTGGGAGGTGGAGGCTGCCGTGAGCCAAGATCACACCACTGTACTCTAGCCACTCCAGCCTGAGCGACAGAGCAACACCCTGTCTCAAAAAAAAAAAAAAAAAACTATAAAAGAGAATAAATGCTTATTGTTCTCAGTTGTTAAGTTTTGGGATAATTTGTTATGTAGCACTAACTAATACAGATATCATAGCCAAACCCATCCTCTGACATGTCATATCAACTCTTCTGCTTTATGTTTTTCTTCTTGGCATTGATTACTACCTAACACACTATATAGTTTATTTATGTATTTGTTTATTTATCTTGAGAAGGAGTCTCACTCTTGTCGCCCAGGCTGGAGAGCAGTGGCGATCTCAGCTCACTGCAACCTCTGCCTCCTGGGTTCAAGCGATTCTCCCGCCTCAGCCTCCTGAGTAGCTCGGATTACAGGTGCACATCACCACGCCCGGCTAATTTTTGTATTTTTAGTAGAGACAGGATTTCACCATGTTGGCCAGGCTGGTCGCAAACTCCTGACCTCCTTGGCCTACCAAAGTGTTGGGATTACAGGCGTGAGCCACCAGCCCAGCCTGTTTTATTTATTTATCTTGTTTTTGTTTATCTCCCCAACTAGGATGTAAATTCCTGGAGGGCAGGAATTTGTGTCTGTTTTCTTTGTTGTTGTTTTTATGTTTTGTTTTGTTTTTTGAGATGGAGTCTCGCTCTGTTGCCAGGCTGCAGTGCAGTGGCGTGGTCTCAGCTCACTGCAACCTCTGCCTCCTGGGTTCAAGTGATTCTCCTGTCTCAACCTCCCAAGTAGCTGGGACTACAGGCGTGCGCCACCACGCCCAGCTAATTTTTGTATTTTTAGTAGAGACGGGGTTTCACCATGTTGGCCAGGATGGTCTCAATCTCTTGACCTTGTGATCACCCGCCTTGGCCTCCCAAAGTGCTAGGATTACAGGTGTGAGCCACTGCGCCCAGCCTTGTGTCTGTTTTTTTCACTGCCATATGTCCGTCACTCAGAACAGAGTCTAGCATATAGGAGGCACTCAACAAATATTGGTCAAATGAATACATAATATGAATACATAAATTAATGAATGAATCTGATCTCAGCCTTCTGTCTGAAAATTCTTCTATACAAATCAGCTATCCTAATCATTTACTCACAGTTCTCCAAGATTTTTATTCCATAATCCCTGCAGTCAGTTTAGCTATAGCACAACATCTATGCTCCTAAAATCACCCTGTTATGCAAAAACCATGCCAAAAAAATCTATACGGCTGGCTGGCTGTAGCGGCTCATGCTTGTAATCCCAACATTGTGGGAGGCCGAGGTGGGTGGACCACCTGAGGTCAGGAGTTGGAGACCAGCCTGGCCAACATGGTGAAACCGCATCTCTACTAAAAACACAAAAATTAGCTGGGGGTGGTGGCATGCACCTGTTATCCCAGCTACTCGGGAGGCTGAGGCAGGAGAATTGCTTGAACTCTGGAGGTGGAGGTTGCAGTGAGCCAAGATTGCGTCACTGCACTCCAGCCTGGCAACAGAGCGAGACTTCATCTCAAAAAAACAAAACAAAACAAACAAAAAAGAATTATAGGGCTAATGGGAAAAATAGTTAGAGATTACAACATTCAGAAGTTTTGTCAATGTAACAACAAAAAAGATAGGAATCTAATAAAATTGTAGCACAGTTCACACATTAAATGGTTAAGAAATAGATACATGCTACAATAAATATGGCACAGTATCCTGAAACGGACATTAATTTTGTATATGGAGTTGGTTGTTGAAAGGGGTGCAGTTTATGAGTTCCTATGAAGTGGTGGAAAGAGGGTTTCTAACACACCCTGTAAACTCGGTTAGGTGGTAGAAATTTGAGAGGTGTCCTTGTGTACATTTTGTGTACTTCTGCCCTGTTTGGTTCAGCTGAGTAGAGTTTTCTCCATTCACCTGGTGTTTCTCAAGGAAAAATCATGCACAAGCAAATGCAAAATCTGTATTGCACTCAGATTGCTCCCCAATACATGAATCGGGTTGAAACAAATTCATGTTTTCAAAACCAAGACTTAGAGCATAACTGACTGTCTTTGTTTATACTCTTTTCCAGGGCTATAATAGTCTTCTTTATCCTTCTTGCCTGGCCAATTCCACCTGTACTTCAAGACCCCTTTTCCATTGTCTCCTTTATTGCCTACGTAGACTTTATCGTCTCTGAACATTCATATGCTTCCTTCTCACTTAAAAAAATAGATTTTATTTTTTTAGAGCAGTTTTAGATTCACAGCAAAACTGAGCAGAAGGTATAGAGAGTTCCCAGAAGACCCCTGCCTCCACACATCACAGCCTCCCCCATTATTAGCATCCTACACCAGAATGGTACATTTGCTACAATTGTGAGCCTGTATCAACACATTATTATCACCCGAAGACTGTAGTTAGCATTAGAGTTCACTCTTGGAATTGTAGATTCTATGGGTTTGGACAAACGTATAGTTACATGTATCCACCATTACGGTATCATGCAGAATTGTTTCACCACCTCAAAGATCCTCTGTGTTCTGCCTATTCATCCCTCTTCATAGTTTTGCCTTTTCCAGAATGTCATATTGTTGGAACCATAGAGTATGTAGTCTTTTATGATTGGCTTTTTTTTAAACTTAGTAATTGCATTCAACTTTCCTTCATTTTTTTAAATTTAGTAATATGCATTTAAGTTTTCCTTTTCATGGCTTGATAGTTCATATCCTTTTAGTGCTAAATAATATTCCATTGTTTGAATGTACCACAGTTTATTGAACCATTCACCTACCGAAGGAGATCTTGGTTGCATTCAAGTTTTGGCAATTATGAAAAAAACTGCTATAAATATCCATGTGCAGGTTTTTGTATGGTCATCGATTTTCAACTCCTTTGAATTAATACAAAGGAGTGCAGTTTCTGGATCATTTGGGAAGAGTGTGCTTAGTTTTGTAAGAAATCGCCAAACTGTCTTCCAAAGGGGCTATACAATTTCGCATTCTCGCCAGCAATGAATGAGAGTTCCAATTGCTCCACATCCTCATCAGCATTTGGTGATGTAAACATTCTGGATTTTGACCATTCTAATAGGTATGTAGTGGAATTCTCACTTCTATTTTATTGCCATCTTGAGTTAGTAAGTTGACATCACATAATATTAGTTCACATTACACCTATGTCTGTCTCTCCAACTAGCTCTAAACTCCTTGAGAACAGGAGTGGCCTCCAATTATTGTATCCTTTGCTCATCTTCCAGTCCTCATCTTAGGACTGTGTCTTGCATACAATGGCTGTTTAAAATTATTTTTTAACTTGGTTTTGTTCCTGAGGCAGGACTAGACAAGGCCTCTTTCATCACATAGCTCAATGCCTAATGAAAGCAGCAGGATCACTTATGGAGAAAATTCAGACCAGGAATGGGTACAGGAAACAAAAACCTGAGAGTAAAGATAAATATGGCAAAGATAAAAGTAAGCAATGAGTCCCAAGAATAGGGCAGTGTTCAATGATCATGTCTTGGCCAGTTTAATCAGGGAATTAATCCTAGAATGCCTGAGTTTTAAACAGAATTTTAAAGAAAAGGACAGTTTTGACTCAAAATTTAAAATTTCTTACCTAGAAGAAGAATAGCCCTTGGTATTGAACACCTAGTCCACCATCATACCCTAAATTAGTATCTCCTAAGAGTGAAGGTAGGCTACCATTACATTTCTCCCGCGAAGGTAGCAGGCAGAGCCACTACGTAGGCAATGAGTCATCTAGACAGTACAGTCTGGAACTGGTGGAAGGGAGTGGGGATGACTTTTGTGCCTCACTGATGGGGCATCAATTTGAGAAGCAGAAATGAACCGGGCCCCATCACTGCTCATTCCAGGTGCATCATTCAGATGTCAGTCTCTGTGAACCCCCTGCACACCAGCTGGAAATGAACCTTTACAGGGGAGGCTGACAACACACCTGATTCCAGCTGTGCGTTGGGTGAGGGGAGGATATGTGGTCAGGGAGTGGGGTATTAGTCTTTTTTTACACTGCTGCAGAGAAGTGCCTGCAAGTGGGTAATTCATAAAGAAAAGAGATTAAATCGACTCACGGTTCTGCAGACTGTACAGGAAGCATGGCAGCATCTTCTTCTAGGGAGGCCTCAGGGAGCTTTTATTCATGGCAGAAGGCAAGGCTGCAGCAGGCATCTTCACATGGCTGGAAGCAGGCTCCTTCACAGGAGGAAGAGCGAGACATCCAGGTCTCATGAGAACTCTGTCACAAGAACAGGACCAAAAAGGGAGGGTGCTAAACCATTTAGGAAGGATCCACCCCCATGATCCAATCACTTCCCACCAGGCCCCACCGGATTACAATTGATCATGAGATTTGGGTGGGGACACAGATTCAAAGCATATCAAAAGGGAAGGAGGGTGCAACGAAGCTAGAACTAGCTCTAGAGGTCTAATTAGAGTCTATGGCAAAACAAAAACATACTGTGTTATTAATTCTAAAATCAGAGCTCAAGCTTATGGTTACTTTACATGTGCTTTGCACATTCACCCGCACAAACTGAAATCCCGTCTCTGCCTTCCACAACTCAAAAGGCTTTTTCTTTCCTGGTCACCCACTCCTCATCTCCTACCAAGGTCTAAATATTTGTGTTCCCTCAAACTTCATTACTTTTTTTTTTCTTTTTTTAGAGATGGGGTCTTTTTATGTTGCCCAGGCTGGAGTGCAGTGGCCATTCACAGGCAGGATCATTGTGCACTGTAGCCTCAAACAATCCTCCCACCTCAGCCTCTCGAGTGGCTAGGATTATAGGTGTGTTCCACTGTGTACCCGGCCACTGTTGAAATCTTAGCCCCCAAGTTTATCCTATTAGGAGGTGGGGTCTTTGGGAGGTGATTAGGTCATGAAGGTGGAGCCCTCATGAATGGAATTAGTGCCTTTATAAAAGAAGCCTCAGAAAGGTCTGTCACCCCACTCTGCTATGTGAGGTTGTAGCAAAAAGACAGTTGTCTATGAACCAGGAAGCGGTGGCTCACCAGACACTGAATCTGCCAGAAACTTGATCTTGGACTTCCCAGCCTTCAGAATTGTGAGAAATAAATTTTTGTTGTTTATAAGCCACCTAGTCCATAATATTTTGGTATAGCAGCCAGAATGGACTAAGCCTTAATGAGACCAGAGGCCTTGGGATTTCCCTCACATTCTCTGAGTAAACACCCCCCTCCCCATCCTAGACCATCTTTGCAGTAATTTAATTTCCCCTGTGTTAAACTTCCACAGGAACTCTGAGCCATTGTGTGGCACTGGCTGCCTGGATTTCACATTATTTTTCTTTCTTTCTTTTTTTTTGATACAGAGTTTTGTTCTTGTTGCCAAGGCTGAAGTGCAGTGGTGCAATCTCGGCTTACTGCAACCTCCACCTCCAGGGTTCAAGCGATTCTCCTGCCTCAGCCTCCCAAGTAGCTGGGATTACAGGCGTGTGCCACCATGCCCAGCTAATTTTGTATTTTTTGTAAAGATGAGGTTTCTCCATGTTGGTCAGACTAGTCTGGAACTCTCGACCTCAGGTGATCCGCCCGCGTCAGCCCCCCAAAGTGCTGGGATTACAGGCGTGAACCACCGCGACTGGCCCACAGGATTGTTTTCACTCTGGAAGATGGTGTGCTCCTCTGTGCCCACACCCTGCATGCATCAGCCAATGGACCTTCCCATGCATCAGAGGCAGCTGGTCTGGAATGCTCAGTCCGTCGGAAAACACACACGAACATGCTGAAGGGGCGATAGAGCACACAAAGCTTTTGTTATCTCAGGCCTGTCCAACGGCTGTCTTATGTGAATGAGGAGAGCTAAGAGCACAGTTGCTGCTGTCACTGCTGCTGATTACTGAATTTTTTTTAAGCCTCTATCCTTGTCCTCTGTTGTTCAGAATGAATTATAAATATGCACAATGGTGGTTTAATCCAAACCTTAATATCCTTTTCCTTCTCTGCCCTCCCTTGATGTGGGGAGTAGGGATGGGAGGAGTCAGGAAGAAACTTCTGAAAAGCTGATTTTCCAGTTTGACTAGAAAATAGATTACCAGCCCCAACCACTCTCCTCTCCTCCCAAAACATGACTGTCCATAGATCAGAAATTACCACTGCTATTTATTTAATTGGAGGGAATTGACTGGTTTGATAGAAAAAGACAGTCAAATAAACACTCTGCAATGGTTCATGAATCTGTTTAGATTGGTTGAGTATATAGTAGTCATGATTATCTTTACAGGCCCTGATACAATTTAACACATTAGGATTAAAACAACCATGTGAATAATGCTTGTTATAAGTAAGCACCAATAGAGGTGTTTTGTTTTTTGCTAATCTATGGGAGAAAAAAAATTTAATTTCTAATTGTAAAAATTTGATTCTATTCATTAGTAAGTTCCTGCCCCCCACCTCTGCAAGTGGGGAAAATACCACCATTATCGGAACAATAGCACCAAAACCTAAGAAAAGAGTTTTGAATTGGGATAATCGTGATGGTCTTGGGTACCTATCCCTACCTGGGAATTGTTTTGAGTGTGGGGCACACAGCAGCTCCACATGGCTCACTCCACTGTTGTCTTGGTTTGCGCCAAGGACATCAAAGGAAAAGAGGAAATGCTACCACCTCTACTTTGGAATAATGAGATTCTGTGTGTACTCTAGTGTGAGGCCCTTCAGAGCCCTCAGTCCACCCTGTGCTAGCCTGCTTCAGGCCTAGTAGCTTCTCCTTCTTTCCATCATTATGGAGTATATCAGTCTGCTAGGGCTGCCATAACAAAATACCACAGACTGGGTGGCTTCATCAACAGATGTTTAATTGCTTGAAGTTCTAGAGGCTGGGAGTCCCAGACCAAGGTCTTGCAGGATCAGTTTCTGGCGAGGGCTCTCTTTCAGGCTTATAGATGGCCACCTTCTCACTATGTCCTCACACGGCAGGGAGAGAAAGAGTAAGCTCTCTGGTGCCTCTTCTTACAAGGATCCTAATCCTATCAGGGCTCCACCCTTATGACCTCATTTAATCTTGATTATTTCCTTACTCCAAATGCAGTCACACTGAAGGTTAGGATTCCAACATTTGCAATTCAGTCTATAGCATTCTGCCCTGACTCCCACAAAAAATTCATGTTCTTATTGCATGCAGAATATATTTATTCCACCCCACCAGCCTCAAAAAATCTTTAAAAAAATTTTTAAACTTATTTTTAAATTGTATTATATTTACATCTTCTTGGACACCAATTTTTAATTTGTATTAAAACAATTTTTTTTTGGCTGGGCACGGTGGCTCACACCTGCAATCCCAGCGCTTTGGGAGGCCAAGACAGGCAGATCACAAGGTCAAGAGATCGAGACCATCTGGCCAACATGGTAAAACCCTGTCTCTACTAAAAATACAAAAATGAGCTTGGTGTGGTGGTGCGTGCCTGTAGTCCCAGCTACTGGGGAGGCTGAGGCAGGAGAATCATTTGAACCTGGGAGGCAGAGATTGCAGTGAGCCGAGATAGTGCCATTGCACTACAGCCTGGCAACTGAGCAAGATTCCATCTCAAAAAACAAAAACAAACAAAAAAGCAACAACAAAAATATTTTTGAGATGAACTCTCACCCTCTCACCCAGGTTGGAGTGCAGTGGTGAGATCTCAGCTCACTGCAACCTTCGCCTCCTGGGTTCAAGTGATTCTCGTGTCTCAGCCTCCTAAGTAGCTGGCTTTTGTATTTTTAGTAGGGAGAGTGTTTCACCATGTTGGCCAGGCTGGTCTCAAACTCCTGACCTCAAGTGATCCACCTGCCTTGGCCTCCCAAAGTGTTGGGATTAAAGGTGTGAGCCACTGCACCTGGCTTGTCTACCAATTAAAATTTTTTTGTTTTTAATTATTATATTTACATCTTCTTTTTTAAACTTTTATTATATTTACAGCTTGTTCCCTAAACTCAACACATTCCAGCATCAATTCTAAAGCTCATAGTCTCATCTAAATATCATCTAAATCAGATATGGGTGAGACTTGCAGTACATTCACCCTTAGGCAAAATTCCTCTCCAGCTGTGAACCTGTGAAACCAGACAAGTTACGTACTTCCAGATACAATGGTGAACAGCCATAGGATAGACATTCCCATTCCAAAAGAGAGAAATTGGAAGGAAGAAAGAGATGATGATCCCAAGCAAGTCCAAAATCTAGCAAGGGAAATTCTATTCAATTTTAAGCCTCAAGCATAATACTCTTTGGCTCAATACTCCACCTTTTAGGCCCACTGGGGAGTCTGTCCCATATTTAGGACCTACTGGGGAAGCAGTCTCGCCTCCACAGCTCTGCCCCCACAGGGATTTATACCCTCAGGGCTCCACAGTGTAGCCCCACCCACAAGGCTTCAGTCAGAGGCTGTCTGGCCACTTGAAACTGAGGCAATCACCCCACCCTTTGAAACCAAGGAGACAGCCCTGATGGTATCTGAATCACCTTTGAGGTCATTCTTCACTTTTACTTGCAGAATAAGGATTTAAGAAGTTCAATAGCCTTCTTTCATTTCATCTTGTTTTCTCTTTCCACTTTATTTAGTTCAAACTGACAGTGTCTTTGCTGGTATAATCCCATCTCTATTCCTGGCTTTTGCTAAGATGGTTAATGAAGTTTATGAGTCTTAGTCATGACCTCTTTATCAAATAGTTTTAGTTTTAGTTCTTTTTTCAGAATAAGTTTTTTCTTTTTTCTTTCTTTCTTTTTTTTCCAATATGGATAGACTTTCCCAAATCCCCTATTTCTGGTTCCTTTATGCTTAACAATTCCTTCTTGAACTAATTTCTCTCCTTTCCTATTTTGCTGTAAGCAGTCAGGAGGAACAAAGTTGCTCCTTCAGCACTCTGCTTAGAAATCTCCTCAGCTAAATATCCAGTTATATTGCTCACAAGTTCTGCTTTCCACAAAACACTCTTTAACCAAGTTATTCACCACTTTATTTATTTATTTATTTATTTATTTATTTATTTATTTATTTATTTTTGAGACAGAGTCTTGCTCTGTCACTCATGCTGGAGTGCAGTGGTATCATCTTGGCTCATTGCAACCTCTGCCTTCTGGGTTCAAGCAATTCTCATGCCTCAGCCTCCCAAGTAGCTGGGACTACAGGCATGTGGTACCACACTCCACTAATTTTTGTATTTTTAGTAGAGATGGATGAGGTTTCACCATATTGGCCAGTTTGGTCTTGAAATCCTGGTCTCAAGTGATCTGCCCGCCTCAGCCTCACAAAGTGCTGGGATTACAGGAGTGAGCCACCATGCCCTGTCTTCACCATTTTGTAACAGGTTTCCTTTCCTCCAGTTTCCAATAACATGATCCTCATGTCTGTCTGACATTTCACCAGAATTACCCTTAATATCCATGTTTCTTGCATGTACCTCAAAAATCTTGCAGCCTCTACCCATTATCCGGTTCCAAAGCCACTTCTACATGTTTAGATATTTGTTACAGCACCACCTCATGTCTCACTACCAAAAAAAATGTATTAGCCAGAGTTCCCCAGGGAAGCAGTACAAACAGCATGTGTGTGTGTGTGTGTGTGTGTGTGTGTGTGTGTGTGTGATATGAGAGAGAAAGACAGCAAGAAAGAGGTATTAGGGTAATTGGTTCATGTGATTATCGAGGCTAAGAAGTTGCAAGATCTGCAGTCAGCAATCTAGAGACCCAAGAGAGCAATGGTGTAGTTCTAGTCCAAGTCTGAAGTTCTGAGAACCAGACAGCAAGTGGTATAAATTCAAGTCCAAAAGCCACCAAGATTGAGACCCACAAAGAGCCAATGTTTCCATTAAAGTCCAAAGGCAGAAGACCAATATCCTAGCTCAAGGAGTAAGACAGATAAAATTCCCTTTTACTGAGCATTTTTGTTCTATTCAGGCTTTTGACTGATTGAATAAGGCCCACCCATATTAGGGAACAAAATCTGCTTCACTCAGTCTTCTGATTCATATGTTTATCTCATCCAGGAATGCTTCCACAGGCATGCCTGGAATAATGTTTGACCAAATGTCTGGGCACCTCATGTCCCAGTCAAGTTGACACATAACATGAACTACCATAGGAATCATTCAAGAGAGGTAATAATAGATTATTTAGACCTTTCCCCCAACAGGCTTTTATTGAGTATATACTAAGTGCAAAGTCCCAGTCCTAAGGCTGTTTCATGCAAATTTAATTCTGTTCCATCGGATTTTATTCCAACCATGGAACTGACTATTACTACAGATAGTAAGTTCATGTCCACCGAGGTCTTTCTGTAGTCGCCAACTGGACAGCCTAGTCTAGCTCATGGTTTCTAAGATTCTAGGTGATGGATGGTGATAATGTTATAAAACAGGTGGTAGTTTGGGGAAGGCAGGGAGGGAGAAGCTGTACTAGACCAGTTGTGTGTGTCTTCAGGAACATATGGATTACCTTGGGAGCTTGTTAAAATGCAGATGCTGATTCAGGAAGTCTGAGATTCTGCATTTCTATCAAGTTCTCAGGTGATGCTGATGCTGCTGGGCCAGAGACAACATTTTGAGTAGTAAGGTATTAGATGAGCTTTAAGGTCCCTTCTGATTCTCTAAATTCAGTCCAATTCAGCAAGTGTTCATTAAGAACTCACTGTGTACCATGATGCCATGAAGTAGCCAATAGAGGTATGAAAGTGTTTTCTGCCTTCAAAAAGCAAACTTATATTTAGAAAGCTGGACAAATATCCAGCCTGGCCAACATGGTGAAACCCTGTCTCTACTAAAAATACAAAAATTAGCTGGGCATAGTGGTGGGTGCCTGTAATCCCAGCTACTCGGGAGGCTGAGGTGGGAGAATAACTTGAACCTGGGAGGCAGAGGTTGCAGCAAGTTGAGATCATGCCATTGCACTCCAGCCTAGGAAGCAAGAACAAGACTCCATCTCAAAAAAAAAAAAACAAAAAAAAAACAAAAAAAAAACAAAAAAAAAAAACTGGACAAATAGCCACAAGTCCCACAGATTATACAGTGACTCAACCTTCTGGGTTAACCTGAGTGTCTAGACTCAGGACAGCATTGTGCTTGAATTTTTTTTTTTTTTTTTTTTTGAGATAGAGTTTCACTCTGTCACCAGGCGGGAGTACAGTGGTGTGATCTTGGCTCACTGTAACTTCTGCCTCCCAGGTTAAAGTGATTCTCCTTCCTCAGCCTCCTGAGTAGCTGGTTCTACAAGTATGCGCCACCACGCCAGCCAATTTTTGTATTTTTATTTATTTATTTATTATTTATTTTTATTTTTATTTTTTTTGAGACGGAATCTGGCTCTGTCACCCAGGCTGGAGTGCAATGGCATGATCTCAGCTCACTGCAACTTCTGCCTCCCAGGTTCAAGCGATTCTCCTGCCTCAGCTTCCCCAGTAGCTGGAACTACAGGTGCATGCTGCCACGCCCAGCTAATTTTTGTATTTTTAGTAGAGGAGGGGTTTCATCATGTTGGCCAGAATGGTTTCAATCTCTTGACCTCATGATCTAGCCGCCTCAGCCTCCCAAAGTGCTGGGATTACAGGTGTGAGCCACCATGCCTGGCCTAATTTTTGTATTTTTAGTAGAGATGAGGTTTCACCATGTTGGCCAGGACGGTATTGATCTCTTGACCTCGTGATCTGCCTCCCTCAGCCTCCCAAAGTGCTGGGATACAGGCGTGAGCCACAGCACCTGGCAGAAATTTTTATACAAAAGCCTTCCTAAGAAATTTGGTCTCCTTTTTGTTTTTAGGAAGTCAGAGAACTGAAATTTAGTGGTTTAGCCACCTAGAAAAGTAACCTGAATAGAATAGTAACACAGAGAAGAAGATCAGCTAGATGGAAAACTGTAAGGTTCTATCTAAGCCCACAGGGGCAGCCATAGTGGGCTAAGACACTGACAAAACACCAGCCGTATGCACAAGGGGGCCCTGGGAAAGGACACCTCTGACTCAATGTTCTAGGGTCAGAGTTCCTCTAGGGAGGAACACAGGGGAGATACTTGGTGGGGAATAGCCAGCACGGTGGATGAAGGTCATGGACACCCCTGTGGGAGCAGCCATCAGGCCTAAGGAAGGGCCAGTGCATACCAGTCTTTTCCCAAGCTAGGACTAGTTTCCCTGATCTCTTAGGTTCATCTGGCAGTGGCGGAGGTGGGGAGGGAAGTTGGGAGCTAGTCAACGGGCTGGTAAAACTACAAACAAGAATGGGAGAAAGCAGTGGCTATGGGGTTAGAGTGGGGAACACTAGTGGGCACAAAGGAGGAAGGGGTGGAATGACAGGGTGGACCCCTTATGGCCTTGGCTATTAGGTATGTGAAAAGCCAGCAACAGCCAAAACCCTTGCTAAGCAGGGCTTTTTATAGTCACTCACTCAGGCTGCTCTTGTGATTTGGGGCAAGGGCAGGATCCACTGCCCTGATGACCCTCCTCACACACTCCAGTTCTGAGCCCCATTTGCCAAGCCCTAATCTCCATTCCACTAGCTTCCCTCCATGGAGACCCTGATAAGATTGAGGGCAATTGGAAGCCCAGATACAGACCCTCCCCACTTGGTCTCTTCCCAACATACACACACACACACACTCACACACGCACACACACACACACACACACACACACACACACGCACACACACCCCTAACCAGGCCAGAGACTTGAGCTCAGACTGCCTGGAGCTGGTGGGGGTTGGAAAAAGGGGAGGGGGGAGGGAAGGAAGAGAAGAATCAAACAGAAACCTTCTCATCTTTCTATCAGCAGCCATGCAAGGAATATTGTTCAGCATGGCACAAAAGCGGCACTGAAAATAGCTGCACCCAGAGCGGGGCTGCCAACCACTGCCTGAGATAACGTCTACTTGGAGACACTGGTGTCTTTGTGGGGCTGTCAGTGTCCCTATTGTTCCCGAGCCTATTGCCTGGGGAATATTGTTCCCAGCTTTTGTCTCCCCCGGCTCACTTTTGTTTGCCTTTACTTACCATTTCATTCCCACTCCCTTTGTGCTTTCCCATTCCCTCCTTTGTCTCTCCCTCTCTAAGCCTGCCTGTGGCTGTGGATTGGTGCCCAGGGAGACAATAGGCCCTACCCCCTCCCAACCTACAGCCCCACCCTGAACCACACACACCCCATAGTTCCATCCTGCTTCTCCTTCTCCCAAGTGGCACCCAAGATGTCCCAAAGGCAAGAGAGCCTTGAGGGAGGGTGGGCTTCAAGCAACCCATTCCCCTCCTTGTGACAAGGCAGAAAGGCCATTGGAATATTTGGTTCCCAGAGGAGGTCTGAAATGTCTGATGTGGGTCCCTGCCTCTTTCTGGATCTCTCTCTCTCTCTCTTTTTTTTTTTTTTTTTTTTTAACAAATTAGGTTTTGGGTCCAGTCAAAGGAATAAGGACAAGCTCATGCTCCACATCCCCCAAACCCTCTTTCAAGTGCCCAGCATGCACTTCTCTGACCAGGGCACTCCGTTTTCTTCCCCCTCCCTGTCAGCCTCAAGGATCAAAGCGACCTCTGTTTATTTGCACATTCAAATCCAGACTGCCTCCAGTAACTCGACCCAGTCAGGCGCCAGGATGGTGCAAGAAAAGCCCCGCCTGCACCCTCCCCATCCAGCAGCCCTTTTGGCTGAACTGGGTAGAAAGGGGGCAGGAGTCTCCTAGGGTCAGAGTAGGGAGTGGAAGAGGAGTGGGCAGTGAGGAAAATTAGACTGCCAGTCCCTTCAGAATGGCCTCTGGGTCCTCTCACCTCAGTGACAGGGGGAAACTGAGGCATCAAAAGAGATTTAGAGGCTGGCACAGTGGCTTATGCCTGTCATCCCAGCACTTTGGGAGGCCAAGACAGGCAGATCACTTGAGGTCAGGAGTTCGAGAACAGCCTGGCCAACATGATGAATCCCCATCTCTACTAAAAATACAAAAATCAGCCCAGCATGGTGGTGGGTGCCTGTAATCCCAGCTACTTAGGTGGCTGCGGCGGGAGAATGGCTTGAACCCGGGAGATGGAGGTTGCAGCAGTGAGCCAAGATGGCGCCACTGTACTCCAGCCTGGGTGACAGAACAAGACTATGTCTCAGAAAAAAAAAAAAAAGAGAGAGATAGAGAGAGAGAGAGAGAGAAATTTAGAAAACGCCGCAATCAAACCCGGAGCTTGCTTGCCAACCTAGAGCATAGGCAGGTGTCCAATCCCAGTCCTGCAGAGAGATTCTTCTCAGTTCTAGCCAGGAGAAGAAAGGCACCAGGTAGTGCTTAAGGTGCTGGGTTGACTTGTAGAAAATGCTTTTTCTTCTGCCTCCCCTATCTTCCTGCCTCACTACAGATGGGAACAGCGACTGGAGAGTGGAGGAAGCTTTTACTTTGGTGGGAGGCAGGCTGGGAGCAGGGATGTAATCTGAAGCCAGAAAGGAGGCTCTACTCTCCCATTGTTCTAATTCCAAGGACAATGGGAATATTCTCCAGAGAGTCATTCTTTGAAAAGCTGGAAATTGGGCAGGGGATTTCCAGAAAGTTTGAATGGAAGCCAGGCTTGGCTGTGAGGAGACCAGAGGAGGAGGAAGGGAAAGAGGAAGGGAAGGAGGCCGTCTCTGGGTTCAGAGAAAAGTACTACTGGGCTCTGAGGACAAATCTGCCCTCCTGATTTCATGGCTATCAATCCCAGGCTGCCCATTTTTTGTTCTGATTCTTGCTCCACCCATCTCCTCTATCTCCCTTCTCTAGCCAAGATCAGTTTAGATTCTTAATACTCTTCAAGTAGAAGGAGCAGCAAAAAACTTTGTCCCTGCCTTGGAGGCAAGAATTTAGTCTGATCCACCTTTGCAACTCCAGCCCATAGTGCAGAGCCCAGAGCATATGCAGAGCTTGGTAAATGAGCAAATAATGGATTCATGAAGACATTGTGGACTCTTGATCTTAGAGAGTCACTTTGACTATCCCGGAACTTCCTGTAGGGTAGGTATGGAACTGAAGGTTTCAGGTGAGAAAAATCTAAAGGTGAAGGATAAGATTCTGGGATAGATCAGGCAAGTAGTGTGGAACGTGGGGTGCAATTAACAGACAGCAATGACACAGCAATGTAGGACAGTATTTGGCCTCTAGAACAAAATCCCCTGCCTCAATCCTCTGTACTCTTTCCACTCACTCTACATAGTCTGAGCTGTCTTTCAAAGATACAGAGGTGATCACTTTTTGGCTCTGTGTAAAACCATTGGCGGCTTCCCTCTGCCTTCCCTCTGCCTTCAGTTACTTGTGAAACACTAAAATGGAACTCTTCAAGGACAGGGCAATCTTGATTGTTCCTGTATTCACCACAGGTAACTGGTGCCTGGCCAGCGCTACAGGCACCCAGTAAATGTGGAACTGAACTAACTGACAAGTGTGTGGGTCAATGTTGCCAGTTCTACAGTGTTTCCTGGATGGCATTTCAAGTTAGCTACATTCAATGATTTTGATGGTGAGTGTTTTATCCATTCTACAGTTATTGATTTTATCTTTGAAAACAGCCAAGGGCCATGAAAATAAAAACATTCACATTTATTTTTAAAATTGGTACAGCACTTGGGAGGCGAAAGGTGGGAGGATCACTTGAGGCCAGAAGTTCAAGACCAGCCAGGACAACATAGCAAGACCTTACCTCTACAAAAAACTTAAAACTTAGCCAGTCATGGTAGCATGCACCTGCAATCCCAGCTACACAGGAAGCTGAGGTGGAAGGACTGCTTGAGCCCAGGAGTTCCAAGTTGCAGTGAACCATGATCATGCCACTGCACTCCAGCCTGGGGAACAGAATAAGACTCCAACTTAAAAAAAAAAAAAAAAAAAAATTGAGTCATATCTCATCTAACTAGAATATGGCTGAGAACAAGGATGTAAGTTAATGTAGGCTGCAGACTGATCAAAAGCAATGGCATAAAGAAATATATTCCATTTATGTGAGATAACAAAGTATCTCCCTTGCAGCTAGAGATGGCCAAAGAAATATATGTGGAAGAGGTGGAGCATCTGGAAGCTTTAAAAGGAGCTAACTCTGGTGGTCGTTATATCTTTTCACCCTTTTCACTTTCCTCTTTGTCCTAAGAGAATCACTGCTTGAGCCTCGGAGTTTGAGTCCAGCCTGGGCAACATAGCAAGACCCCATCTCTTAAAAAATAAAAAGAACTGGTAGGGGTGGCTCATGCCTGTAATCTCAGCACTTTGGGAGGCCGAGGTGGGTGGATCATGAGGTCAGGAGTTCGAGACCAGCCTGACCAACGTGGTGAAGCCCTGTCTCTACTAAAAATATAAAAATTAGTCAGGCGTGGTGGTGCGCACCTGTAATCCCAGCTACTCAGGAGGCTGAGGCAGAAGAATTGCTTGAATCTGGGAGGCAGAGGTTGCAGTGAGCCGAGATTGTACCACTGCACTCCAGCCTGGGTGACAGAGCGATACTTCGTCTCAAAAAAATAAAAATAAAAATAAATAAATAAATAAATAAATAGAACCTGGTCATGGTCGCTGGATCTCCAGCAGCCATCTTGTGACCACAAAGGGTCACTGAGTTTGAAACTTTTGTGTTAAGGAAGGCCAAACAGAAAAACAGAAAGTGCTTGAGCCCAGATGACTGAGGAGCCCACAATACAAGCTTCAAATTGTGTACCTCTGAAGTTTTTTATACAGGGCGAAAAAAGCTTTTATTACATTAAGTCCTTTAATTCAGGCCTTTATTATTAGAAGTCAGGTACAATGCCTCACTAATAAAGTACATGAGTTCTATCAATAAAGAAATACATTTCTATATCATTTCTTTGTTTGCTGAACTAATAGGAAAAAGAAAAGGAATCATAAGAGATATTCCATTGTTTGCTAGAGCGCATGAGTAATCCTGTGGGTTTTGAAAGTGAAGTCACAAGCTGAGTTTGGAGGCAGGAGCTAGAGACATAGAGACAGTACATTTGTTCTGTGCAGTAAAGCAGGAGGAATCATTCTGAGGTGACTGGGGAGCAGTGTAGAGCCCAAGCAACAGGCAAAAGATTGCTATAGACGTGTATATGGACACTGGAATCAAGTGGCAGCTTACAGCCAGAAAGAAGAGAAGAAGGGGAAAAACTCTAAAAGAAGACACAAGTGGCCAGGCGTGGTGGCTCACGCCTGTAATACCAGCAATTTGGGAGGCCGAGGCAGGTGGGATGCTTTAGGTCAGGAGTTCGAGACCAGCCTGGCCAACATGGCAAAACCCCATCTCTACATCTCTACTAAAAATACAAAAATTACCCAGGCCCCGTGGTGGGTGCCTGTTATCCCAGCTACTCGGGAGGCTGAGGCAGGAGAATCACTTGAACCCAGGAGGAGGTTGCAGTGAGCCAAGATCGCACCACTGTACTCCAGCCTGGGCAATAGAGCAAGACTCTGTTTAAAAAAAGAAGAAGACACAAGAACTAAAAAAACACAATGTTTTTTTAAAAATCCATCAGGCCGGGCGCGGTGGCTCAAGCCTGTAATCCCAGCACTTTGGGAGGCTGAGACAGGCGGATCACGAGGTCAGGAGATCGAGACCATCCTGGCTAACACGGTGAAACCCCGTCTCTACTAAAAAATACAAAAAACTAGCCGGGCGAGGTGGCGGGCGCCTGTAGTCCCAGCTACTCGGGAGGCTGAGGCAGGAGAATGGCGTGAACCCAGGAAGCGGAGCTTGCAGTGAGCTGAGATTTGGCCACTGCACTCCAGCCTGGGCGACAGAGCGAGACTCCGTCTCAAAAAAAATAAAAAAATAAAAAAAAGTCTATCAATGTTAATGACACTTAAATACAAATAGGTGTATAAACTTCATCAGGGCCTGAAGGCATGAGGTTTTTGCAACACTACACAAAAGTGGATGATTCAAAATAATGAGTATATGCCATCAAAGCAAGTCTGCTCCATTTAGTCATGCGGAAACCAAGTTCTGGGTCAAGACAGCAGGTGCAGCAAAGTTGAAACCTCCTCCTTCTCCAAACACATAAAACGAGAGAGGGAATAGGTTTAAAAACTCATAGCCACACTTGAAAACAAGAAAAGGAAATCTTAAAAGCTACTAAAGAGGGAAGACAGATTATTTACCAAGAAATAAGAATCAGATTGGGCTGGGTGAGGTGGCTCAGGCCTGTAATCCCAGCACTTTGAGAGGCTGAGGAGGGAGGATGACTTGAGCCCAGGAGTTCTGGGCAACATGGCGAGATCCTGTCTCTCCAAAAAAAAAAATTTTTTTTTTTTGAGATGGAGTGTCATTCTTGTTGCCCAGGCTGGAGTGCAATGGCTCAATCTCAGCCCACTGCAACCTCCGCCTACTAGGTTCAAGCAATTTTCCTGCCTCAGCCTCCCAAGTAGCTGGGATTACAGGCGTCCACCATCATGCCCGGCTAATTTTTGTATTGTTAGTGGAGACGGGGTTTCATCATGTTGGCTAGGCTAGTCTTGAAGTCCTGACCTCAGGTGATCCACCCGCCTCAGCCTCCCAAAGTGATGGGATTACAGCGCCTGGCTTACAGAAAATTTAAAAATTGGCCAGGTGTGGTGGTGTATGCCTGTAGTCCCAGGCTGAGGTGGGAGGATCACTTGAACCCAGGAGATCGAGACTTGCAGTGACCTGTGACTGTGCCATTGCACTCCAGCCTGGGCGACAGAGTGAGACCCTGTCTCAAAAAAAATAAAATAAAATAAAATAAATCAGATTGATTCCAGACTTTCTCATATGTAAGCAGATGCCAAAAGGCAATGGAATAAAATCCTGAAAATGCTGAAATAAAATAATGTTAAATGTAAAATTCTATGCCCAGTAAGATACACGAACTCTGAAATTTTACTAATCACAGACTCTCACTGAAAGAACTGCTTGAACAAAAAGAAAAGTGAATTCTGAAGGAGAAAATGTAGGAATCAAAATGCAACACATACACATCTGTAATTTTTTTTTAGAGACAGAGCCTTGCTCTTCTCACCCAGGCTGGAGTGCTGTGGTGCAATTATATCTCACTGCAGCCTCAAATTCTTAGATCCTCCCACCTCAGTCTCCCAAGTAACTGGGATTACAGGCATCCATCACCACACTTGGCTAATTATTTTATTTTTTGTAGAGACAGGGTCTTACTATGTTGCCTAGGCTGGTCTTGAACTCCTAGACAGAAGTGATCCTCCTGCCTCAGCCTCTCAAAGTGCTGTGATTACAAGCGTGAGCCACCACATCCGGCCACATCTTTAATTTTAAAAACCAAATACACGGGTAGGTGGTGTCACAGTAACAAACAGCCTCCACACACCCCAAGGGCTTACATGCATACAGATGTGTTTACTGCTCTGGTCAACCCAGCTGCAGATGGCCAGGGTTCTGCTCGACGTGTCTTCTTTATTCTGGGATTTAAGTGGAAGCAAACGCTTCTAGGACAAAGATGCTGTTTTCACAGCAGAGGGAAATGAAAAGTGGCAGAACCAAAGCATCAGCTAGGAAGTAGCACAGAGCCAGTCGCCCACAAAACTAAGTCAGATGGCCACACCTGCCATAAATGGGATGTGTCCTGCAAGTCACGTGGCAATGAGAAGGGTGCATAAGATCCTCTCAGGAAAGGGCATAAATAATTTGAAAATAGTAATACAACAGGAAAAAAGACTGGGACATTGTGACTGCTAACAGCTGTTTATTCTCGAGTGGAAAAATACAGGTAATTATGTTTTGTATTTTCAAAGTTCTCAAAACAAAAAAGACACAGGAGAAAATTTAGATCCACTAGAACACAATTTTATCCTGCTTTTTAAAGTTTAATCTTAACCTTGTGAGCATTTGCTCATATCATTAATAGTGTTTTCCATTTTTTGTTATATGAGGCAGAGATCTAATATGGTTTAGAAAGACCAAAATGGATGAGATAATACAGCTTTGGGGCTTAACAGGATAAAATTATGCACATTTACGAGGAATTTGGATATCTGATATTTTATTGTATGTGATTATGACTCTGAGTGCCATATAACTTTAAATAATTAAATAGAAAACTTCATTTTTAAAAATGAAAAGGTACCAACTAATATTGAGCACATAAAAATAATGGACAGTGAGAGAATCGTGAAGAAATGGTGCTTACCAATAACTCAGGTATTTTTAGTTGTCAGAAAAAAATTGTGAAAGGCTGTGAAATGGATCAAAGAATTACTAAATATCTTCAGTGAAAACCATGCTTTATGTAGAGCTCACCCTTCTAGGTTACCTGATTCTATGGGACTTGCACCTTTCATTGTCTCTAAGCTATTTTACAACACTAGAAGTTGTAAACAACTGATAGCAATGCAAATAATTCTGCTTTATACACATGAAAATGAATCTTGTCTAGTGGAAGGGCAATTGATTCTTCTTTCTTCCTATCCCCACAAAAAGCCAGTTTTGCATCTATTTATAAATTCATTTTTTGCCCTATTTATATGTGTGACCTTTGAATTCTCTTTAGAACTGGTTGAAACATCTTACTGATGCCTTCATTAATGAGTTAAATAAAATCTTTGATATGCGTTCACTTTATATTTGAGTTGTGGTTTTATATATAGAGAGAGACTATATATATTGATTACCCTTTAATACTGAATATTCTAGGAAACTTCATTTGAACACTTATTAGGAGTCAGCCTTTGAAGCTGTTTTTGCAAATATATAAAACAATTTTTGAAGTATTAACCATTGCCTTTCCCTTACGACTTTTTCCTTGACTTACACCCCATTTGACCCAAGGTTATTCCATCAGATTCTCTCTCTTAGTAATGTGTCTTAGTGAGTGTGGGTTGCTGTAACAAAATACCATAGACTCGATGGCTTAAACAAAAATGTATTTCTTACAGTTCTGGAGGCTGGAAGTCCACTCTCAGGGTGCCAGCCAGCTTGGCTCCTGGAGAAGCCACTCTGCCTGGCTTGCAAGATGGTTGCTTTCTTGCCATGGCCTTTCCCTGGTGGAGAGAAAGCTAGCTCTCTGGTCTCTTCTTATAAGGGCACTAATGCCATCATGTAGGCCCCACTCTCGTGACCTCATCTAACCCTAGTTATCTCCCAAATGCTCTGTCTCCAAATACCATCACCTTGGGGTTAAGGCTTCGACGTATGAGTTTTGGGGTGACACAATTCAGCCCATGGCATAATATAAATTCAAAGACAACTGTGAATTCTGAGACTGGGGGTGAGGTGATACCTTATTGGCAATGGTGGGGTCATCTTGCAGGGGGTAGTGGCTAGAAATGCAAAAGAGGAGGTGGAGGCAGGCACGCTGAGAGGGCACCTGCAGCTCAGTGCAGACCACTGCCTCCTGCTTCCTGACTTTCTGGGTACCTTTCTATTTCTGAAAATCATCCAGAATTTTTCCAGCAAATTTTCTTTCTTTAAAAATTCTAAATTTTTTTCTCTAAATTTCCTTTTTTGTATGAGCTGATTTCTGTTATCTGCAATCAGAACAAGTTTAACCAAAACAAAGTGGCATCAAGAAGTAAGCCATAAAACCATTACCCTGGTGAAATCCAAGTCTCCATCTCTACCTCCTGGATCTTTGTGGCTGGAGAAAAACACTCAGCCTCACTGCCTTGTTTTCCCTTTAAATTCATGCATCTCAATCTCAGTGAGTTTTCCTGCTGCCCAGCAATCATCCCTTACTTCCCTGGTGTATTTACTCTCCCACCCCACTCTCCTATTTCACACCCTGTCCTCTCTCCTCAAACCTCCAATACCTCCTCCCACGTCCTCACCCTGGGCAGGAAACCTTCCTTGCTCCTTCACTAAGAAAATGGAAACCATCAGAAGAGAACTTCTAGAGATTATCACCACTTCTACCCACATGGCTTCTGGAACGCAGTGGTGTCTCGGTTTTCTTTCTACTTCACAGGTTCCTCCTCAATCTCCTTTGCTAGCTTATCTTCTCCTAAACCTCTCAATCTAAGCTGTCCAACAAGTTAGCCACTGGCCTCACATCGCTATAGAGCATTAGATATGTGGTTAGCCAGAATTGAGATTGCTGTAAAGTGTTCCGGACACATAAGATTGCAAAGACTTGGCCGGGCGAGGTGGCTCACATCTGTAATCCCAACACTTTGGGAGGCTAAGGCGGGCGGATCACGAGGTCAAGAGATCGAGACCATGCTGGCTAACACGGTGAAACCCATCTCTACTAAAAATACAAAAAATTAGCCGGGTGTGGTGGCAGATGCCTGTAGTCCCAGCTACTTGGGAAGCTGAGGCAGGAGAATGGTGTGAACCTGGGAGGCGGAGCTTGCAGTGAGCCAAGATTACGCCACTGTACTCCAGCCTGGGAGACAGAGCCAGACTCCGTCTCAAGAAAAAAAAAAAATGATTGCAAAGACTTACTAGGAGTAAAAGGGATGTAAAATATTTCATTGTGAATTTTTATGTTGCTTACATGATTAAATGGTAAAACTTTGGATATCTTGGGTTAAATAAAATATAGTTTAAAATTAATTGTGCCTGTTTCTTTTTTCCTTTTTTTTTTTTTTTTTTTTGAGACGGAGTCTCGCTCTGTCACCCAGGCTGGAGTGCAGTGGCCGGATCTCAGCTCACTGCAAGCTCCGCCTCCCAGGTTCACGCCATTCTCCTGCCTCAGCCTCCCGAGTAGCTGGGACTACAGGTGCCTGCCACCTTGCCCGGCTAAGTTTTTGTATTTTTAGTAGAGACGGGGTTTCACTGTGTTAGCCAGGATGGTCTCGATCTCCTGACCTCGTGATCCGCCCGTCTCGGCCTCCCAAAGTGCTGGGATTACAGGCTTGAGCCACCGCGCCCGGCCTTTTTTCCTTATTTTTAAATTTTATATTATTTATCTATTTTTTTGAGACATAGCCTCACACCCAGGCTGTAGTACATTGGTGTGATCATGGCTCACTACAGCCCCCAGCTCCTGGGCTCATGTGATCCTTCTGTCTTAGCCTCCCAGTTAGCTGGGACTACAGGTGCATGACCATCATGCCCAACTAATTTTCCTTTTCCTTTACGGCTTCCTGGCCAGGTGTGGTGGCTCATCCTGTAATCCCAGTACTTCGGGAGGTGGAGGCAGGAGGTTGACTTAAGCCTAGGAGTTCAATACTAGCCTGGGTAACATGGCAAAACCCCATCTCAAAATAAAATACGAAAATTGGCCAGGCGTGGTGGCATGTTTTTGTGGTCCCAGCTACTGGGGAGGCTGAGGTGGGGGGACTGCTTGAGCCCAAGAAGTTGAGGCTGCAGTTAGCTGTGATCATGCCCCTACACTCTGGCATGAGTGACAGAGCAAGACTCTGTCTCAAAAAATAAACAAACCAAAAGTGCAGCTAGTGGAAAATTTTAAATCAATATGGCTCACATTATGTGTTTATTCTTCAGTATTGTTCTAAAAGTTGCAATACCCCAGGGCTCAATCTTTGACCCTCTGTTCTTTCTCTACTGTTATTCTCTTATCCAATTTTATGGCTTTAAATACTTAATATATGCCAAGAATTCCCAAATCTAAATTTCTAGCCCAGACCTCTCCTCTGAGCTCCTGACTTGTCTATCCAACTGCCTGCTCAACTTCTCCATAGGAAATACACACCCCAAGCTGGTGCTTCCCTAAGCCTTCCCCGTCTCAGTTCATGGCAACTCTACCCTTCTTATTGCTCAAGAGAGAACCTTGAAGTCAGCTTCGACTCCTTTCCTTCTCTCAAACACCATACCCATTTCTTCCTGTGGGTTTCTCTTCAGAGTATATCTGAAATCTAACCAATTTTCATTATTTTCCCTGCTGCCACCATCATTTCTTGCCTGCATTGCTGGAATAGTAACAGGTCTTCTAGCTTCTACCCTTGCACCTCCATAGTCTGTTCTCAACACAGCTGCCTGAGTGATCCTTTGAAAACAGAGTGGCTCCTGTCACTCCTCTGTTCAAAATCCAGCCACAACTCCCCCTGTCTCTGAGAGTAAAAACCCAAGTCCTACAGTGGCTACAAGGCCCTACATGGTTCAACCCCCATCAATTCTCTGGCCTTGTCTTACAGTGGCTACAAGGCCCTACACAGTTCAACCTCCATCAATTCTCTGGCCTTGTCTCCTGCCATTCTCATTCACCCAGTCCAGCCACACTGCTGTTTCTTAAAGTACCAGGCATGCTCCCGCCTTGAGGCCTCAGTATTAGTTGCTCTCTCTGCCTGGGATGCTCTGCTCTTAAATGTTCAGTTCTGATTCTCTTACTTCCTTCAAGTCTTTGTTCAAATGTCACAATCTAAACTGGGCTCCTCTGTTTAAAATTGCTACCTCCCACAGATCTTTTTACCCCCATTTACTTTTTCTTTTGTCCAAAGAACTTACTTATCACCCCTCAACATCCTGTACAATTTACTTAGTTATTATGTTTGTTGTTATCCCACCCACCTACCCCATACCCCTAGCATGGAAGGTCCTCTTGGGCAAGGAATTTGTGTCTCTTGCCTCCTGGTGCATTTCAAGTGCTCACAACTGTGTCTGGCATGTAAGAGGCACTCAGTACTGCTATTGTTTGAATGCCCCCTCCAAAACTCATGTTGAAATTTAATTGCCATCGTGATGATATTAAGAAGTGGGATTGTTAAGAGACAATTAGGCCATGAGGGCTCTGCCCTCATGAATGGATTAATGCTGTTATCTCCAGAGTGGGTTCCTGATAAAAAGTGAGTTGGGGCCTGTCTGCTCTAGCTGGCTCATATCTACTCTCTTGCCCTTCTGCCTTCCGCCATGGGATGGATGCAGCAAGAAGGTCCCGGCCAGATGCGGGCCCCTCCACCTTGGACTTCCCAGCCTCCAGAACTACAAGAAATTAATCTCTGTTCTTTATAAATTACCCAGTCTATGGTATTCCATTATAGCAACAGAAAACAAATCTGTTGAGTGAGATTTAGGCTAATCGGAACAGTTCAATGATTTTGACAAGGGACAATAAGGCAAATTCCAGTTCAAATGTGCAAAGCTGGAAGCAGGGAAAAAAAACTGAACTACAAACTAGATTCTGAAATCCAGATGAATCAATCAACAACTTGCAAGGCCCAAATACAGTTAACCAAGTGCTCTAATTTGCTCCATTTTTGTGTAAAAATGGTTGATACACTTCACTGGAAAAATGTGGAATCCTAAAACATTTATTGGGAACATGGAGAAGACACTAACAATTGTGGAAACCCTGGTCTTGGACCCTCTGAAACAGCCTCTTGTCATGCACCCTTTTGCTGAAAGAGGGCTCTAATTCCAAGGCTAAGACTGGAATGCAGTTTGGGGGCAGGGGCAACATTCCTGGAAAGATTAAAGAAGATAGGTTGCTTGCAACTCCCTTGATACCCTTTTGTTCTGGGTCTGTGCCTGAAGGCTAAGGCCATTAAGCAGAAAACAACTGGCGTTGCTAAGAAATGGAAGACACACAGTCCTTGCCCAGGCCTGGCTTTTCACCTCAGTAGGGTTGGAAATACACATGGTAAGATCCAGCAATGTTGCTGATATTCTTTCACCCATAAACAAACATTTCTTTTTTCTTTTTTCTTTATTTATTTTTTTTGAGATGGAGTCTCACTCTGTTGCCCAGGCTGGAGTGCAGTGGAGCAATCTTGGCTCACTGCAACCTCCACCTCCCAGGTTTAAGTGATTCTTCTGCCTCAGCCTCCCGAGTAGCTGGGACTACAGGCACGTGCCACCACATCGGGCTAATTTTTGTGTTTTTAGTAGAGATAGGGTTCACCGTATTGGCCAGGCTGGTCTTGAACTCCTGACCTTGTGATCTGCCCACCTCAGCCTCCCAAAGTGCTGGGATTACAGGCATAAGCCACTGTGCCTGGCAACAAACATTTCTTGAGTTTCTATTATGGCCAGACACATTCTTGGCCTTGATGAAACAGTGATGAGAATTTTTAATATAAGGTCCCTGGTTTCATGGAGCTTATGTCCCAGTTGGGAAGACAGAAAATAATCAAGTAAAAAGGGATTTAGGTAGTTTCAGATGATGGCACTTGGTAGACACTAAGAAGAAAATTAAAAACGGGAATATGATGTGGGAGAAACTAGTTTAGATAGGGTGGTCAGGGAAGGTCTCTGAGGTCTATTAGATACAAAAAGCCAAACTAACGATTTTCTTGCTCTCACACTCAAAGCAGCTCAGAACACTTAACTTGTGATCACCAAATCATGTTGGCATTTCTCCCTACCAATTCTCCAGAGTACAGTAACTGCATATCCTATAATTCAATTCAATTCTGACACTAGATACCTGGACACAGCATCAGATCCCACAGGGTGAGGGCTCAGTCCCCCAAGATGGCCCCACTTCAGGTACCAATTGCAAGTCCCAGGTTATGACCTGTGATTCTGACCTATCAGCTATAAATCCAGGTTCCCACAATCCCCCTCCTCGGGTTTGATAATTTGCTGGGACAGCCCATAGAATCCAGGGAAACACTTACTTATGTTTACTGGTTTATTGCAAAGCCTATTTATTATAAGGGGTAGAGATGAAAAGCCAGATGCAGAAGTGCATAGGGAAACGTGGGGGAAGAGGTACCTCCATGTGTTCAGCAACTTGAAAGGTCATCAGATCTTGTTAAGGAGTTTTTATAGAGCTTAACTTCCAGCTTTCAGCCCCCTTTCCTGGAGGCTGGCGGATGGGCTGAAAGTTCCAACCCTCTAATTCTCTAATCACTGGGTCTTTTTGGTGACTGGCCACATCCTGGGCTATCTAGGGGCTTCATCCCAAATCACTCATTAGCATGAACCCAGGTGTGATCAAAGGGGGCTCATTATGAATAACAAAGGCACCTCTATCACTCAGGATATTCTAAGGGTTTTAGGAGCCCTGTGACAGGAACTGGGATATGTCATATCATACCACAGAGGGTAATATTTCCTCTAAGACCAGATGATGAAAAGGATCCAGCCATGCAAAGAACATTCAGGTAGAGAGAAGAACAAGCACCGAGGCTCTGGGCTGGGGAGGATGTTCATGGAGCACCAAGGAAATATGTGTGGCTCTAGAGAAGTGAGTGAGAAGAGAAGGGACAGAAGATGAAGCTGGAGAAGTCACGTGGGGTTAGACTATGCAGTGGGACACTGACAGTTACAAAGTGAGTATCATATTCTGACTTTAATTTTATAAATATTGCTCTAAACTGTAGGGATGGTTAAAAAGCTAAATCAATACACCAGGTGAAAAGACTTATGGCTTGGACAAGGAGGGTGGTGTTTGTGATGGAAATAAAAAGACATGGATGAATTCAGAGATACTAGATATTTTACAGTATGAAAAACCGGATGCACCAGACAATTAACCATAGTAATTTGTATTCAACAGTGAAAACAAAGGGGTGACGTAAGGGATCAGAATATGCCACCTCATGATATGCCACTTTGGCATAAGGATTATTTTGAGCTGAAAGCAATTGAGAAACAGCAGACACTGAAAAAAATTCTCTGCCATCCCCCTCATTTGCCTGAAAGTCTGACATGAATTTTCATTTGTAGGGATGTCGCTCTCTCCCACACCAGCAACAGAAGGACAACTATGAAACTCTTAATTACCAGAGACAACTCGAGACCTTAACAGCCCAGAAATGGCACAGAGAGGAATCTACATAGAAACCTTATAAAATAGCCCTTATCATCCATTAGTTTCTTTCACATATCTACCTTGACACAGTTTACCATCCCTAAAAGGCCTAAATTGCTTTTCCTTTTCTTTTTCTTTTTGTTTTTTTTTTTTTTTTGAGACGGAGTCTCACTCTGACGCCCAGGCTGGAGTGCAATGGTGTGACCTTGGCTCACTGCAAACTCCACCTCCCAGGTTCAAATGATTTTCCTGCCTCAGTCTCCCAAGTAACTGGGATTACAGCACCCACCACCACACCCAGATAATTTTTGTATTTTTAGTAGAGATGGAGTTTCACCATGTTGGCCAGGCTGGTCTCGAACTCTGCCCTCCTCGGCCTCCCAAAGTACTGGGATTACAGGTGTAAGCCACCATGCCCGGCCCCTTTCCTTTTTTTTATTTGAAATAAGACCTCACTCTGTTGCCTAGGCTGGAGTGCAGTGGCACAATCAAGGCTCACTGCAGCCTCAACCTCCTGGGTTCAAGTGATCCTGAGTAGCTAGGATCACAGGCATGCACCACTATGCTTGTCTAACTTTTTTATTTTGTAGAGACAGGGTTTCCCTATGTTGTCCAGGCTGATCTCAAACTCCTAGGCTCAAGTGATTCTCTTGCCCTGACCTCCCAGAGTGCTGGAATTGTTGGTATGAGCCACCACACTCAGCCCTAAATTGCTTTTCCTTTATCTTGTCACTTCTCTACAAATTTATTGTTCTTTGCTAACATGCTATATAAGCCCCAAGTTCTAAACATCCCTTTGAGTTACTCATCACTGAGTTCTTCTTGCATGTATCCATGTTGCTTTTGTTAATCAGCTCTGTTTGTTTTTCTCGTGTTTATCTGTCTTACCTCAGTTTAATTTCTGGCGCCCCAGCTGCAGAACCTAGAAGGGTAGACAAAAAGGTTTTTTCCTCCCCTACCGTGGATAATTGTGCACTATCTGTCACACAACAGCATTTATATACTCTCAAAGTGATAGAAATGAACATGCTCATTAAAAAAACCCTAAAGATACAGTCTCTCTGTTGCATATAAAAATAAGAAGCACGTAACTTAAAATTATGCTTAGTAATCAGTGTTTCTTGGAAATGGTCTAGATACCTAATTAATATCCATTAATTGTTGCAATTTAGAATCACTCTAAAATTTTAAGTTACCAAAGATCTTGGAAACTACAAGCTAATTATTGTCGAAATAAAGCTTATTGGAATGATTTTTCCATTTGGTTAAACATAAATTTATATGTTTTATAATCTTAAACATTACGTAGAACTAATGCTAACTTATTCAATCAGTAGATCTGTAGGAGTTAAAGGGCATACCTAAGTAGAATAAAAATGTACACTTATACTTAATGTCTGTAATTCAAAGAAAATATAACCAAAAGTATTAAGCTAGTTTTGCTTGTTAGAGATTTACCTAAATTATATTAACTCGAGTTCTTAAAATGTTTCTGAGTTAGTTTCTATAATAATACTTCTTTTTTCACATTAAAAATATTAGAAGGCCGGGTGCAGTGGCTTATGCCTGTAATTCCAGAACTTTTGGAGGCTAAGGCAGGCAGGTCACTTAAGCCCAGGAGTTTAAGACAAGCCTGGGCAACATGGAGAAACCCCATCACTACAAAAAATATAAAAATTAGCCAGTTGTGATGACATTTGCCTATAGGTAGTCCCAGCTATTTGTGAGGCTGAAGCAAGAGGATCACTTGAGCCCAGGAGGTCTAAGCTGCAGTGAGTCATGATAGTGCCACTGCACTCCAGCCTAGGTGACAGGGTGAGACCCTGTGTCAGAAAAAAAAAAAAAAAAAAAAGAGGTTAAATTTCATTAATTTCTGGGAATTTTAGGAATATTTCACTTATATAAGTGTTTATTTATCTCTAAGTCAATCAAAATATAATTATTCTAAGAGGCTTTGTAATCTAAATTATTAATACCATCTGGAGGTAGGATAATACTACACATTCACACAACGAGCGTAAAGACTTTCGTGAGTTATGGACACATGAACACACAGACAGACTGAGAAAGAACTCTTAGGGCTCCAGTTCTAAAATTTCAACTATGGGTCAAGCATAACCATAAGGTGGGTCACACAGTTAGAGTTAGCACAGCCAGGATTCCAGCCCTGGTACTCTAGCTCCACATGGACTAAGTGATTGAGTTAACCACTTGCAGTAGCCCTACTTTATGGCCAAGTGCGGTGGCTCACACCTGTAATCCCAGCACTTTGGGAGGCCAAGATAGGTGGATCACCTGAGGTCGGGAGTTCAAGACCAGCCTGACCAACATGGAGAAACCCTGTGTCTACTAAAAATACAAAAATTAGCCAGGCATGATGGTGGGCACCTGTAATCCCAGCTACTCAGGAGTCTGAGGCAGGAGAATCGCTTGAACCTGGGAGGCGGAGGTTGCAGTGAGCCGAGATTGCACCACTGTACTCCAGCCTGGGCGATAGACTGAGACTCCATCTCAAAAAAAAAAAAAAAAAAAAAAAAAAAAAAAAAAAAAAGCCCTACTTTACAAAAATGGGGAAAATCAGTGTAGTTAAAATAAAGATTTCCTCTTAGAAAGGGGGAATAAAGGAAACTTCCAGTACAGCTCCAACATTTTGATAGCAAATGAGGTACCCAGGTCCTGCTGGGCAGGAACAGATACTGAGGTAAAAATACAACACCTACATGGCCAGGAGTGGTGGCTCACACCTGTAATCCCTGCACTTTGGGAGGCTAAAGCAGGTGAATCACTGGAGGTCAGGAATTCAAGACCAGCCTGGCCAACATGGTGAAACCTCATCTCTACTAAAAATACAAAAATTAGTTGGGTGTGGCGGCGGGCGCCTATAATTCCAGCTACTTGGGAGGCTGAGTCATGAGAATCGCTTGAATCCAGAAGGTGGGGGTTGCAGTGGGCCGAGATCGTGCCGTTGCACTCCAGCCTGGGCGACAGAGCAAGACTCCGTCTCAAAAAAAAAAGTCAAATTTGTAAACATAGAAAGAATAAAGTCATCCTAATTTCAGAGATCACTTAGCTACCACTTTCCAGGAGCTCTCTAGTCTTGATAAGGGCAAAGATATCACAGCTGTCTTATTGAATTTTTTCTGGGTGGTCCTAAACCAAGGTGGCAGGTTTAGTTTAAAAATAGGAGATACTATGTCCCCTTCTCTAAATTACAAGACCTTTCAGAATACTGTGATATTTTGACTTAGAAAAAATATATAAATAAACTTTTTAGATTAGGCAACTGGAAATATCTAGAACAAGGACACCTCTATGTCTAGTCTAGACAAAGACACCTGTTCATAGTATAAGGAAAAGGAACACTGAAAGAACAGTTGCTCTACCTTAGCTCAAAAGATAGGATCTGAAAAGACAAAGAACAAAGTTTGGTTGCCAAATGACAGCTCTGCAGGAGTAGCTGCTCTGGTCTGTCCACAACTGCCCTTAACACAAAAGGGAGAAATTTCCACGCAATTGCAAAAACAGAATACTTTCTTTCTACCATAAACCCTACCACCATTCTATCATTCTCTTCCTTGGAGTAACAAAAAGGTTTCAGTGGTAGAAATCTCAAATACACCTCAGTCTCTGTCTTTGTCTCAGCTGTTTCCTGTCTGTTTGGGCTTTCTCACTAGCCAATATACTGTTCTGCTTAGTAATTTCACTCCAGTGAATTTGTCATAAGTGGAGTACCATAATTTGACCAACAGTTTGATGATGGCAGAGACTGACTAATCACTGCCTAATGCCTTCCCTATAAACATCTCAAACCTCGGACCTAGCTGTGATAGACTCTGGGTCAAAGACAATTCAGATGTAGGACACACAACAAAGGCTGGATCCTTAAAGATCTCAACTGATCTAGTTATGACCTCCCAAAACTGCTGCAAAAAGGAGGATGTCGAAGCCCTTTAGGCTGTCTTATCTTGTATACTGCCAGAAAACAAAAACAAAAACAAAAAAAAACTTCCTTGCACTAGCCCTTATATTACCTGCATTCTGCCTATCAAAAAGTCCTGTAGGTTCAGCAGCCACATCGTACAAGAACTAGGGCTATTAATAATTTGCTTTCTTGCTTCCCTATAATCGTCAATGCCAATTACATCCTATCCTCAATCCCTGAAACAGCTACTTACTTTATAGTCATAGGCCTATTCCTTACATGCTTTAGAATGTCCTTGCAAACATACTCATATGTTTTTTTATTTGGGAAAACCAACAATACATGTGGACAATGATGCCCAAAGGGCTTACAGAAGCATCCTCTTATTTCACCCAAGTACTCAACAATAACCCTGGAGACATCCAATTCTCCTAGGAATCTATTCTTATAAAATATGATGCCTCTCTGTTATGCTCTCCAGGTGAAGAGGCTTGCAAAATTGATTTTCTCCATTTGCAGAGAGTGTTTACATACAAGGCACACAATGTCTCCAAGAATAAACTCCCAAGTTTATCACATCCAAGTCCATTATCTAGGTCATGACATCACACAAGATGGAAAGCATCTTTGTTGAAAAACTTTAGGAACTTGCCCCCATCCAATTACTAAAAGACAACATCAAGGATTTCTCAGCCTCGTAGAAAACCATAGATATTGGATTCCTAATTTTCAGAATTTGCTGTCCCTTTAAATGTTCTGATAACAGCAGAAATACCTGAGCCCTTGCCCTGGACGGGTTCACTTGAGACTATTTTCTATAACTTAAAGGACTCCCTTCAAAACATTCCTATCCTTGAATTTCCCAATTACTATAAACCTTTCTATGTATACATGAAAGATCAGTACAAATCTTGGGGGCTTCTAAATCAAAAGCTCAATGGACATCATAGTCCAGTAGCTTATTTTGGCCTCTCACTTGACCCTGTAGCAAAAGCCTACCCTTCTTGTTTGTGTGTAGTCACAGCAGCTGCAAAGTTAACTGAAGCCTTTGATGATTTAGTCTTAGGATTTCCCCTTAACCTCATGGTCCCTCATGCTGTTCAAGCCTTATATTCAACTAAAAGCCACCCGACATTTTTGTGCTTCTAGACCGACCTCCTATGGAATCCTTCTACTCTAACATGCATATATTTCCAGTACTGCAATACCCTAAACCTCACCACCTTTCTTTCCCTTCCAGAGGAAGGCGAACCTCATGACTGTCATGCATGAGTTTGGGAGGATTCTTTGCCTTACTCTGATCTTGATTTCTAATTTAATTCCACTGAAGTAAAATAACACACTTAATATAATTTGATTTATTTTAAATGTATTAAGACTTGTTTTATGTCCCAGAATATGGTCTGTGGTATATGGTTCCATGTGTGCTAAAAAAGAATTTTCAGACCAGGCGTGGTGGCTCACGCCTGTAATCCCAGCACTTTGGGAGGCTGAGATGGGTGGATCACGAGGTCAGGAGTTCAAGACCAGTCTGACCAACATGGTGAAACCCAATCTCTACTAAAAATACAAAAATTAGCTGGGCATGGTGGTGCACACCTGTAATCCCAGCTACTCAGGAGGCTGAGGCAGGAGAATTGCTCGAACCTAGGAGGTGAATGTTGCAGTGAGCCGAGATCGTGCCACTGCACTTCAGCCTGGGTGACAGAGTGAGACTCTGTCTCAAAACAAAAACAAACAAACAAACAAAAAAAGAATTTTCAAAAATAAACAAATGAAATAAAAAATAAGGCTGGGCACAGTGGCTCACACCATAATCCCAGCACTTTGGGAGGCTATGGAAAGGGCATCACTTGAGACCAGGCATTCAAGACCAGCATCAGCACCATAGTGAGATCCTGCCTTTACAAAGTAAATAAATAAAAAAGAATATTCTTGCAAGGGTTTGGGTCAACTATAAAGTTAGAGGTCATAGTCTTCAAGACTGTCCTCACCTCTGACACCAACTAAAAACTCAGGATGTTCCCAAAACCACTCTAAGTTGTTTTTTTTTTTTTTGAGACAGAGTCTCACTCTGTCGCCCAGGCTGGAGTGCAGTGGCGCGATCTCGGCTCACTGCAAGCTCCGCCTCCCAGGTTCATGCCATTCTCCTGCCTGCCGGGTTCACGCCATTCTCCCGCCTCAGCCTCCTGAGTAGCTGGGACTACAGGCGCCCGCCACCATGCCCAGCTAATTTTTTGTATTTTTAGTAGAGACGGGGTTTCACCATGGTTTCAATCTCCTGACCTTGTGATCTGCCCACCTCAGCCTCCCAAAGTGCTGGGATTACAGGCGTGAGCCACCGCGCCCGGCCCACTCTAAGTTTTGATAACTTGCTAGAACTCATATAACCCACTGAAAATATACTCATGGCTATAGCTGTGATTATTGGGAAAAGGTACAATTAAAATCAGCCACGATACAAGCACGTTAAACAGAGTCTAGGAAAAGTATCCAACATGCAGTTCCTGTTTTCCTTTCTCTGTGGAATCAGGACTCATCATTGGTTTGTGACAATATACAAGAAGTATTACCATCCAGGAAAGCTTACCTGAGCTTCAGTGTCCAGAGTTTTTATTGGAGCCTCATCATAAAGGCATGATTGATTGCCCATATGGTTGAATTCAGTCTCCAGGTTGGCTTCTACCAGGTAACCCAAAGCCCCTACTCTCAGACTATTAGCTGTGGCCAGCCCCACCCCATATGATGTGGCCAGCCCCTGCTTTAAACAAAGATATTTCTATACAGTCTGACAGAGATTATCTGCCAGAAGCTGAGGGCAAAGGCCAGACCTCTCTTTGGGAAAGGCCAAATTTTTTACTAAACAATTTTGTGGTTCTATAAAGTGTTCTAGAAATGTCAATTAAGTAAAATTGGTTGATAGCTTATGCCACATCTTTTATATCCTTCCCCATTTTCTGTTTATTTGTTACATCCATCATTGAGAGACAGGCATTGCAATCTTCAACTATAATTGTGGATTTGTCTAATTTTAGTTACCTCAGTATTTTCTTAATGTATGCTCTGCTATCAGGTACATAAACATTTAAGATTATTATGCCCTTTTGATAAATTGACATCTTTATCATGAAAGGATCCTCTTTATCCCTTGTCATATTGTTTTATCTGAAATACATTTTGTTGGATATTAACATAGATACTCCAGTTTACTTTTCCTTTTTTGTAACAGTGTTACTGAAATAAAATTCACACATACCTCTCTTTGAAGTGTACAATTTAGTGACTTTTAGTATATTCACAGAGTTCACATCTATCACCACATCCATCACATAAATTTGTGATAATTCCAGAACATAAATATCAGCATATATATGAACATATATATCAATCTATATCTATATTATATTTTTCTTTTTTATTACAGCTTATTTTTATTACAGCTTACTTTTCTTTTTATTACAGAGTTACAAGTGTTTTTCAAATATTCTGGATATAACTCCTCTATCTGATATATAGATATATATATATATATATTTGTGGAGACAGGATCTTGCTGTGTTGACCAGACTGGTCTCAAACTCCTGGCCTCAAGTGATCTTCCTCCCTTGGTTTCCCAAGATACTGGGATTACAGACATGGGCCACTGCACTGTCATCCAGAACATTTTAATCAACTTAAAAAGAAGCCACATCAGTCACTACTCCCCATTTTCCCTAACTAACAGCCTGGCTACCACTAATCTACCTTTTCTCTTTATGAATTGACCCTTCTGGACATTTCATATACATAGGGTCATATAATATGTGATGTTTTGTGTCTAGCTTCTTTCAGTTAGCTAGCATAATGTATTCAAGGTTCATCTATGTAATTGTATGTATCAGAACTTCTTTTCTTTTTATGGCCAAATAATGTTCTATTGTATGAATATGACATTTATCTGTTGATAGACATTTGGATTATTTGCAGTTTTTGCTGATTATAAATAATGATGCTATGAACATTCAAGTGTAATTGTTTGTGTGACACACGTTTTCAATTCTCTTGGTACATACCTTGAGTATATACCTAGGAGTGGAATTGCTGTGTCATATGGTAACTCTAGGTTAACTTTTTGAGGGGTTGTCCAGCAGTTTTCCAGAATAACTACGCCATTTTGCATTCCTAATAACAATTTAAAAGAGCTCCAATTACCCACAGCCTCACCAATACTTGTTATTATTCTTCTTTTTCATTATAGCTATTCTAGTGGGTGTGTAGTGATATTGTATTTCTTTCTGGTTTTGCTTTATATTTCTGTATTGACATATAGTGACATTGGGCACCTTGTCGTGAGCCCATCAACCATTTGTGTATCTTCTTTGAAAAAATGTCTGTTCAAATCCTTTGACTATTTTTAAATTGGCTTATTTGTCTTTTTTTCTTTTTCTTTTTTTTAGATAATGTCTGGCTCTGTTGCCCAGTCTGGAGTGCAGTGGTGCCATCTTGGTGACTGCAATCTCTACCTCCCACCTCAAGCTATCCTCCCACCTTAGCTACCCAAGTAGCTGAGACCACAGGCACACACTGCCATGCCCGGCCAAGTTTCGTATTTTTCATAGAGATGGGAAGTCACCATGTTGTCCAGACTGGTCTTGAACTCGTGAGCTCAAGTGATCTGCCTGTCTTGGCTTCCCAAAGTGCTGGGATTACAGGTCGAAGCCACCACACCCAGCTTATTTTTCTTTTTATTACAGAGTTACAAGCATTCTTCAAATATTCTGGATATAACTCCTCTATCTGATATATGACTTGAAAATATTTTCTCACATTCCAGGAGTCATTTTTTTTCTCTTTCTTTTCTCTAATAATTCATCGCTCTTTCTTTCTTGAGATAGGTCTCACTCTGTCACTCAGACTGAAGTGCAGTGGTGTTATCACAGCTCATGGCAGCTTCAACTTCCTGGTCTCAAGCAATCCTCCCACCTCAGCCTCCTAAGTAGCTGGGAACATAGATGCATGCCACTATGCCTAGCTATTTTTTTTTTTTTTTTTTTTGTAGAGATGAGGGTCTCCCTGTGTTACCCAGGCTAGTCTTGAACTCCTGGGATCAAGTAGTCCTCCAGCCACAGCCTCCCAAAGTGCTGGGATTACAGGCATGAGCCCTGGGCTTTTTCACTTTCTTGATGATATTCGTCAAACCATGAAAGTTGCTTTTTCTTTCTTTCTCTTTTTTTTTTTTTTTTTTTTTTTTGAGTTGGAGGCTCACTCTGTTGCCCAGCCTGGAGTGCAGTGGCATGATCTCAGCTCACTACAAGCTCCACCTCCTGGGCTCAAGTGACTCTCCTGCCTCACTCTCCCAAGTAGCTGGGATTACACGCACATGTCACCATGCCTGGCTAATTTTTGTATTTTTAGTAGAGACAGGGTTTCACCATGTTAACCAGGCCGGTCTTGAACTCCTGACATCAGGTAATCTGCCTGCCTCAGCCTCCCAAAGTGTTGGGATTACAGGTGTGAGCCACCGCACCCCGTTGAAAAGTTTCTAGTATGATGAATTTCAATTTATCTATTCTTTCTTTGTCTCTTGTACTTTTGGTGTCATCTCCAAAAACCTATTGTCTAATCCAGAGTCAAGAATATTTATACATATGTTTTCTTCTAAGAGTTTTATAGTTTTAGTTCTTAAATTTAAGTCTATGACCCCTTTTTGACTTAATTTTTGTATATTGTGTGAGGTTGGGGTCCAAATTCATTTTTTGCATGTGGCTATTCAACTTTTCCCATACCATTTATTGAAGAAAATATTCTTTCATTCCTATTGAATGGTTTTGGAACTCTTATTAAAAACCAATTGGTGATTGATATATGGATTTATTTTGGGACTCTCAATTCTATTTCATTGATTTATATTTCTGTCCTCATGCCCATACCAGACTATCTTTTGTATTGTTTTGTTTTCTTTCTATATATAGAGAGAACAAAAAGAGAGAACAAAATAAACCCATATATATTTTATTTTTATATATATTTTTATTTATATAAATAAATAAATAAAAATATATTTATTTATATATATTTGTTATACATAATATTATATATTATATAATAGTATATATTGTTAAAGGAAACTATATGTGGCCTGAGAAGAACTCCAAACTTCTATATTTGAGTATTTGTGGATGAACTGTAACCTAACTTAATAGGTAGACAAGATTGAAACCCTAATTTAGAAGTATGCACCTGTAACAATAGCTGAGCACTGGCAAATCCCAGTAGCTATACTTCAACCACTCGTAGACTGCTGACTGTTCAAACTGTGTTCAAATAAGGCAAAAGCCGACCTGTAACCAATCCAGTTGTTTCTGTACCTCTCTCTCAATTTCTGTACATCACTTTCCTTTTTTGTCTATACATTTATTCTGACCACAAGGCAACCCAGGAGTCTCTGAATCTGCTGTGATTCTGGGGGCTGCCCAATTTGCAAATAATTCATTGCTCAATTAAACTCCTTTAAATTTAATTCAGCAGAAGCTTTTCTTTTAACAGATGATGTCAGAAGTGGGGTCTGAAGTGGAGCTTCTCACCACCCCCAGGAGTCCTGAGTCAACAAACAAGGTACCTGCAGGACCCATTTGTATACATTGATCTCTTGGAGCAGCTAGGGATCATAGGTAAGTTATCTCGATCTTGGAGTTCCACAGATTTGTGTTTTGAGCTCTCTGAGTTTCTTTGGGCAAATTTCTGATCCAAACTGGGTTTGGAAGTCACAACAGAAACTGGACTGGGTCCAGGAATGGATTTGATCTGATAATTAACTGGCTTGGATCCATTAGAGGCCTTTTACATCTGACTGGGTCAGAAAGAAACTGGTAATAAATGGTAACATTGCAGGGGGTGTAAAATTTGGTTTTTAAAAATTTGTGGGGATTTTTGTGTTCTATCTCTTTGTTTCATTTTTCTTGCAGTAGGAAAAAAATCATTGGCTAAGTTAAACAAGGGAACTGGAGAGTAAAGCCAATATTTTAGGTAAAAATGGGATCCTTAATTTCTGGAAAACTGAGTTCCTTCTGGCTTATACATCAGACACAGAAAGCAGCAAAGTCTTACAGAAATGGCAAAATCTTACTAAAGATGACTTACAGTGGAATGTTCTGAATGAACAACAATGCATTGAAGTGCGTTTTAAAATGAAGACTCAAATATTAAATCTTATAAACTTTTAGCTTAGTTACTATCCCGATCCAAAGGAAATAGACTGCTGCAGCACCAACTGGCTGACTTTGGATAAATAATGGGCCACATTTACCTGAGTAACGGATGGGATTGGGTTAGAGACCCTCCCCTCAGTGAAGTTCTTCTTGGTTAAAAATGGGTTAAAGATGACAGGGCCCAATCAGGGTCAAGTTTGAACATTGCCAGTTTGATATTTGGTGCCCCATGCAGCCAGTTGAGTGGCATCTTGCAAAATTCAGAAGCTGTTGCCCGTGGTTCCATGAAACAGAAAAATATGATTTTCCTTTATGATGTGGCTTGGCCCCCAGGGCTATAGTGTGGAGATCTTGGTCACTAGGACCACTCAGGGAAAGGGAACCCGGAAGCCTGGCATGCAGGCCAAAGCATAAGAATTTCTTACTAGTCAGACTTCTGGCCCCTCTCTTCTTCTCTCTCTCTGTGCAGACTGGCTGAATGAATGGTAAAAATCATTGTTTATCTCCTCTGTAAAGTTTTGATTAATGGAAAAAATGATTCATGAGGCTCATCGTAAGCTGTATTGTGCTTTTTGTGTCTTTCTGTATTGTTGTCATAATGAGGGGTACCTTAGGATAGAATGCGGGCTTAGGACCCCATAAGCCTGTTGTTCAGGAGGGCTCAGCAAAACTGGTCAGTAATAAACTTTGCTGCAGGTCCTTGAAAAAAAAAACTGGATGAAGTCTCCATCTGGTCTTGTATGTCCTTGGTGCTTGACCTGGTAACTACGTGGCAGGACTTTCTTTGGGTCTCTGCCATTTTAAAATGCCCAGGTTCAATTCCCAGCTTAGGAAGTGAGTACTTTCTGGTTGGTATTTGGGTAATATTTGCCATTTTTTTATTCTCTTCCCCTCCACAAACTGTCTTGAATTTTCCTTTCTCATAGCACCTGTGAGGTTACTTTCGGTAAAGTTTAAAAGCCAGAAATATCAGCCATTTGGTCTGGCTAAAGTCAGGTAAAAAGAAATTTAAAAGGACTTTTAAAGTCAGCTTAATTAAAAGTGGATATTCAAGCTCTAACAACCTGGGACTCCTTGGGAAAAACAACAGATAAAAGAGATTCTGTTTTGGGAAAAACCTCTGTTTTCCTCATGAAATCCTAGGAATTGGAAGTGGATAGATTCCTTTCAAAATCTAAGGCTGTGTTCTGTTTTGCATTGCATTATTTGACATTTTTTACTTTGGGAGTATCAGAAATTACTTCACACTATGAGAGAGCTCTGGTGTGTAATAACTAAGTAGGAAATATACTTTTAGGGATGTCTAGTGACAGTTATGGGGAAATACTCAGCTCTGCACTTGGACAAGAGAAGCATGCTCTTGGCCACATACAAGTATGGAGATGTCTCCACCCCCCACTGAGAGATAAGACTCCCATGGGGATGGGCTGACTCCCTTTTTTTGGGGGGGGATCCAGGATCTGGTATAAAAATGGGACTTAATTTTTGGAGATGTTTTGCTTTCTAGCTGTGCCTGCTTTTTATATTAGACCCTAGAAACTGTATGCTTTCCTGGCCCTGTTCTTCCAAGTACTCCATTGTAAAGCCAGTAATCCAATTAAGAAACCGAGAAACTGGTGCTGGGTGTGGTGGATCATGCCTGTAATCCCAGCATTTTGGGAGGCCAAGGTGGATGGATCACCTGAGGTCAGGAGTTCGAGATCAGCCTGACCAACATGGTGAAACCTCATCTCTACTAAATATACAAAAATTAGCTGGGTGTTGTGCATGCACCTGTAATCCCAGCTACTCAGGAGGCTGAGGCAGGAGAATCACTTGAACCCAGCAGGCAGAGGTTGCAGTGAGCTGAGATTGTGCCACTGTACTCCAACCTGGGTGACAGAGCAAGAATTCATCCAAAAAAAAAAAAGAAAGAAAGAAACTTAGAAACTGGTAAATGAAAAATCTTACAACTACTGCAACTACTCGATCTTCTTCTGTCTGTCTGTCTGGTTATGTATGTGTTGCGTGTGTATGTTTATATAAAAGCTCTAATTAATTGGCTTTAAGAAAAATAAGCACTTAAGTCAAATATTTTGAAAGAAAAATAGAAACGGTAATGCCTCTTAGTTCATGTCACTTTAGTAATCTTAGGGAAATAAAAAGTTTTAAAGATTATTGGCAAAAATAAAGACATTTGGTCTAAATTAGGGAGGTTAGATATTAGGTTTGCTAAATGTTGTAAGGTCATAAACTGCCTTGAACTTTCAAAATTGTTCAATTTGCCTAGCTTGGAGACATTAGATTCTAGATAAGGCCTAGGGCATGTGGAATTAGCTATGCCCCCTAGCTATGCAAAGAAAGTTATAAAGGAAACATATTTTATATAGGAAAGAATCTTGTGGCTGGGCATGGTGGCTCACGCCTGTAATCCCAGCACTTTGGGAGGCCGAGGTGGGCAGATCACGAGGTCAGGAGTTCAAGACCAGCCTGGCCAACATGGTGAAACCCCATCTCTACTAAAAATATAAAAATTAGCCAGGCATTGTGGCACATGCCTGTAATCCCAGCTACTTGGGAGGCTGAGGCAGGAGAATTGCTTGAACCCAGGAGATGAATGTTGCAGTGAGCCAAGACCACGCCACTGCACTCCAGCCTGGCAACAGAGTGAGACTCTGTCTCAAAAAAAAAAAAAAAAAAAAAAAAAAAAAGAAAGAAAAGAAAAGAAAAAGAAAAAATCTTGTGGCTGGGTGCAGTGGCTCGCACCTGTAATCCCAGCACTTTGGGAGACTGAGGCAGGTGGATCACCTGAGGTCAGGAGTTCGAGACCAGCCTAGCTAACATGGTGAAACCCCGTTTCTACTAAAAATACAAAAACTTGGCCAAACTTGGTGGCACGCACCTGTAATTCCAGCTACTCAGGAGGCTGAGGCAGGAGAATCACTTGAACCCAGGAGGCAGAGGTTGCAGTGAGCTGAAATCATGCCATTGCACTCCAGCTTGGGCAACAAGAGTGAAACTCCACCTCAAAAAAAAAAAAAAAAAAAAAAAAAAAAAAAAGAATATTGTATGGTAAATTCTTGTTCTAAAGTAAAATAACATGTTATTTAAAAAGAAGGATGCTGGCCGGGTGCGGTGGCTCAAGCCTGTAATCCCAGCACTTTGGGAGGCCGAGACGGGCGAATCACGAGGTCAGGAGATCGAGACCATCCTGGTTAACACGGTGAAACCTCGTCTCTACTAAAAATACAAAAAAAAACTAGCCGGGCGAGGTGGCGGGCGCCTGTAGTCCCAGCTACTCGGGAGACTGAGGCAGGAGAATGGCGTAAACCTGGGAGGCGGAGCTTGCAGTGAGCTGAGATCCGGCCACTGTACTCCAACCTGGGCGGCAGAGCGAGACTCCGTCTCAAAAAAAAATAATAATAAAAAATAAAAAATAAATAAAAAGAAGGATGTTGGCCAGGTATGGTGGCTCACGTCTGTAATTCCAGCACTTTGGTAGCCTGAGGTGGGTGGATCACGAGGTCAGGAGATTGAGACCATCCTGGCTAACATGGTGAAACCTCATCTCTACTAAAAATACATATACAAAATTAGCTGGGCATGGTGGTGGGTGCCTGTAGTCCCAGCTACTTGGGAGGCTGAGGTGGGAGAATGGTGTGAACCTGGAAGGTGGAGCTTGCAGTGAGCCAAGATCCATTGCACTCCAGCCTGGGCGACAGAACAAGACGCTGTCTTTAAAAAAAAAAAAAAAAAAAAAAAAAAAAAAAAAAAAAAAGATTATTAAGACAAGTCAGAAAGTCCAAGCATGTTGTAGATGGTCTGTGTAAGTTGTGAAAGGAAATTTATACACCAAAAGTAAAACTTGCTAAGAGTTACCATTATAGCATGTAATTGAAACTACTTAAAAAAATAGATTTATGTGTAAGGTGTGTGAAGAGAGTGAAATGTGTTTTTGGTAAAAGATTATGAGAAGGCATGGTAATGTAAATGGTGTTTGTTTGTTTGTTTGTTTGTTTTGACAGAGTCTTTCTCTGTCTTCCAGGCTGGAGTGCAGTAGCATGATCTCAGCTCCTGCAACGTCTGTCTCCTGGGTTCAAGCAATTCTCCTGCCTCGGCCTCCTGAGTAGCTGGGACTATAGGCACATGCCACCACACTCAGCTAATTTTTGTATTTTTGGTAAAGACAGTGTTTTGCCATGTTGGCCAGGCTGATCTCAAAGTCCTGAGTTCAGGCAATCTGGCTGCCTCAGACTCCCAAAGTGCTAGGATTACAGGAGTGAGCCACCCCGTCCGGTCCTGGAATGTAAATTTTTGTCTAGTTTAGGGGGTTAAAGGATTTTTTAACTAGATAAGATAAAGCTAAAGGTTTGAGTAAGTTGTGGAAGGTTTGTAAAAATTAATCTTGTAAAAAAAATTCTGTGTGTGAAAATGTTGACTAAATTTAAAGGGGTATAATTCAGTTTTTCTGTAAATCGACATAAAAATAAAAGCACAACAGGCTTTTCTTAAAGCATTGATCTCGTCTTTCACAAAAATTGTAAAGGGCTACAAAAGATTTATAAGAATCTCACCTCATAGTCAAACTGGTTAAGCATAAGGTGTTTTAAACCTTTAGCATAATTGATAGGTTTCCCAAAATTAAATTTCAACATCAAAATTGCCTTTTCTGACCTCTAACTTTGGGATGCAACAGAAGGCCCCTGAAACATCCAAAAGAGAGGTAAACAGGACTATTTGACATTTTAAGTTACATAGGAAGCACTATCAAAATAAAAATAATGTTTAATCTTCTTCAGGTTATATTTTAGTGAATGACATTAATATATGTTCCAAAATTGAATGGGATTTATAAAATTCTAATATGTCTGAGTATATGCTATCAATCATAATTATGGTTATGATGTTAAGTAATTGTAAACCACAGAAATAACCAAATTTCATTGTCCTTTGTGCCTTTACCTATAACTACTTAAAGTTATTTTCACAGTTCATTGCTTAATGCTGATGTAGTTTCTGAAAACTTCATAAGCATGCAAAATTCTAGAATATGGTGTGTTTTAGGAGATTCATGAAGGGATGGAAAGGACCCGAAAAAGCACTCTTGAATACAGGTTTCTAGTAATTTTAGAATTATATAATTTGAACTGGGTAAGAATTCCTGGAACTTTAATGAAAAGACTGACTGGTTTATAAAACTCTAACCCAAGTAGAACAAAAACTGACTGAATAACTAGAAAATACCTTGCCAAATTTTAATGTTAAATCAGCTGATAATGAAATTGTTTAGATGTACAATTTGAACAAAATCCATGGTCTAAGTCAAATTACCTATGATAACCCATCAGTTAGTGCTTCACATGTAATTTGGAGAAATAACTGGTATTCTGCATTCCATGACTCATCATGGAAAAGACAAAATAATCCAAATTAAATATATTGGTGTGGTAATTTATAAATTGCTAAAATCATTTATAACTAATGTTTGGTTTGTCAAACCCAAATTCCTGGGAGAACAATCAAGGTTCAGGTATATTTGGTTACTGGATGGGCCATTTATACATTTTATAACGGGATTTCATTCAATTATCATTTTTAATGCATGTCTTCTAGTTGTATGAAAGCTCTCCCATGCAAGAGGGCTGATGTTATAACAGTAGATTATTATGCTACAGTTATGCTACAGTGTATTTTCACCAGGTAAAAAAGCTTTTTATGGTTCACTGAGACAGTCAGCCACTTCACAATGTAGAACCCGAAGATTGGATCTTCTGAGAGCATTAGAGAAAGACTGCCCTTGCCATCCATATTGCAATGAAATTTGGGGGTCCTGAACCTTGGGTTCATAATATCACAACATAATATCACAAGAGTGTGGAGAAGGATCCCTCCACACTCTTGGAACTGTACACTCATTGGAATCCTTAAGGTAAAGCTAACCAAGGAGGTGTCTCCCCAGAAGAAAATGGCATCTTTGATGTGAACAGCTCTTCCTAAGATCATAGATCAAGACTTCTACTGTCATGAGACTCTTATCTTTGAATATTTTTCCTTGTTTATGCCTCTACTAACAACAGAAATGAAAAAGGGGTCTGTTGCTTGCACTTGCACTTATGGTGTATACTTTCATTTGTGAAGGATTTTGCAGTCAGCCGTATATGTGGATAACCTTATACTTTGAAAGATAAAAGATGAAGGCCCAATACTGGTGAGAAACTTTAATGGTACATTCCTTGCCTCATGGTCAGTCAGAAACAGAACATTGATTCACTCCTCTTATCCCACATCATGGGTTAAAGATAAATTGCCAGGAGGCCTTCACTCTTCTAGAAGTGCATCAATTGTTAGGCCCTTTTTCCATGGTTTGGAATAAAAGAGGCAGTGGTTAGAAATGTATCCCTCATGATAGGCTCTATAGCAGATTCTATTGTAAAGGCTATAGTTACACAACAGACTTTAAATTCTCATGTGAAAGTTATGTTAAATTAGAGAACTGGCTAAACAGAAAAGTAGCTGTGCAGCTGCTGGCACTTGTGGCCTATGGAGAGATACATTAAATGTAGATTATAAAAATTCAGTTTTAGAGGATTCATGAAAAGACCACTTAGTTAAGCGAGTAGACTCTTCATCTAGCTCATTCTTTGATCTATTTGATTTTAGGAGGTTTGGTTTATGGGGACCTTGGGGAAGGAGCATACTTCAAACTCTTGGTATTATCCTCCAATAGTCAAAATAATAGTTTCCTTGGTGCGCTGTGTTCTCTCAAAGATTTTTACATGTTTACATGCAGAATGTCAAATGGTCTGTCTTCAACTAGAATGACGAGAGCTGAAAGAAATGTGCAACCATGAGGACAATATAACCTATGAATGACATGCTGAGACTGGAAACTCAAAATGATGGTAACTGAGAGTGGCACTAAGGCCTTAAGTTTTGTTTTTTGTTATTTTTTTAATCTTTTAATTGTCATTTTATAGCTCCCCACCACAGCTGCCCCCCACCCTTCCCTTCAATGATGACGTTTGCAGGCTTCAGGGGACCAGGGAACAAAGCTGGCGCCTGGCAGCCCCACCACACTGCCAGCCAAGGAGAACAAGTCAAAATTACAAATTATCACAACAATTAGCGCCTGTACTTGGGGGATCTGCAAATTGAGGAGACCCCTGCTCCTCATTGTACAGGGGTCTATTTGGCAGTGACCTTGCTCTGGAGACGATGATATTCCTTCAGCCTGAGGGAATTGATGTTGATGAACCCGGTGGCATCAATTGGCTCATAATCACCCTGCACGTTCATGCTCACCAGCTCCTCATTGTAGAGAGACAGTGGGGACTCCCAGCCGAGGGTGTACACCTGGCCCTTGAGGACGGACACCTGCACTTTCCCTTCCACTCACTTCTGGGACTTGGCGATGCAGTGGCGGACAAGTTCACACCCAGGGCTGTGCCAGAAACCAGTGTACATCAGCTCAGCAAATTTTAAGCCCAGGCCTTGTTTGATTTCGCGCACTTCCTGGTCCATGGTGAAGGCCTCGATGTCTAAATGAGCGTGGAAAAGAATGGTGCCTGCTGGAGTCTCGTAGATACCTCGGGACTTCATTCCAATGAAGCAGTTCTCCACGATGGCAATACGGCCCATGCCGTGCGTGCCTGCAACTTCATTCAGGTACATGAAGAGCTCCAAGGAGGTCTAGTGGGTGGTGCCATCCTTGATGTTGGTCACCTTCACGGGGACCCCTTTTTTGAACTCCATCTCGAGAATGTCAGGGGTGTTGGGGGCTTTGGCAGGGTCCTGGGTCTTTGTGTAGAGACTCGAGGCGCTTGGTTCTTGGAGTTCTCCAGGATTCCAGCCTCATAGCTGATGTGCATGAGGTTCTCATCCATCTCGACCCAGCTGTTTCTGTACCTCACTTCCGGTTTCTGTAAGTAATTTCCCCGGACGAGGCATCCCTAGGTTTCTCTGAATCTGCTGTGATTCTGAGGGCTGCCAGATTCACGAACTGTTCGTTGCTAAATTAAACTCTTTTAAATTTAAATTGGCTGAAGTTTTTCTTTTAACTATATGTATAATATATACTGTTATACATTATTAATATATAACATATACTATTATACATTATTGTATTTTTATATATGTACTATTATATATTATATATTAATATATAACAACAATTGTATATATTCCATATTTTATATAGTTTATATTTTTTATATGTTATGTATATAATTTCTTTCATTGAGAAATATGTATTTCTCTTTTGCCCTTCCGCCACAGAACACATTATCTTAATTAGCTTCGTAAAGTTTTTTAATTTTTTTATTTTTTGAGACAGAGTTTTGCTCTTGTTGCCCAGGCTGGAGTGCAACGACATGATCTTGGCTTACTGCAACCTCCACCTCCTGGGTTCAAGTGATTCTTCTGCCTCAACCTCCTGAGTAGCTAGGATTACAGGTGCCCAATACCACGCCCGGCTAATTTTTTGTGTTTTCAGTAAAGCTGAGGTTTCACAATGTTGGCCAGTCTGGTTGCGAACTCCTGACCTCAGGTGATCCACTTGCCTTGGCCTCCCAAAGTGTTGGGATTATAGGCGTGAGCCACCATGCCCGGCCATGTAGCAAGTTTTAAACTGAAGTGTGAGTCCTCCAACTTTGTTCTTCTTTTTCAAGATTGTTTTAGCTATTCTGGGTCCCTTGCATTTTCATACACATTTCAGGATCACTTTGTCAATTTCTGCACAAAAGGCAGCCAGAATTTTGATAAAAATTACATTAAATCAGTAGATCAATTTGTTGGCATTCTAATGCTATTTTAAAATATTAATATTAAAATATTGCCATTTATTTTATTCTAATTTTTGTGCCATTTTAACAATATTAAATCTGTCAATCTATTGACATAGGATATCTTTACATTTATCTTTAACATCTTTAATTTTTTATATTGACATTTTGCAGTTTTCAGTATACAAGTATTACCCCTCTCTTTTGTTAAGTTTATTTGTTTTTTGTTTTTTTCAGGCAGGGTCTGGCTCTGTTGCTCAGGCTGGAGTGCAGTGGCATCATCAGAGCTCACTCCTATGGGCTCAAGTGATCCTCTCTCCTCAGCCTCCTGAGTAGCTAGGGCTATAGGCACATGCCACTGTGCCTGGTTAATTTTTAAATTTTTTGAAGAGAAAGGGTCTCACTATGTTGCTCAGACCAGTCTCAACCTCTTGGCCTCATGTGATCCTCCCACTTCAGCTTCCTAAAGGATTGGGATTACAGGCAAGAGCCACTGCTCCCAGCCAAATTTATTCTTAAGTATTTTATTCTTTTTGATGCTATTGTAAATGGAACTGTTTACTTAGTTATGTTTTTGGATTGTTCATTGATAGGGTCTAGAAATACAACTGATTTTTATATATTGACCTTGTGTCAATACACTCTTACTAAACTTGTTTATGAGTTTGAATTGTTGTGTGTGTGTGGGGGGGTGGGTGGGTACTTCTTAGTATTTTGTATATACAAGATCTTATCATCTCTGAATAAAAATATTTTTATTTTACTTTTCAATAAAGATATGTTTATTTCCTTTTCTTGCCTATTTGCCTTAGCTGGATCTCAAAATACGATGTTGTTATTATTATTATTATTATTTTTTGAGATAGAGACTCACTCTGTTGCCCAGGCGGGATGGAGTGCAGTGGTACAATGTTGGCTTACTGCAACCCCTACCTCCTGGGTTCAAGCAATTCTCCTGCCTCAGTCTCTCGAGTAGCTGGGATTACAGGCATATGCCACCATGCCTGGCTAATTTTTGTATTTTTATTTTTATTTATTTATATTTTTTGAGATGGAGTTTTGCTCTTGTCACACAAGCTGGAGTGCAATGGTGCAATCTCGGCTCGCTGCAGCATCTGCTTCCCAGGTTCAAGCAATTCTGCTGCCTCAACCTCCTGAGTAGCTGGGATTACAGGCACCTGCCACCACACCCAGCTAATTTTTGTATTTTTAGCAGAGACAGGGTTTGGCCATGTTGGCCAGGCTGATCTCAAACTCCTGATATCAGGTGATCCACACACCTCGGCCTCCCAAAGTGCTGGGATTACAGGTGTGAGCCACCACACCTGGCCTGATGTTAAATATTAACAGCAATAGTGAAAGCAGACATTCTTGTCTTGTTCCTCACCCTTTGGTTATTCAGTAGTGTGTTGTTTAATTTTCACATATTTGTGGGAGTCCCAAATTTCCTTCTGTTATTGATTTCTAATTTCATTCCATTGTGATTGGAGAAAACGCTTTGCATAATTTCAGTCCTTTTAAACATATTGAGGCTGGTTTTAGGCCTAATACATATTCTATCCTGACGTATGTCTCATGTGCTATTGACACAACATGTATGCTGCTTTTGTTCAGTGACGTGTTCCATAGATGTCTGTTGAGTCTACTTGGTTTATAGTGCTGTTCTCCTGTTTGCTTATTGATCTTCTGCTTTATTGTTCTATTATTGAAAATGGGGTATTGAAGTCTCCAACTATTATTGTTGAATTGTCTATATCTTGATTCAATTATGTCAATTTTTGCTTTATGTATTTCGAGGCTCAGTTGTTAAGTGTATATATGTTTATAATTGTTATGTATTTCTGATTGACCCTTATCACTCTAAAATGTCTTTCTTTGTCTTCAGTAACAATTTTTCGTCTTGAAATCTATTTTGTCTGATATTAGCATAGCCACTCCAACTATCTTTTAGTTACTATTGCATGGTATATCTCTTTCCTTCCTTTTACCTTTAAATCTTTCCCTCCTTTTACCTTTAAACTCTATGTGTTTTTTAATCTAAAGTATGTCTCATTTAAAAGAAATAACAGCAAAAAAAGGAGAACTAAAGTATATCTTTTGTAGACCATGTATAGTTGGATCACATCTTCCTTTATCCCTTCCAGCAATATCTTCCTCTTCAGTGAATTTTTTTTTTTTTTTTTTTTTTTTTTTTTTTTTTTTTTAAGATAGAGTGTTGTTCTTGTTGCCTAGGCTGGAGTGCAATGGTGCAATTTCAGCTCACTGCAACCTCCCAGGTTCAAGTGATTCTCCTGCCTCAGATTCCCAAGTAGCTGGGATTACAGGCATGTTCCACCACACCCGGCTAGTTTTGTATTTTTAGTAGAGACATGGTTTCACCATGTTGGCCAGGCTGGTTTCAAATCCCTGACCTCAGGTGATCCACCCGCCTCAGCCTCCCAAAGTTCTGGGATTACAGGTGTGAACCACCGTGCCTGGCCTTCATTGAAATATTTAGTCAGTTTACATTCAGTGTAATTACCAATGAGGTAGAATATGTCTGCCATTTTGCCTAAAGGGAACTTTAGTATTTCTTGTAGGGCAGATATTTGGTGATGAAATCTCTCAGTTTTTGTTTAACTGAAAATGTCTTAATTTCTCCTTTATTTTTGCAGGATAGTTTTGCTGAATATAGAACACTTGATTGATAGTCTTTCTTTTAGCACTGAATATGTTATCCCAGGACTTTCTGGCTTCCAGGGTTTCTTTTTTCTTTTTACTTTTTTTTGAGATGGAGTTTCACTCTTATTGCCCTGGCTAGAGTACAATGGCGCAATCTTGGCTCACTGCAACCTCTGCCTCCCGGGTTCAAGCGATTCTCCTGCCTCAACCTCCCAAGTAGCTGGGATTACAGGCATGCGCCACCACACCTGACTAATTTTGTATTTTTAGTAGAGTCAGGGTTTCTCCATGTTGGTCAGGCTGGTCTTGAACTCCTGACCCCAGGTGATCCACCCACCTCCGCCTCCCAAAGTGCTGGGACTACAGGTATGAGCCACCATGCCTAGGCTTGGCTTCCAAGGTTTCTGATGAGAAATCAGTTGTTAATTTTACTTAAGAACACTTGTAAGCCGGGCGCGGTGGCTCACGCCTGTAATCCCAGCACTTTGGGAGGCCGAGGCGGGCGGATCACAAGGTCAGGAGATCAAGACCACGGTGAAACCCCGTCTCTACTAAAAATACAAAAAATTAGCTGGGAGCGGTGGCGGGCACCTGTGGTCCCAGCTACTCAGGAGGCTGAGGCAGGACAATGGCGTGAACCCAGGAGGCGGAGCTTGCAGTGAGCCGAGATCGCGCCACTGCACTCCAGCCTGGGTGAGAGCGAGACTACATCTCAAAAAAAAATAAAAATAAAAACAAAACAAAACAAAAAAAAGAACACTTGTAGTAATGAGTTGCTTTTCTCTTGCTGCTTTCAAGACTCTCTTTGTCTTTTGATAATTTTGGTTTGTTTGTTTGTTTGTTTGTTTGTTTAAATAGAGATAGGGGTTTGCTCTGTTGCTCAGGCCGGAGTGCAGTGTCTCTATCATAGCTCACTGTAGTCTGGAACTGATCCTCATGCCTAAGCCTTCCAAGTAGCTAGGACTACTGGCACATGCCACCATACTCAGCTAATTTATTTATATTTATATTTTTTGTAGAGTTGAGGGTCTTGCTATGTTGACCAGGCTGATTCCAAACTACTGGCCTCAAGTGATCCTTTTGCCTTGGTTGCCCAACATGCTGAGATTATAGGTGTGAGACAACATGCTTAGTCTCTTTTAACAGTTTTTCTATGACAAGTCAAGGTGTGGATCCCTTTTAGTTTATCCTACTGGGAGTTTATTTTCTTGGATGTGATGACTTTTGTTTGTTGTTGTTTTGTTTCTTTCTAATTTGAAAGGTTTTTGGCCATTATTTGTTTGAATATTTTCTCTGACCATTTTTTCTGTCTTTTCCTTCTGACACTTCCATTATGTGTATGTTGACACACTTTATGGTTTTCCATACATCTATGAGGACCTTGGTTTTTTTTCCTTCAGTTCCTCAGAATGAGTAATCTCCTCAGTTATTCTGTCTTCAAGTTCTTAGATTCTTTGTTTGGCTTATTTTTGTTTGTTTGTTTTAGAGCAATAGAGTCTTGCCAAAGGGCCCAGGCTGGACTAAAACTCCTTGGCTCAAGTGATGTTCCTGCTAAAGCCTACCAGGTAGTTGGGACTAGAGGTGTGTGCCACTGTGCCTGACTGAGTTCTTGGATTCTTTCATATTCTGCTGAAATCTGCTGTTAAGTTTATCCAGTGATTTTTCATTTCAGTTATTTTACTTTTCAACTTCAGAACTTCTGTTTGTTCCTTTTTTAATTAATTAATTTTTTAAAAAGTTGACAAAAAATTATATATAGTGTATAAAATGTTTTGAAATATGTACACACTGTGGAATGACTAAATTGAGCTCATTCACATATGCATTACCTCACATACTGATTGTTTTTTGTGGTAAGAACACTGAAAGTATATTCTCAGCAATTTTCAAGAATACAGTGCATTGTTACTAACCCCAGTCACCATGTTGTATAATAGATCTCTGGAGCAGGGTTTGTCATTGTTGCTAGTTGTTGCTATTGTTTTGTTTAGTGACTTTCCTGGACTAATTCTGTAAAGTCTGTATTCTTTGTAATGTAAAGTCTCTGTTCAATTAGCTTAATGGCCAGTTAATGATTGAACACAGATTTCCTCAACTATCTTGAATGAATAAGTCTTCCAAATTTTGTTGATTCACTTGGTATTGGGGTATAGTTTCAATTCTCTCTCAGGGAGTTTACATCTCTCTTTAGCCTTCATTTCTTGCTTAGGAAAAGCCTTAATATCAGCCAGAGGCAAGAAGACATTGGGGTCTTCTCAGGTCTCTTCTGGGCATGCACACATCATGTGCATGGCCTAATAGATTCCTAGGATTGCATCAGAGCTTTCCAAATCTCCCAGTGAACATCTTATTCTTCAGTTTTTTTCCTTTAAGTTTTTCATCAGCATCTTGTTATCCCCAACTGTTAGCAACACCTCTGGCAGTTTTGATGTTAAACAACTGCCGATGATTGTTTTCAACAAATGTCACATGGATAGGACTATTCACAGAGACTGAGCTGTAACCAATATTCAGACCAATAAAGACAAGCTCTGAGAATAGAACTTTTCATCTAGCTGCCAGACAAGTCAAATAATGACAGTCCTCTGGGATTGAGGCTTTCCTGGAGCTCCAAGTCCATTCTTCCCCCTCCAGTAGTTGCTAGTCTGCTGCTTTTCATAGCTATTGTAATAGCATAGCTATTGGATTTTAATACTACTTTGAAGAGGAATTAGAATTAGGAAAAGCTTAAAAACCAAATCTCATTGTTCTTACCAAGATTCAGCCATTTTTCTTGACTAAACACTGCTCACATTGCTGCAAACTTGTGTTTAATTTCTAGAGTCTAAAAAATTAAAAAATTTAATTCTGATGGGTTGTGGAGATCTTATTGCTTTTATAGTGTAGCAAATTTTTGGAAGTCCTTATTCTACCATTCTGAAAGTTGGAAAGATCTCCAGCTTTCATTTGTTTTTTGTTACTATGTTGTATTATTTTATATTCTTTTACTTTTATTCTATGTGTGCCTTTGTTTTTTTTTTCAAGTTTTCACACATAGCGTTGATTGTGTCTTTATTTTAAAATGAGTTTCCTTCTTCCCTGTTGATGTTATTAAAATAAATGAATAAATAAATAGAGTTTCTTGAAAGTAGATAGTATGTAATTGGATCATCCTTTTTTATCCAATTTGATAATCTCTGCTTTTTAATTGCATGTTTAGAGGATTTAATTTGACTTACTTATTTTATTTTATTTTATTTTATTTGTTTTTCAAGATGGAGTTTTGCTCTCGTTGCCCAGGCTGGAGTATAATTGTGTGATCTCGACTCACTGCAACCTCCGCCTCCTGGCTTCAAGCGATTCTCCTGCCTTAGTCCTGAGTAGCTGGGATTACAGGCATGTACCACCATGCCTCACTCATTTTGTATTTTTAGTAGAGATGGGGTTTCTCCATGTTGGTCAGGCTGGCCTTGAACTCCCAACCTCAGGTGATCCACCTGCCTCGGTCTCCCAAAGTGCTGGGATTATAGGCGTGAGCCACCACATCCAGCTGACTTAATTTTGTTTTTTAGAAGATTTAATTTAAAATTGTTTATTAATATTGTAAAACATAAAGCTACTCGCTCTATTTTCTTTCCATTTGTTCTATCTATTCTTTGTTCTCTCTCTCTTCTTTTTGACTTCTTTTAGATTGTTTTTTATACTTCCATTTTATCTTTTTCATTGCCTTATAAGCTATACTACTTTCAGTTTTCTCCTTGTTTTTTTGTTTTGTTTTTAGTGGCTGCTTTATGGTCTTTAATATACACCTTCTACTTATCATTGTCTACTTTGAAGTAAAATTATACTATTTCACAAATAGTATTAGAACACATGGCAGTGTACTTTTCTATTTCTCCTCTCTTGGCTTTTGCCCTATTGCTGTCATGTAATGTCTATACATGTTATAAGCTCCATATTTCAGTTTGTTATTTTCATTTTCATACTCTGTTACCTTTTTTTTTTTTTTTTTTTTTTTTTTTTGAGACGGAGTCTCGCTCTGTCGCCCAGGCTGGAGTGCAGTGGCCGGATCTCAGCTCACTGCAAGCTCCGCCTCCCAGGTTCACGCCATTCTCCTGCCTCAGCCTCCTGAGTAACTGGGACTACAGGCGCCCACCACCTCGCCCGGCTAGTTTTTTGTATTTTTTAGTAGAGATGGGGTTTCACCATGCTAGCCAGGATGGTCTCGATCTCCTGACCTCGTGATCCGCCCATCTCGGCCTCCCAAAGTGCTGGGATTACAGGCGTGAGCCACCGCGCCTGGCCTTTTTTTTTTTTTTTTTTTTGGAGATGGAGTCTTGCTCTGTCACCCAGGCTGGAGTACAGTTGCACCATCTTGGCTCACTGCAACTTCCACCTCCTGGGTTCAAGTGATTCTCCTGCCTCAGCCTCTCTAGTAGCTATGATTACAGGCACGTGCCACCACACCCAGCTAATTTTTATATTTTTAGTAGAGACGGGATTTCACCATGTTGGCCAGGCTGGCTGGTCTCGAAGTCCTGTTGCGTGATTCACCCACTTCGGCATCCCAAAGTGCTGGGATTACAGGTGTGAGCCACCGTGCCCCACCCTACCTTTTTTAAAAATTGTAAAAATAATTTTTAAAGTTCTTTTATATTTGCCCACATATTTACCATTTCCAGTGCTCTTCATGTTTTGGGGTAGATTCAGATTTTTTTCTTTTTGACAGAATCTTGCACTCTCACCCAGGCTGGAGTGCAGTGGTGTGATCTCGGCTCACCGCAACCTCCACGTCCTGGGTTCAAGCAATTCCCCTGCCTCAGCCTCCCGAGTAGCTGGGATTACAGGTGTGCACCACCATGCCCAGCTAATTTTTGTGTTTTTAGTAGAGGTGGGGTTTTACCCTGTTGGCCAGCTTGGTTTTGAACTTTAGACCTTGTGATCTGCCCACCTTGGCCTCCCAAAGTGCTGGGATTACAGGCATGAGCCACTGCGCCTGGCCAGATTCAGATTTTCATCTCATAATATGTTCCTTCTACCTGGTGACTTTCTTCAAATTTTTTTTTTTTTTTTTTTTTTTTTTTGAGACAGGGTCTCACTCTGTCACCCAGGCTAGAGTGCAGTGGTATGATCATAGCTCTCTTCAGCCTTGACCTTCCTGGGCTCGGATGATCCTCCTACCTCAGCCTGCAAAGTAGCTGGGACTACACATGTGCAACACCATGCCTTGCCTGGATAATTTTTGTATTTTATGTAGAGACGAGGTTTCACCATGTTGCCCAGGCTGGTCTTGAATTTCTGGGCCCAAGTGATCCACCCACCTCAGCTTCCCAAAGCTCTGAGATTACAGGTGTGAGCCACCACGCCCAGGCTCTTTCACATTCTTTTTTTTTTTTCTTTTTGTAAACTTATAGTTTTATTAAGACAAAAACTGACAGTGTGGTATGAAGTTTACATTTAAAAAAAGTTTTCACAGAAATCTAACACATGCCTAAAAAGGTTTTACAATGTAGTTCTAGATGCAAGTCTAGGCAATATCAAGAACTGATGGATCTCATGACTCAGGACAGAGCATTTTGGGTATCAGTTACTTCTTAGGATTTTTAAAAAAATGGTTTTGTTGGCTGGGCAGGTGGCTCACGCCTGTAATCCCAGCACTTTCGGAGGCTGAAGCAAGTGGGTCACGAGGTCAAGAGATCGAGACCATCCTGGCCAACAATGGTGAAATCTCATCTCTACTAAAAATACAAAAATTAGCTGGGCATGGTGGTGGGTGCCTGTAGTCCCAGCTACTCAGGAGGCTGAGGCAGGAGAATTGCTTGAACCCAGGAGGCAGAGGTTGCAGTGAGCCGAGATCATGCCACAGCACTCCAGCCTGGTGACAGAGCAAGACTCCATCTAAAAAGTAAAAATAATAAAAAAAAAGGTTTTGTTTGTTTTTTTGTGTGTGTTTTAAAGTGAACCACTGCCCAGTATGAAAGTTTAATCTTCTCCTAGGACCAACGCTTTTGAAATCACTCAACTCAAATCAATTCAGTGGAACTTGTGCTGTCAGTGACTGAACCCTGCCACCAATGGTTTCAGAGTTCAAAGGTCAAAAAAGAGATCTGCTCCAAGAGTTCTCCCCACTAAGAGTATGGGCCCTTGCTTTCCCTACTGTCTTATCTCCTCTACCACCCTCTTCCCCTTCCCCAACACCTCAGCCAGTGGCTTCAACAAGGTGATATTTATAACTTCGTTATTGGAAAGAAAAGGGTCTTCTGTCTAATTTCGGGAATTAGCCCCTCTGAGACAGAATGATCTGCTCATATTGTATGCTCCCCAATAAAAGACCTTCCCTCCTCAGTCAATTTCCATCTCCAAAATGGCAATTTTGGTAATTTATCAACTAGTGTATCCTTTGTGGTGAACAGCATCAGGTTTAGGCAGGGAACATCTTGGCTTATATAGGTTTCAGACATTCACAGCCTTTTTTTTTTTCCATTTAAAAAACTTTATTTAAATGGAGACTATTCGTCAAATGATTGGAAAATCAATAATGAAAAATAGTTCTTTAGGGTCTTCTGGTGAGGTGGAGGAACACATCAAACTGCACTGGCCCTGTCAGGGGACGGACACCCTTGTGGGGTCAGGCTCAGCCCTCTGAGTGGCATGAGGTCCTGCAGGCGGCGGGGCCCTCACACTCCAGCCCCATGCCTGGTGACCCACCCTGGGCCTAGGGATTCACAGCTTTTAATCATAGTCCTTATTTATGATGCCGAAGACATTTCTTTCAAAGGTAAAATATTCTGGACATAGAAGCAAATCATTAGTTGTCTGTTCTTTCCATTGCTTCACCGTTTCCCCTAACAAGCACCAAATTTTTATCAAAATGATGCTACCCATCTCCCTTCCTCTTCTCCCCATCCCTCCCTCCCCCAAATAATACATCAGTAATAGCCAAAAACTGCACACATGCTATGCTGTAACAATGCAGTTAACACTATTGGGAAGTAGGCTGTGGGCTGTGGAGATGCTCTTTGAAGATCTACAGTATTTTTATTTGCCCTCCCACACACCCAACTCTGCAAGTGTTGTCCTTCACAGAAGGCCCTTTGCTTTTCTCAGCAAAATGAAGAATAGGCTGCCTTGAAACACTTATCACCCTTCCCCTCCACTGGGATGGGCCTGCAAACTCTACAGCTTGGAATGGCTGTAAAGCACTTGGGTTGCTGTAGGGCACAGAAACTATACTGGCTCTTCAAAGGACATTTTCTCAAGCCACCTCTATGCTGTCAAGACAAGTAGAACTCCTTCCCTTCCCACTGGAAACCCACATTCAGATGTGACAGGGGCTGGTACTCAGGAGAGTCAATTCTTGTCATCTTTTTGTCATCCTCCTTCTTGGGGTAGGAATGCCTTTCCTCATAGAAAGATATGACAACCTGTGGGCTCTTGACATTGGCTTCCTTGCCAGGAAACAGGTCAGCCTCATCAGAGTTTTTTCATTCCACTGGGAACATGAGCTCTCCACTGAAGTCTGTAGCTCCAATAATCTGCTCTGGCATCAAACCTCCAGCAAAGTCTCATGGCTTTTCTGACCCTTCTTTCTTCTTCTTCAGTTTGCTCTCCTCTTCCTTTAAAGCAGGAGATGTAAAAAAAAAAAAAAAAAACCAAAAACCAAAAACAAAAAAAACAAGTTTTCTGTATGGGCTGACACACTCCAAGGCCCAATAATAAGCAAGGCTCTGTCAGGGCTCTCATAGTGCTATCAGCAGAGCCAGAGCCCAGAAGGAATGGGCTCCAGGAGCAGGGATGAGAAAAACAAGTTCTTCTTATCAGTTTCCCCTTTTTAAAATTCTCTCCTCATACCATTATTCTTTGTTCTGCTCTCCTAACTATTTTTGTAACTATCTCTGCAAGTTGGTAAGGATTTTGTAAGTACCTGTTTTCCCATCTGTGCAGTATGGCAAAGGTCACAAGACATGCCTGAGTTTCAACATCTGTCACTGTTTGATAAACTGCCTTTGTTCTGCTTCTGTAAGCTTGCTTGCCCGCCCTGCAGGTTTCACACCACTAGCTGACCAACCCCCTTCAGATGCATGTATAAAAGTCAAGCCCTGTCTTTGTTTGGGGTTCACTCTTTGGATGTTAATCCGCTGGGCTGGTGCACCTAAATAAATCCTCCTGAGTCACCCATTGGTCGCTCCTGTCCCTTTAATTCTCACAGCACCTTATCTTCAAAATCATCAGCTTTGGGCTTGCCTCCCTCTGATTTATCTGTCTCATGTGTTATTTTCTGTGACTGCAGAAACTCAGCAATGAGGTCAGGGCAATCCAAGTTCTCTTCTGGTTCCCATGTGTGGTCCTCATTGAGAGCCCCTTCCACTTTAGGAGCTACTCTACTTTTCCCTTTACCACTCCACAGTTGAGAACTTTTTCCACCACAAATTCCTCTTCCTCCACTTCTAGAACCTCCTCCACTTTCCTCTTGTTTTGTTTTTTCCTCATAGTGCCCGCTAGCTTTCTGGTGTAAAGGGTGACACTACTCAGAGCAGTGCCCAAGAGTCCAAGAGGAATTGGTGCCACACTACTGGCACATCGTGGTGTGTCGGCAGAGGGAGTGGTGCCCAGGAAAGCAGCAAGCCAGGTGGCCACAGTGGAGCCCCTCCCTGAAGTGGCCTACTGCAGGTCCTGGCCAAGGGCCCTTCCCTTAGCCAAACAAAAGAACCTCACACTCTGTGCTGCCCACCTCCCACCCTCTTTCAACGTTCTTTTTGTTCAAGTGGGTTGGTTAGTTCTTCCAGGTTTTGTATGCTGAAAAACTTGTGTCCTATGTTTTTGAAAATTTTTCTCCAGGAATATAATTCTAGGTTGACAATCGTCTTCTAGTACTTTAACTATATTGCTTCACTCTCTTCTAGGCTTGCATTACTTGCAGCAAAAATCTTTTGCTATTTTTTATATTCTGTATGTAAGTTCTCTTTTTTCCTTTGGCTGATTTTAAAATTTAAATTTTTCTTCTCATAAGTAGTTCTAAGCAATTTGAATATGGCATACTGGCATACTGGCATACTACTTTTGTTGCTATTACTTGGGCTGGGGGTTCATTGACCTTCTTAGATCCATGGATTTATACTTTTCATCAATTTAGAATTTTTCTCTTTTTTTGAGACAGAGTCTCATTCTGTCGCCCAGGCTGGAGTACAGTGGTGTGATCGCAGCTTACTGCAGCCTCCACCTCCCAGGTTCAAGCAATTCCCCTGTCTCAGCCTCCCAAGTAGCTGGGACAACAGGTGCATACCACCACGCCTGGCTAATTTTTTGTATTTTTAGTAGAGACAGGGTTTTGCCATGTTGGCCAGGCTAGTCTTGAACTCCTGGCCTCAAGTGATCTGCCTGCCTCAGACTTCCAAAGTGTTGGGATTACAGGCATGAGCCACCATTCCGGGCCTATTTAGAAAATTTTTATCTATTAGTCTTTCAAACATTTTTTCTGCCTACCCCTCACTTTTTCTGGGACTGCAATTACGTGCATATTAGGTCACTTGAAGTTTTCACACATCTGACCAATGTTTTGTATACCTTTTTCCGTGATCTATTTCCTTCTGCATGTTTATTTGTATAGTTCCCATGCCTTCAAATTCTGTAATCATTTTTTTTCTGTAGCGTCTAATCAGCTATTAATCCTGTTACAGGCTGAACTGTGGCTCCAAAAGTCCATATGCTGAAGCTCTAACTCCCCATGTGACCGTATCTGGAGAAAGGATCTTTATAGAGGCTATGAAGGTTGCAAGAAGTCAGAAGGGCACATCCTAATCAAATAGGACTGGTGTCCTTATGAGAAGAGAAGGAGACACTTCTGTGTGTGTGCACCCAGATAAACAAACATGTGAGGACACAACAAGAAGCTGGCTGTCTACAAGCCCAGGATAGAAGCCTCACGATAAACCAACCCTGGCACCTTGATTTTGAACTTCCAACATCCAAAACTAAACTTCTGGCCAGGTGCAGTGGCTCATGCCTGTAATCCCAGCACTTTGGGAGGCCGAGGTGGGTGGATCGCTTGAGCTCAAGAGTTCAAAACCAGCTTGGGCAACATGCCAAACCCCATCTCTACCAAAAATATAAAAATTAGCCAGGCATGATGGCACATGCTTGTGGTCCCAGCTACTCAGGAGGCTGAGATGCTAGGATCGCTGGAGCCCAGGAAGTCAAGGTTGCCTGAGCCATGATTGTACCACTGCGCTCCAGCCTGGATGACAGAGTGAGATCCTGTCTCAAGAAAAAATAGATAAATAAATATAAACTTCTTTTGTTTAGGCCACCCAGTCCATTGTAGTATGTTATGCCACCCCTAGTAGACTAATAATACAAATTCCATCCAGCATATTGCTATAAGTTCTATATGGATATTTTAAAAAAAGAAAAAAAGAAAAAAAAAATCTTCCATGTGTTTCAGCATGCTCTTAATTCCTTCTTGAAAACATGTCCTTTCTTTTTTTTTTTTAGACGGAGTCTTGCTCTGTTGCCCAGGCTGGAGTGCAGTGGCATGATCTTGGCTCACTGCAAGCTCTGCCTCTTGGGTTCATACCATTCTCCTGCCTCAGCCTCCCGAGTAGCTGGGACTACAGGTGCCCGCCACCACGCCCGGCCAATTTTTTGTATTTTTAGTAGAGACGGGGTTTCACCATGTTAGCCAGGATGGTCTCGATCTCCTGACCTCGTGATCTCTGCCTCGGCCTCCCAAAGTGCTGGGATTACAGGCGTGAGCCACCGTGCCTGGCTGAAAACATGTCCTTTCTTCTTGAAAACATGGAATATATTTATGATAGTTATTTTATTTTTTTAGAGACAGAGTCTCACTCTGTTGTATAGACTTGAATGCAGTGATGTAATCATAGCTCACTGCAGCCTCAAACTCCTGGGCTCACATGATCCTCCTGCTTAGCTAAGCAACTAAGATTACAGGTGCATGCCATCATGCCTAGCCAATTAAAAATTTTCTTTTTGTAGAGATGCGGTCTTGCTATGTTGCCCAGGCTGGTCTTGAACCCCTGACCCTAAATAATTCTTCATCCTCAGCCTCCCTAAGCATTGGGATTGCAGATGTGAGCCACCACACCTGGCCAATGATAGCTATTTTAATGCCAATCATTTGTATCATTTCTGGGTCTATTTCTGCTGACTTATTTTTCTCCTCATTATGGGCTGTTTTTGCATGCTTGATAATTTTTTATTGGATGACAAACTGAATTTTATATTCATGGGTGCTGAATTTTTTTGTAGTTTTAAAATGTTATTGTATTCATTTTGGGATGCTATTATTTGTAAACATATTGGTCATTTCAATGATCACTTTTCAGGTTTTTTTGTTTGTTTTTTGTTTTGTTTTTATGAAATGGGGTCTCACTATATTGCCAAGACTGGTCTTGAACTCCTAAGCTCAAGTGACCCTCCAACCTCGGCTTCCCAAACTGCTGGGATTACAGGCATGAGCCATCATGCCTGGCCAGTTTTTAGCTATTTAAGTGAAATTACAGCAGCCTTTATTCTGCAGTGAAATTGCTTTCACTACTGAGACGGTCCTTCTTAGTAGTCTACCCCAGCTCTGTGTATTGTAAAGTTGCTCCACTTTGATTATGGGGAATATGGACTATTCTCAACCTTGTGTAATCTCTGATAATCGTTTTGCCCAATTCTATCCAGTGGTTCTTTGGTCCCTGTCAGTTTTTTCACACTCACATGCTAATCAGTACTCAACTGAAGACTAAAAGGAAACCCTTTGTAGGTCTCTGCAGCTCTCTCCAATAGTTTGCCTTGCAAGTTCTAGATGCCTTCACCTCTTCAAATTCTCAGCTGTAGCTTCGCAACTCAAGGACACTCTGAGCTCCGTGTGGGCTCCTCCTCATTGTGCGGAGGTCTAGAAAACACCTCCAGCTATGAGGCTGAGTGAGCCATTTTTCACATTTTTTCACTCAAAGGACCAACATTTTTCTGCATGACCAGTTTTAGAAAAACTATTGTTTCTTGTCTTTTGTCTGTGTTTTTAGTTGTTGAAGGTGGGAGGGTAAATGTGGTCTTTGTTATACTTCCATGTTCAGAAGTGAAAGTCTCTCTAAAAGCATTTAAGTACTTGGTACTTCCAGCTGAATAGGTGCGAACAGCACACTATATCTATTTATTTATTTTGTTTATTTATTTTTCAGAGACAAGGGATCATTCTGTCACCTGGGCTGGAGTGCAGTGGTGCCATCATGGCTTACTGCAGCCTGGACCTACTAGGCTCAGGTGATCCTCTCACCTCAGCTGCCCAAGTAGCTGGGACCACAGGCACAGGGCACTGTGCCTGGCTAATTTTTTAATTTTTTTTTTTTTTTTTTGTAGAGATAGGGTCTCCCTGTGTTGCCTAGTCTGGTCTCAAACTCCTGTGCTCAAGCTGGTCTTGAACTCCTGCTCAAGTGATCCTCCCACCTCGGCCTCCCAAAGTGCTGGGATTACAGCCATGAGCTACCACTCCCAGCCTATATTTAGACTACTATGATGATCACAAGATGTCAGGACCATCAAAATTTCTTTGGATGATATTATGTAATGTTAGAGAGAAAGAAATACTACATCTGGAAGAATAACTTTAATAATAGGAGTGCTTACCCGATAAATTTTATAACCTACCATCATTCTCCAAAATCCACAAATTAAACAAGTGAGTTCAATGGGGACACTTTAACAGTAATCATCCCTGCACACACCAAGCTAGGAAGCAAGAAGAAACAAATACCAAAAACTTACTGTAGTGCAGGCCACATTTCCTGATCCTAATGAGATAAAAGGAGAAATCAATAACAAAAAGATAATTGTCAAATGCAGATATTTGGAAAACATAAATACAAGTCTCTCTATGAACTCATGGAAAGAGTTCCAAGATATACAGTCAAAGTAAATAATTCAAAGTATTGAATATTGTTTAATATATGGCACCATTTCTGTAAAGGGGGGAAGTATATGTTTATATTTCTATATATATAAATAATCTGGAAATATACACAAAAAATTTAACAATGGGCACTTTATTGGGGAAAGTATATGAAACCATGTGGATGGGATCAGTAGTAGTAGTGAAACTTTTCACTGAATACCATCTTACATTTTTCGTTTTTCAATACTATGAATATATCAACTAACCAAAAATTAAGTGTTCAAAATTATTTATAAAATATATATACACATACATTGTTTGAGATGGAGTCTTGCTCTGTCACCCAGGTTGGAGTGCAGTGGCTCCATCTCAGCTCACTGCAACCTCTGCTGCCCCAGTTCAAGAGATTCTCCTGCCTCAGCCTTCCGAGTAGCTGGGATTACAGGGGTGTGCCACCATGCCCGGCTAATTTTTTGTATTTTTTAGTAGAGATGGGGTTTCAGCATCTTGGCCAGGCTGGTCTTGAACTCCTGACCTCATGATCCACCCATCTCAGCTTCCCAAAGTGCTGGAATTACAGCTGTGAGCCATCGTGCCTAGCCTATAAAACGTATTTTTTAACAATTTATAAACCAAAGAAGGAAACACAATGGGGAATTATAGTTAGAACTGAATGTAACAATAAAATACTTACATTCCAAAATTTGTAAGAAGTCGCTGAAACAGTACCAAAAGGAACATTAATAGTCTTAAATGTTTACAGTACAGCAGAGGCTAGATTGGAGTTAAAGTGGTAAGAATTCCCTTCTAAAAGTTAGAAATACTGTCATAATAGTGCAGACCCTATAATAATAGTGCAAATCATGCAAATTCAAGGAAAACATTTTAATTGAATTCTCTTTCTGTCATATGATGGATAATTTATTTGAGCAAATCTGATTAAAACAATTAAAATTCTGGCCGGGTATGGTGGCTCATGCCTGTAGTCCCAGCCCTTTGGGAGGCTGAGGCCAGAGGAGCACTTGAGCCTAGGAGTTCAAGACTAGCCTGGGTAACACGGTGAAACTCCGTCTCTACAAAAAATACAAAAATTGACCGGGCATGGTGGTGGTGCACCTACAGGTGCTACTAGTCCCAGCTACTCAGGAGGCTGAGGTGGGAGAATTGCTTGAGCCTGGGAGGAAGAAGTTGCAGTGAGCCAAGATGGTGCCATTGCACTCCAGCCTGGGTGACAGAGTGAGCCCCTGTCTCAAAAAATAAAATAATAAAATAATTTAAATTCTCAGTAAACACTTTTTTTCAATAAAAATAACATTTTAAAATGTATTGATGGGCTGGCATCAATCTCCAAATTCCCACCATGAGTTGCAAGCAGCAGTTCTGGAAGCTAAATGCTCTTACATCGCTCTGAGGTTGTCTAAACAACTCTGAGGTCTTGATTTCCATGGATTACAGGGTTTCAGGAAATAGGCCTAGGGACCTTCCCCAGTGGAGAATCTGTTTTTTGTTGTTGTCGTTTGTTTGTTTGTTTGTTTTTGAGACTGAGTTTCGCTCTTGTTGCCCGTGCTGAAGTGCAATGGCTTGATCTCGGCTCACTGCAGCCTCCGCCTTCCAGGTTCAAGTGATTCCCACCTCAGCCTCATGAGTAGCTGGGATTACAGGCACGCGCCACCATGCCCATCTACTTTTTTGTATTTTTAGTAGAGACGGGGTTTCACCATGTTGGTCAGGCTGGTCTCGAACTCCTGACCTCAGGTGATCCACCCACCTCGGCCTCCCAAAGTGCTGGGATTACAGGCGTGAGCCACCGCCCCCGCCCCCAGTGGAGAATTTAATGGGAGATAGTCACTTACAGTCAGTATCCAAATGAATATACCCCAGTATAAAAGTAAACAAAAATAAAATCCTATTGTAAAAAAGTCGGGTGACGACTGATTTGACCTTAGTACTGGACAGAATGAGGAGAAAATCTTCATGGGTAATTTACAACAATAAGCCATCTGTGGTACCCAGGATCTAAGATGGTTTCAGTGACCTCTGCCTGCTGGCATTCACTTCTTGCATACACTCACCTTGTACATTGAATAAGGCTGATCTGTGCAACTAATAAAATATTGCAGAAATTACTAGATGTGACTTCCAAGGGCTAGGATATAAAATATTGAGACTTCTAGTTTTCACTCTGTTGGAACACTCTCTCTGGGGGAAATCAGCTGCCATGTCATGAAGACATTCAAGCTGGTCTATAGACAGACAAGGAACAGAGGCCTTTTTCTAGCAACCAGCATTACCTCGCCAGGCCTGGGACTGAGCCCCCTTGAAAGTGTACCCTCCGGCCCCTAAGTTAAGCCTTTAGATGACTGCAGTCCCAACTGACATCTTTAATGTAACCTCAGGTGAGACCCTGAGCCAGAACCACCCAGCTAAGCTACTCCCATTTTCTACAAAGATTGTGTAAAGATAACTAAGGTTTGTTTTAAGCTACTAAATTTTATGTAATTTGTTATGTAATGAACAACTAATATACTAGACCTCCTAAAGGTTTTTGGTCTGAACTTATGCTGCCTGCATGATCAGAAAAAATTCAAGTGGAAATTTAACAACCTGTAGAAACAAATACAAAATGTCTTAGGAAGAGCTTATTTTCAGCCCAGGCCTCAATGAATTACTAAGGATAACTTTCAAGGAAAATAATAGTTTACATTAAGAATCACAAAATACCAGCCAGGTATGGTGGCTCACGTCTGTAATCCCAGCACTTTGGGAGGCCGAGGTGAGTGGATCACCTGAAGTCAGGAGTTCAAGACCAGCCTGGCCAACATGGCAAAACCCTGTCTCTACTAAAAATACAAAAAGTAGCCGAGCGTGGTGGCAGGCTCCTGTAATCCCAGCTCTTCAGGAGGCTGAGGCAGGAGAATCACTTGAACTCAGGAGGCAGAGGTTGCAGTGAGCCGAGATTGCACCACTACACTCCAGCCTGGGCGACAGAGCAAGACTCTGTCTCAAAAAAAAGAAGAATCACAAAATCCCTACAGGCAAGATACCATGAGTCAGACCCAATGAACCGATAGACAGGAGAAGCAGAAATGCAAGGGCTCCTTATGCCAGATTTTCCCAGTCATAGAATCTAAAAGGAATATGTTTAATGTATTTCAGGAAATAAAGACAGAGAAAAGAAATTATGAGCAGGAAATAAGAAACTATAAAGAAGAGCCAAGTAGATTTTAAAAAGAACAAAGCAGAACTTCTAGAAATGAAAAATATATCATTTTAAATTAGTCAATGAACTGACTAAAGAGTAGATCAGACACAGCTGAAAAAAGAACCAGTGTACTAAAAAACAGGCCCAAAATAATTTATTAGATATTGATCATTTTTGATTTGGGTAAAAAAAAAAAAAGAAGAAGAATTTACGAGGATTCAGTCTATGGATTCAAAAATGGAAAATATAAATGAAAGGTGGTTACGAGACATGGAAGACAGGATTAAAAGGTCTAACATAACTCAGTGGAGCTCCAGAAGGAGATAACATTAAGAACAAAGATGAAGCAACATTTGAAGATAAAATGGCTGAGAATCTTCCAGGGTTGTTGAGAGATACCAATCCTCATATCCAGAAAGCCTAACAAAATTTAGAGAGGATAAATAAAAGTAAATCCAACAGAGATATATCACAATTTAACAACAAATGAGAAAAGAGATGATCTTAAAAACCAGAACAAATTAACAGTAAGTATAACAAAGGAAATAATAAAAGTAAAAACATAAATTGATGAAATAGAGAAGAAATGACATCATAGAGGGGTGCATAACAACAAAACAGGCATTAAAATAGGCAAACGTATGACAAGATTGATAATAAATAAATGCTTAATAATTAAGTTTACATATAAAAATAATGAGTGGAAAGGGGGCATACAGTTTTAAAGCATAGGAAACTATTATGAAGAACTTTATGTTAGTAAACTTAGATGAAATGAACAATGCATTAGGATATATTTGCCTTCATGTAAGAGAATATCCGATTAACAGTTGTTGAGCAATAAGACTTTTTTTTTTTTTTTGAGAGGGAGTCTTGCTCTGTCACCCAGGCTGTAGTGCAGTGGCATGATCTTGGCCCACTGCAACCTCCGCCTCCCAGGCTCAACCAATTCTCCTGCCTCAGCCTCCCAAGTAGCTGGGATTACAGGTGCCCACCACCACACCCAGCTAATTTTTGTATTTTTAGTAGAGACGGTGTTTCGCCATGTTGGCCAGGCTGGTCTGGAACTCCTGCCCTCAAGTGATCTGGCTGCCTCAACCTCTCAAAGTGCTGGGATTACAGGTGTGAGCCACCATGCCCAGCCTGCAATAAAACATTTAGGTAAAATATACTTTTTAAATTTTGGGTTTTTTTTTTTTTTAATTGTTTTTTGGTTTTGAGACAGGACTCTTACTCTGTCTCCCAGGCTGAAGTGCCATAGTGCTATTACTGCTTACCACAGCCTCAACCTCCCAGGCTCAAGCAATCCTCCTACCTTACCTGAGTAGCTGGGACCACAGGTGCATACCACCATGCCAGGCTAATTTTTCTTTTTAGAGACAGAGTCTGGCTATGTTGCCCAGGCTGGTTTCCAACTCCTGTGCTCAAGTGATTCACCCACGTCAGCCTCCCAAAGTGCTGGGATTACAGGCATGAGCCATTGTGTCCAGCCTTAATTAAAATATAGAATGGATTTTGGTCAGGGAATCTAATGCTATTTACATAGGATTGGCGCTAATTGTTTTTTATACAAATTTTTTAGAAGCAAAACATTCAAATGGACAGGTATACAAATCAAGTGCACAGCTCAACACATTTTCACAAAGTGAATGCATCCAAGTCACCAGCACATAGATCAAGATAAAGAACATTACCATAAAACAGAAGCTTCCTTGTGGCAGTAATAATTTAAAACTTAATTCTTACAAATGCTTTGTAGCCCACATGGATTCAACTGGCTTGGATTTTAACAGCAGTAAACAATTTTTTGCCCACCAGTTCCTAAAACATATTGAAATACTTGTTTGTTTTCCCCAGAATTTGAATTCTTGCCTTAACTCTGCCTGCTCACTAAGTCCTCTATATCCACCAGTGTCTGCTGAAGTTTCCAAGAAGCTCAAACATGTGAAGCAAGGCCAGTACCATAAAGTTTCAGCATATAATCACGGTGTGCACTACAAAGCCACTTGAGGCCTATGAAGAGGCTTGTTGAGGGGTGTGCTGTTTTGCTAGGGACCACATCTTCACTAAGGCCCAGTGTGTGTAGCTTTGCCTTTTTGTAAAAGAACAAGCAGCAATGTCCTCACATAAACTATTGCTGCTTGCTAAGGTCAAAATATGAGGTGGCTTAAGACTTAAAGGCTCCTGAGAAGTTAAAAGCTATCTACAAAACAGTAAAAACCCACTTGGCTTAATATAACTTCTTTAAGATGCCAAAGTCAAAACACGTTATACACACTCTGAAGTCTAAAGCTCAAAGCTACACACCTTACATAACCCAATTCCCTTTTGTGTGTATATTTCACCATCCAAAATTTAACCCCCTATTTACTTACCAGGGTTCACAGCCCAACATTTCAGTTGTTGGGATTTTGAGGTTACACATCTGAAATGCAAGCCTCCTTACTATAGAGGCGATGCTTGCCTCTGGATATCTTAAATCACGGAGGGTAACTATCAGAAGATTCTACTTTCTACAGGCGAACCAGCTTGCTGGAGAAAGAGATTAAGTTACCCAGGCCCATTTTCTTAAACTCACCACTCAGGTAACCCTTACTCCTCTCCCCAGGAAGCTAAGAGTGGGGAAGTAGAGAGAAGCCAGGAAAGTTATGCTAATGAAGCTCTCCCCAATTCAGCAAGTGATAGAAAGATACATTCTCCCCAAACCTATTGGTTCGGAAAACCATGCATTGGAAGTTAGAAGATCTCATCTTAGTGTGTCAAAACTGCTCTAGGGGAATATGTAACAGACCTAGAGAACAGGGTTAGAAGCTCTGTGCACAACTTGTCAAACAGCTAGAGCTCCAACAAGGTGCTCAGGTAGTCCCAAAACTAGCAGTGATCGAGTCAAAGAAAATCTATATTTTTCTACTGGGTTTGATAATCACTAGGATGTAAGATGTCATGTCCTCCACAAACAGGGAATAAAAAGGCATAAAGAGGGAATAAGAGAGATAAAAGGACAGCAGAATGAAATACAAACAGCACAAGAGAAACAAAAAGGAAGTTAGGTACGATATGGGAGAACTGCAAGGAAATCAAAATAACCATTACAACCAAAAGATGCAAAGACGGTAAAGCAGAGCACAGACATCATAGAAAATGCAATCAATGAATGATGTAGGAGGCAAAATGAGGAAATCTCCTAAACTGTGGGGGAAAAAATGAGGAAGGATGAAATAAAGAGAAAAAGATGGTGGCAATAGTAGACAAAACAAATTCATCAATAACTCAAGAATTACAGCTGTTCCTAAGAGAGGGAGGAAAAATGGGGGGGAAAAAGTCAAAATTGAGGCCAGGCATAGTGGCTCACACCTGTAATCCTAGCACTTTGGGAGGTTAAGGTGGGTGGATCACTTGAGACCAGGAATTCGAGATCAGCCTGGTCAACATGATGAAACCCTGTCAGTACTAAAAATACAAAAATTAGCCAGGCGTGGTGGCATGCACCTGTAATCCCAGCTACTCGGGAGGTTGAGGTGGGAGAATCGCTTGAACCGGAGAGGCGGAGGTTGCAGTCAGTTGAGATCGTGCCACTGAACTCCAGCCTGGGCAACAGAGTGAGATCCTGTCTCAAAAAAAAAAAAAAAAAAAAAGTCAAAATTGAAAGTTTTTAGAGCTGGGTAAAAGCATTAAAACCAAAAGTGATCATCATATTGAAGAAAAGTCAAATAGACCCATATAGACATACTCTGGCAAAAAATTACAAAAAATAAAGAAATTGACCTAAGTACCTAAACAGGTTAGCTATAAAGAAAACAAATTATGTTTGATTTTAATCTTTTTTTGTAATACTAAATAAAGAAACCAAGGGAACAATAGATACAGAACTTTTAGGGAAAATTTATATAACTTAGTCATTAATCAGCAAAAGACATGTCCTAGAACAGATGTTCTCAAAGGTTAGTCCATGAACCCTTCAGGGTCTTTGAAAACTTATCAGAGAGTCTGTAAGGTCGAAGTTATTTTTATAATAATACTAAGATGTTATCGGCCTTTTACACTGCATAGGCATTTGCACTGTTGATACAAAAACAATGCTGGATAAAACCACAGTTTAGCACAAATCAATGCCATGGTGCCAACTATACTAGAAATTATTATATTCTTCACCACCACACACTTGCAGAAAGAAAAAAGTGTCCTTGATGAAACAATAAAAAAATACTAATTTTCATTGTCCTGAATCTTAAGTACACATCTTTTTAATATTCTGTGTGACAAATAGGAAGTATATATAAAGCCCTTCTGGTACCTAGTGGAGCGTGATGATGGTCTCAAGGAAAAGCACGTGTGTGACTGAGTTGCAAGCTGACCTAGCTGCTGTTTTCATGTATCATCATTTTTACTCGAAAATGATCAAAGTGAGCCTGTTACTTCAAAGGAAACAATTGCTGGTGTTTGTTGCCAATGAAAAAATGTTAGATTTCAAGTGAAAATTACAATATTGGGAAAGTCATATCTGCCACCTTTGAGCTCAGTTCTCTGTTGCTTAAAGACTTTTCTGATGAGATTAGTGGGAATGCAAATGAATGTGTCTTTTTTTTTTTTTTTTTTTTTTTTGAGACGGAATCTCTCGCTCTGTCACCCAGGCTGGAGTACAGTGGTGTGATCTTGGCTCACTGCAACCTCCAACTTCCAGTTCACGCCATTCTCCTGCCTCGGCCTCCCGAGTAGCTGGGACCACAGGTGCCCGCCACCACACTTGGCTAATTTTTGTATTTTTTAGTAGAGACGGGGTTTCACCGTGTTAGGCAGGATGGTCTCCATCTCCTGATGTCATAGTCTGCCCGCCTCGGCCTCCCAAAGTGCTGGGATTACAAACATGAGCCATGCAGCCCGGCTGAATGTAACTTTTTAAAATATTGTTTAATGAAATGTGTTGACATCTGGAAGACATGCATAATTCAGTGAACTATTATTTTCCAAATAACTAAATGCATGATGTTACAAAATTAGGGTAAAAGATCCGTTCAGTGTGAAAGATAGACTGATGGATTCTAACTGAACAGAGTATGAAAGTTTCACTGAATCGGTTTTAGAGTCCACATTGCAACTAAACTTTAGGAAAAACTACCAGTTGTTGAATTTTGATATAGTATCAAAGGAGAATATCCAGAATTACCTGAAAAGAATATTAAAGTATTTCTCCCTTTCCCAAGTATACATCCATGTGAAGCCAGATTTTCTTCATATATTTCAACCAAGACAACGTATTATAACAGATTGAATGCAGAAACGTATGAGAATTCATCTGTCTTCTATTAAGCCAGACATAAAATGGATTTACAAAAAAGTTTTTTATATCTGACCAAACGAATATGCCTGGGTGAAGACGACAGAAAAGTATTCTCAGATATGCAAGAGCTCAGTAAATAGAATACCTACTGCTCTTTTAAAAGGAATTACTTGAAGACTTATTTCTGCCATTCAAGATATGGATTATATAGCCACACAATGAGAAGTTGGGTGATAAGAGGATTGTTTTGTGATTTATAAAATATCTCCAAATGACTTGACTGTCGTTGGAAAAAGACAGAGGATGATAGGCAGACAAAATCAAAGTCCTTTGTCTAGAATGCATATCTCCCTATGTGCCCACCTAAGTCCTATTTAGATTTTAAGACATATCTCAGATCCCACATAAAATCATAGAATCTCGGTACTGCAAAGGATCTGGAAAGAGGCAAATAACTTGTATTATTATGTACCTGGGTGTTTAAAATTCATCCACATTTAATCTGTACAGAAACCTAAATTGTCTTGTTATCCCCATTTTCCAGATGAGGAAGTCCAAGTTCAGAGAGATAAAACCTCTTGCCCAATGTCATCCTTCCAGTTAGATGTGGAGTGGGAACTAAAACCCAGATCTTTTCTGCTTGGAAGTCCAGGTTCTTTACATTTCACTCTATCTCAGAGTTCTTCTATCTAAATAAGCCCTGCCCAACCTGTTGCTCAAGTCTTCATTAAGACAGCTTCATCCACCGTTATCAGTCCAGTCCCCTCCAGGGATAAGGAATTCAACATATTTTAATGCAGTCCATCGTATCTATTGAGGGCATTTAAAAGTTTCTCTCCGGCCAGGCGCGGTGGCTCATGCCTGTAATCCCAGCACTTTGGGAGGCCGAGACGGGCGGATCACGAGGTCAGGAGATCGAGACCATCCTGGCTAACACGGTAAAACCCCATCTCTACTAAAAATACAAAAAATTAGCCGGGTGTGGTGGCGGGCGCCTGTAGTCCCAGCTACTTGGGAGGCTGAGGCAGGAGAATGGCATGAACCCGGGAGGCAGAGCTTTCAGTGAGCCGAGATTGCGCCACTGCACTCCAGCCTGGGCGACAGAGCGAGACTCCATCCCCCCCAAAAAAAAAAGTTTCTCTCTATATTAAGCTGACATATTTCTTCTGAAACCCTTGCTTACAAATCCTAAGAGTATCCTTTGGAATTATGCGTAATGAGAAAGTGAAAGGGGCTAACCACTTGTATATCTGTTCTCTCTCTTTATGTAGTCATTTTTATGCGACACGAAGGCAGGTGTACCGTGAAGCTAATGAAGCTTCAGAGCCCCCAATCACTGGAAACTGTGGAGTGTTCTAGATGGAGAGAAACAGATTGTGTTTAGGAAATGTGTCTGGTAAATTGGCTGAAGAGATCTCAGAAGAAAGGGACCTGAAACTCCAAATCTCCAGTAATCTGTTCTGATTTCTTTTCTCAACTTTAGCAAGCATTTACTTTTGTACCAATTTTGTACTGAAAACTTTGTACTATTTTCCTTAAAGAGGGTTCCAAAAATTGTATTCAGCCCCACAAAATCTGGATCCACTCCTGGTTTGACCCGTAGCAGTCCTGTTAAATATATTTTCAGTATTGTATTTATGTCTAGGCATTTACTTGAGAAAAATGAACCCTTGTCTTGTTTAACCTACTGTGGTTTTTATTTTGATTTGCTTTTTTCGTTTTTTGTTTGTTTGTTTGTGATAGGGTCTCACTCTGTTGCCCAGGCTGGAGTGCAGTGGTGCAATCACAGTTCACTAGAGTCTTGAACTTCCAAGCTCAAGTGATCCTCCTACCTCAGCCTCCAGAGTAGCTGGGACTGCAGGCACATGCCACGATGCCCAGCTAAATTTTTTGTGGAGACAGGGTCATGCTATGTTTACTCAGGCTGGTCTTGAACTCCTGGCCTCAAGTGATCCCCCCGCCTCAGCCTCCCAAGTGCTGAGATTACAGGCATGAGGCACCGTGCCCAGCCAACCCATTGTTATTTTGGATCTCCATCAAGGCAGCCAGGCCAATATCATGATACAGAATGCTTAATTTCTACTTGCCATGTGCAAACATGACCACCACTCTAATACCACCACCACAGGTAATTATTTCAAGGGGAGGCCTGACCCAGGCCAGGCCAATCATTCCTTGCCCACAATTTTCGAACTGGGACCGTAAAGGCAGTCAGTCTCTCTCTGGTTACCTGCACAATCAGCTGGCAACTGTGTCCGTCTATAATTGTGTCTCCTTATTTCCATATGGAGGAAGACAGGAAGCCCTTCCTTCAAGACAAGGGCTATAGAAAGTGTGTCTTTCCGATTGTTCCTTGGGGCCAGCTGCATTTCTGTCCTTCCTGTGATTTGGTTCATCAATTCTTCCTTGACCCAAGCTGGTTAAACAGTTTCTGTCTCTTATAGCCAATAGGTCTGCCTATTACAAAGAAAAATTTGCAATGTACTTCTCATACAGCATGTATGAACCAAGCCAGGGTAAGTCCCCAGGAAACTCCCATCCTATGCCTTTCCATGTTAACAATCTGCCTATGACTCTATATCTCCTGAGCTCCTAGATCCACGTATCCAACTGCCTCACTGATAGGATATCTTAAAGGCACCTCAAAGTCAGTATCATCTTTCCTCAAATCCTCTGCCTCCAGGGCTCCCCATTGCAGTAAACCCAGTACTCACCTCTAGGTGCCCAACTCATAAACTTGGATGAGGTATGTGACTTATAAAATCTAATATGAGGCCAGGTGTGCTGGCTCATGCTTGTAATCCTAACACTCTGGGAGGCCGAGGTGAGAAGATCACTTGAGCCCAGGAGTTTGAGATTAACCTGGGTAAGATGCCAAGACTCCCTTTCTATAAAATATTTTTAAATGGCCGGGTGCGGTGACTCACGCCTGCAACCCCAACACTTTGGGAGTCCGAGGCGGGCGGATTGCTTGAGATCAGGAGTTTGAGACCAGCTTGACCAACATGGTGAAGCCCCGTTCCTACTAAAAATACAAAAAAATTAGACTGGCGTGGTGGTGCACGCCCGTAGTCCTAGCTACTCAGGAGGCTGAGGCAGAAAAATCACTTGAACCCGGGAGGCAGAGGTTGCGCTGAGCCAAGATCACACCACTGCACTCCAGCCTGGGTGACAGAGCAAGACTCCATCTCAAAAAACAAATAAATAAATTTAAAAGCGATCCAGGGGTGGTGGCGCATGCCTGTAGTCCTAGGACTTGGGAGGCTGAGGTGGGAGGATTGCTTGAGCCCAGGAATTCCAGGTGACAGTGAGTTATGGTAGCACCACCGCCCTCCAGCCTGGGCAGCAAAGCAAGACCCTCCCTCTATGGTTTTTAAACAAATTTAAAAACCATAACATGTTCTGTCCCTCTTGTTTAACCATACTCTTGCCTCAAGTCTCTACCCTCCAACCACATTGGTTTATTTAAAATTAATAAAGTAACATCTCTCTTTCCCCCAGTGTTCTTCCACTATACCATTTGACATATAACTTTCTTATGCGAAACTGTAAATTCCATGCAAAATACTTAAAAGGGAGAGCTATGGAAGCCCCTTGCACCCGTGGGCTTCCTCTAACTGACCTAGGTCTTCTAGACACGGCTCTCAGATATAAGGTCTATCAGATCTTCTACCAGACACAGCTTTCAGAAATAAGGTCATTCCAACCCTCACACATCTCCGAGTTTGCAATAAGTGGGGTAGAAATAGAAGAAACTATAGAGATCCTAGTTTTGCAGCGATGTGTGTCAAGGGTCGTGCTGACTGAATATTATGTGGGATGGCTTCAACAGGGCCCAATCTGCTTAACAAATAAATGATTGGACCTCTGCTGCCATCCTGGTAAGAAACATTGATCCAGCTTCCTCATCCTGCTCTCTTCCTAATCAAAATCTCACGCAGAAGCATCTGATTGGTGAGCTTGCTTTCATGCACGTGCCATAGCTATGCATAAGAGTCTGTCTGAACACGGACTGAGACAGTGAACATCTGACTTCTGCTGTGGGCAGAAAACAACCTCAAAGGGAAAGGTAATAAAAAAGATGTTGGGCAGCCTTAAAGTATAATTGTCCCTTCCCCATGGCTTAACCGAGTCAGCAGGTGACATTCCTCTAGCCATGGAGATTGCTTCACTATAGGCATCTGACCCAGTTCACGCCAGTGAGATGTTAGGGAGTCTGGGGTTGTTGTAAAATATTATTTCTTTCTCTTTCTTTCTTTCTTTCTTTCTTTCTTTCTTTCTTTCTTTCTTTCTTTCTTTCTTTCTTTCTGTCTTCTTTCTTTCTTCTTTCTCTTTCTTCCTTTATTTCTTGCTTTTTTCCTTTCTTTCTTCTCTTTTTCTCTTTCTCTCTCACTTTCTCTCTCCCTTCCTTCTTCCTTCCTTCCTTCCTTCCTTTTTTCCTTCCTCCCTCTCTCCCTCTCTTCCTTCCCCCTCCCCTCTTCTCCCCTCCCCTCCCCTTGCCTTCCCTTTCTTTTTTTCTTGAGACAGGGTCTCACTCTGTTGTCCAGGCTGGAGTACAGTAGAACGGTCTTGTCTCACCACAGCCTTGACCTCCGGGGCTAAAGCAATCCTCCCACCTCAGTCTCTTGAGTAGCTGGGACTACAGGTGCACACCACCATGCCCAGCTAATTTTTGTATTTTTTGTAGAGACAGTGTTTTGCCATGTTACCCAGGCTGATTTTGAACTCCTGAGCTTAAGCAATTTGCCCATCTTGGCTTCCCAAAATGCTGGGATTACAGGAATGAGCCACTGGACCCATTCTGTCACTCTCTCTTTTTTTTTTTTTTTTTTTTTCCAGACAGAGTCTGGCTCTGTCATCCAGGCTGGAGTGCAGTGGTGCCATCTTGGCTCACTGCAACCTCTGCCTCCTGGCTTCAAGCAATTCTCATGCCTCAGCCTCCTGAGTAGCTGGGATTACAGGTGTGCACCCTCATGCCTGGCTAATTTTTGTATTTTTAGTAGAGATGGGATTTCACCATGTTGGCCAAGCTGGTCTCAAACTTCCAACCTGAGGTAATCTGCCCACCTCAGCCTCCCAAAGTGCTGGAATTACAGGCATGAGCCTCCTCGCCCGGTAGCCCTCTCATTCTTAAGCTCTATTGATTACCAGCTATCTCTCTTTCTGGACAAAGTGCTTTAGGGATGTGAGGCCAGCAATTTTGTCACCATGGAAAAAGCTGTCCCCCAGATGAAGCTCGGACAGCAGATGCAGAGTAGAGATATGGAAAAACAGTGAAAAACTGAACTCTGGCCGGGCACGGTGGCTCACACTTGCAATCCCAGCACTTTGGGAGGCCAAGGCGGGCAGATTATGAGGTCAAGAGATTGAGACCATCCTGGGTAGCACAGTGAAACCCTGTCTCTACTAAAAATACAAAAGATTAGCCGGGCGTGGTGGTTTACACCTGTAATCCCAGCTATTTGGGAGGCTGAGGCAGGAGAATTGCTTGAACCCAGGAGGTGGAGGTTGCAGTGAGCTGAGATCGTGCCACTGCACTCCAACCCAGGTGACAGAGTGAGACCCCATCTCAAAAAAAAAAAAAAAAAAAGAAAAACTGAACACCAATTCCGGAGTCTGCCCAGGTCTCACTATAATGTGAGCCAGTAATTTTTTTTTTTTTGAGATAGAGGCTCGCTTTGTTGCCCAGGCTGGAGTGCAGCGGCCCGATCTCAGCTGACTCCAAGCTCCTCATCCTGGGTTCATGCCATTCTGCCTCAGCCTCTGGAGTAGCTGGGACTAAAGGCACCCGCCACCACGCCCAGCTAATTTTTTGTGTTTTTAGGAGAGACGGGGTTTCACTGTGTTAACCAGGATGGTCTCGATCTCCTGACCTTGTGATCTGCCCGCCTTGGCCTCCCAAAGTGCTGGGATTACAGGCATGAGCCACCACACCTGGCCAATGAGCCAGTAAATTTTCATCATTTAAGCCAGGTTGAGGTTTTTGTTTATCTAAAAAACCCCACATATCTGACATAGAAGTTGTATCCCAAATATGTAAATAACTCTCAAAACTCAATAATAAAATAACAAACAACCCAATCAAGAAAATGGGCAAAAAAATTACAGAGACATTTCACCAGAAAAGATGAACAGACAGCAAATAAGCATAAGAGAAAGTGATTGGCTTCATTAGTCATCAGGAGCAACATGGCGAAACCCCACCTCTACAAAAAAAGAAAAAACTGATATATAAATAACAAGGTAAGGTTAGTGGACGAAGACTTCCTGGAAAGGAGAAGCAGAGGTTATAAGGATAAAATCTTGCAACAATATGAAAGCATTTTGGAAAGTATAACTTAGAAAAGTATAGGTTTCATAATTTTTTTGTATCTCCTGTAAGTTCTAGCATAATATTGCAACATGTTGCTAGTATTTGGTAAATGTTTCTTATTCATTCTTATTATAGGGTTCATAAATAAATTGTTCAATGAGTGGAAAGGCATTCAAATCAAAGGGCAGTGTCCAGAAAAGATTCCCACAGATTAGCCCCAGACCTGACTCAGGTCCCAAGGACTTTTCCCCTTGTTATGGGCAGAGTTTAGGGTCGGCCACCTGTTATTTTCTTAATCCAGGAGAATTGAGGTCACACTGTTAGCTATGGCATGGTTTGCAGTCTAAGTGGCTGGTATCAATCTTGTGCTTCCTGTTCTACAAAAAGATGTAGGTTCTGATGGGTATGGGGACACAAGATGCCACCTGCCCAGGTTGGCATGCTTCCTGTAGCAGCCCCCTCTGCATACCTTCCCCTCCTGCCTGACTGCCAGGCTCAGTGTTCTGCAGAAACCAGCACTGATGATATCTCATTTCTCAGATCTGCAAGGGCCCCCTCAGCTGCAGATTGGTAATGTGACAATTAACCTTCAAGTGCGCAAAGTCTCAGGTATGAGGCACACAGCAGCAATCACCTCCGGTAGTCAGCATCTTGCTAGCTAGCCCACCTGCACCCCAAAAATCTGGTGATGTTGTGATTTACAGAAGTGAAAGAAAACTGTTTAATTAACCATCTTTCTCACCTCTCTAGGGCCATAAAAGCTCTGGACTTTCCCCCATCAAAAGAATCTCTTCCCTTCCCAACAAGCTACACAATGGAGTGTAAATAATTAATTTTATTCTAATAGATCCTATAATACTCTTTCCTTTAGGAAACTTCCTAGCCGAACACTTCGCCTGGACACTGAAATTCAACTTTTTCCCCCAAGTTTTCCTTCATTCTGAACTCTAAAATTTACTTATTTTTTTCAATGAAAACACCCTACTTCTACTTCACTACTGTTGTTTTGGTTTTCTGTCATTGCAGGTCGGATCTTCACAAGTATACCTATCTTAAACTTTAATATCATAGAAGACAGGCACTGGCTCTGAGCTTATATGGTAGAACCTAGCAATACATAATTTTTACAATAATAAACACATTACATAGCTGGGAAAACAAGGTGTAGTTAAACAATATTCACAGTTTTCCAGCTCCCTCCGTCTCTAGAAATTCCCTGCCTGTATCTAAGGAAAAGAAAGGGGATTCCATGAGTCACCAAGAAGTTTGGAAACTGAAAGTCACCCATTCCCTGCCAAAATGTTTTTTGGGCATATATGTTTAAAGTGCAATAAGGTAACCAGACACAGTGGCTCATGGCTGTAATCCCAGCATTCTAGGAGGTCAGGGCCAGAGGATCTCTTTGAAGCCAGGAGCTCAAGACCAGCCTAGGCAACATAACGAGACCACATCTCTACTTGGGGAAAAAAAAATCTAATAAGGTAAAAGACCTACTTTGTATATCTCTTTTCCCCTTTTCATATGCTCAGAACTACCAGGGTCCCAAACAAAAGATTCATAAATTACAAGTCATTTCATATATATTTATGTTTATTATTTCAAATAATATTTATGTTTATTATTTCAAATAATATTATTTGAAGTAATAAACATAAATATATATGAAATGCCGAAACATAGACACCGCATTCTGTAACCCTACCCACTACCCTCACATACCCATAACACTTCCCTCCTCTCCTGGTTTCCTCATGGTGAACAGGCAATGCCGAAGCTCTCCTGCCTACCTACCATGAACTCTTACTTTGCTCCAGTTCTCCCACTAGGGCTCAGATGCCCAGTTAGTTTCATCCTTCTAGTTGCGGCCAGACCTGGGAGATTCTTTCCCAGAGGCAGGAAGTACTATGAAAGCCTGGGGAAATTTCCCAACCCCACCCACAGAAGCTAATTCAGGAAAAGCCTGTAGAGGCGATTCATGGGCTTTAAGTTCATGCATCCTAAACAAACGTGGCCACCCAGAACTGTCTTCTAGTCAACTCAACCACAAACCGTGGAACGACTCCTGTGCCAGGAGAGACCCAGGCTGGTGGTAAGGGGAAATTTTCTAACCAATCAGCTTTCCACCTAAACAATGAAGAAAAGTCCCTGAGGAGGAGGCTGTGGGACCAAGTAGGGGAAAATGGAAGCAACACCTGGGTTAGGTAGATGCAGAAAGAACAAGCATCCCTGGGCTGACCTGGGAGGCTCTCTCTTCAACAATGGGTGCATAAATTAGAACCTGAACTTTGGTGGCAATCAGTTTACAGCAATGTAACAAATCCCAAGCTCAGATGATGTTTAAAATGATGGGGATGGCTAGGCGTGGTGGTTCATGCCTGTAATCCAAGAACTTTGGGAGGACGAGGTGGGCGGATCACGAGGTCAGGGGATCGAGACCTTCCTAGCCAACATGGTGAAACCCCATCTCTACTAAAAAAAAAAAGAAAATATACACACACACACACACACACACACACACACACACATATAAATATTAGCTGGGTATGGTGGCATGTGCCTGTAATCCCAGCTACTTGGGAGGGTGAGGCAGAGAAGTGCTTGAACCTGGGAGGCAGAGGTTGCAGTGAGCTGAGATCGCGCCACCGCACTCTAGTCTGGTGACAGAGCAAGACTCCATCTAGAAGGAAGGAAGGAAGGAGGGAAGGAAGGAATGAAGGATGGAAGGAAAGAGGGAAGAAGGGAGGGAGGGAGGGAAGGAAAGGAAGGGAAGGAAGGGAAGGAAGGAGAAAGAGAGAGACTGAAAAGGCTGCCAGCTTGGTTCTATCATTAAGGCTGTTAGCATTCTTTTTTCTTGTTGTTGCTCAACATAATCCACAGCTTCACAAGTTATAACATTCTTGAGGCAAGGAACAATGAACCTCTGGCCTCCACATATTCCATGACAGCAGAAATTCCCCAGGCAATACAGATGTAGGACCCAAAGTAATAGGTTTCAAATTCTGTCTTTTTTTTTTTTGGAGACAGGGTCTCACTCTGTCACCCAGGCTGGAATGTAGTGGCATGATCTCAGCTCACTGCAGCCTTCACCTCCCAGGCTCGAGCAATCCTCTCACCTCAGCCTCCTAAAGTAGCTGGGACTACTGTGCTTACCACCGCACTGGGCTAAGTTTTAAATTTTATGTAGGGTGGCTGGGCACGGTGGCCCACGCCTGTAATCCCAGCACTTTGGGAGGCTGAGGCGGGAAGATCATGAGGTCAGGAGTTCAAGACCAGCCTGGCCAAGATAGTGAAACCCCTTGTGTGTAATTTACATACTCCCCAGGGGTCTCTACTGAAAAAAATACAAAAATTAGCCAGGCATGGTGGCACACACCTGTAGTCCCAGCTACTTGGGAGGCTGAGGCAGGAGAATCGCTTGAACCCGGGAGGCAGAGGTTGCGGTAAGCTGAGATAGTGCCATTGCACTCCAACCTGGGTGACAAGAGCAAAACTCCATCTAAAAAAAAAAAATTCATGTAGAGAAGGGGTTTCATCATGTTGCCCAAGTTGGTCTCAAACTCCTGGGTTCAAGTGATCCTCCCACCTCGGCTTCCCAAAGTGCTGGGATTACAGGCATGAGCCACTGCACTCAGCCCCAGAAAACTTTGTAAACCACTGCTCAGTAATGCCTGACTTTGGTACAGTCCTTTGATTTCAAGTACATTTGATTCCTTCAGCAATCATCAGAGGTTATTAGACTCGCTTCCTCTGCAATGATTAGGAAGGGTAAGTAGTACAGAGATAGGGCCCTGGGTGCCTTGAAAGCAAGCCTCACTTTTATAAGAATCCCAGCCTAGCAGGGCTGTGGTAAGAGAAGTGGGCAAAGCAAAAGGAAGTTTGTTACTGATACTCAGTGCTATTGAGTGATAATGCAACCGTTCATCTTCCTGTTGAAGAGTTTGACATGCTTTCACAGTTATGAATGAAACTCTCTCGGATTGTTTTTTAAAAATTCCTTCAAGATCTCTAGCTCTTAAAAGAGTAGCAGTACCTTCCTCCATCTGCAGTCTAACACATTTCCATGGTGACTGCTCTAACATAGTGTGGTGTATATTCCTCATTTCTGTGGCTGCCGTTCATCTGAACCCACTCCTTGTGTTTGGATAATCCCCTATCATTTGAGCTTTAGTAAAAAGCAGGGCCAATGTCCCACTATAGAAGTAGAAGGATCCAATACTTACTGCCCCAGCACCTCTTGCAGCAAGGGAGAAGGCCTGTGACCTTGGCTTGGTCAACTGGACATGTCCAGCCAAGGTGTTGACTGAGGAAATAGTAATGCAAATAAAGAAGCAGGGAAACACTTTATTCCAACAACAGTAACATCCAGTTTTCATGCCAGGGGTGGCATCCAGTGTCTGGTGCCGGCAGCAAGAAAGGCTTTGTTAGACTGGTTCTGTGGTGTGACCTTGGCAGTGGCTGTGTTTCACTCTCTGCCTCCGCTTTATTTATGTCCATTTGTGGAGCTTAAGTCTCCAGGTAATCCTGCGAACTATCCAACCCTTTGGTTGCTTCAGGCACAAAGTTGGGAGACATCGTTGAGTTTCCTCTATAATCTTATATCTAATCCAATAGGAGACTCTGGAAGTGGCCCATTTCCTCTGCTAGTACTCCCTGGCCTACACCACCATTATCTCTCACCTGAATTACTGAAATAGACTCCTTTAAAAAAAAAATAGTTCATCAAACATTTTTTGTTGCCAAAAATTTTATGTATCTATTATGTACAACATAATGCTTTGAAATATATATACACTGTGGAATGGCTAAATCAAGCTAAATATCATATGCTTAACCTCACGTTTCTTTTTTTTTTTTTTTTTTTGTAGTGAGAAGGCTTAAAATCTACTGTCTTTGTGATTTTGAAGAATACAACACATTGTTTTTGTGTGTGTGTTTTTCTGTGACAGAGTCTCACTCTTGTTGACCCAGGCTAGAGTGCAATGGCGCAATCTCGGCTCCCTGCAACCTCTGCCTACTGGGTTCAAGCGATTCTCTTGCCTCAGCCTCCTGAGTAGCTGGGATTACAGGTGCCCACCACCACGCCCAGCTAATTTTTGTATTTTCAGTAGAGACAGGGTTTCACCACATTGGCCAGGCTGGTCTTGAACTCCTGACCTCGGGTGATCCACCCACCTCAGCCTCCTAAAGTGCCGGGATTACAGGCGTGAGCCACAGCACCTTGCCCAACATATTGTTATTAATTCTAGTCACCATGTTTTACAACAAATCTCTTGAACATATTCCTTCTAACTGAAAATTTGTATCGTTTGACCAATATCTCCACCCCCAACACTCAGACTCTGGTAATCACCATATTACTCTCTGCTTCTATGAGTTCACTTTTTTAGATTCCACATATAAGTGAGATCATACACTTTTTTTTTTTTTTTTTTGAGACGGAGTCTCACTCTGTTGCCTAGGCTGGAGTGCAATGGCACGATCTCGGCTCACTGCAACTTCCGCCTCCCGGGTTCAAGCGGTTCTCCTGCCTCAGTCTCCTGAGTAGCTGGGATTACAGGCTTGCACCACCACGCCTGGCTGACTTTTGTATTTTCAGTAGAGACAGGGTTTCACCATGTTGGTCAGGCTGGTCTCAAACTCTTGACCTCAAGCAATTCGCCCGCCTCGACCTCCCAAAGTGCTGGGTTACAGGCGTGAGCCACTGCTCCTGGCCACTATTTGTCTTTTTGTGTGTAGCTTATTTCACTTAACATAATGTCCTCCAGCCCTTTTATTTCAATTACATTTGATTCCTTCAGCAATCAAAGCAAATAATGGATGTTTTCCAGGTTCATCCATGTTGTTGCAAATGACAGAATTTCCTTCTTTTTAAAGGCTGAATAGCATTCTATTGTGTATATGTACCATATTTTATTTATTTATTCATCCATTAATGGACATTCAGGTTGATTCCATATCTTTGCTATTGTGAATAATGATGCAGTGAACATGGAGTGCAGATATCTCTTCAACACACTAATTTTATTCTCTTTGGATACATGCCCAGTAGTGAGATTGCTGGATCATGTGGCAATCCTAGCTTTAACTTTTTGAGGAAACTTCATACTGTTTTCCATAAGGGCTACAATAAATTACATATTTCCCAAGAGTGCTCAAGGGTTTCCTTTTCTTCACATCCTGCTGACACTCACCATTTCGCTTTTTGATTAATAGCCATTCTACCACCTGTGAGGTGATCGATAGACAACCTTGTGGTTTTAATTTGCTTTTCCCCAGTGATTAGTGACATTACGTTTTCATATACCCATTGGCCATCACACACCTGTTGGCCATTTACATATCTTTGTTTGAGAAATGGCTATGCAGGTCCCTTGCCCATTTTTAATCGGGTTATTTGTTTTCTTGCTATTGGATTGCTTGGATTCCTTATGTGTTTTGGATACTAACCCCTTATTAGATGTATGGTTTGCAAATATTTTCTCCCATTCCACAAGTTGTCTCTTCACTCTGTTGATTGTTTCTTTAACTGTGCGGGAGCTTTCCAGTTTGTTATAATCCCATTTGTCTGTTTTCACTTCTGTTGCCCGTGCAACAGCCTCAACTGGTTTCTCTGCTTTCACTTTGTTCCCATACAGACCTGTCTCCACACAGTAGTCCGTTACCTCTTACAATCATAAGTGAGATCATGTCACTCCTCTGCTCAAAGTCACCCCAAAGCTTCTCATTATTCAAAATAAAATGCAAAATGCTTGTCAAGATCTATGTGATTGGTCTCTTGCTTGCTACCTTTCTAATCTCGTCTCCTCCCACTCCCTTACTTGCTCACTCCGCCCGGCTGCACCAGTCTCTCTTCAATTCCTCAAAATGCCAAGCACACTCCTGATGCTGGACTCTAGGCCTTGCTATTCCCTCTGTCTAGAATGCTCTTCTCCAAGATACCTATATGACTTGCTTCCTCACTTCAGTCAGGTCTCTACTTAAATGCTCCTTTATCAGATAGGCTTCCTTGACCACCCTATCTAAAATTGCACTCCTGGCCAGACGTGGTGGCTCATGCCTGTAATCCCAGCACTTTGGGAGGCCGAGGCAGGCAGATCACGAGGTCAGCAGCTCCAGACCAGCCTGGCCAACGTGGTGAAACCCCATCTCTACTAAAAATACAAAATTTAGCCAGGCGTGGTGGTGGGTGCCTGTAATCCCAGTTACTTGGGAGGCTGAGGCAGGAGAAGCGCTTGAATCCAGGAGGTGGAGGTTGCAGTGAGCTGAGATGGTGCCATTGCACTCCAGCCTGGGCCACAGAGCGAGACTCTGTCTCAAAAAAATAAATAAATAAATAAAATAAAATTGCACTCCTCTCTCCTGCCAGTTCCCCTATATTTTTCTTTGCTAACATCTGAACCATTACTCCTTATTTTTTTCTTCAAATGCATGTATGTATGCATTTGTCTGTCTCTGCCACTAGGATGTAAGCTGCCTGAGAGTAGAGACTTTGTCCCTTTGTCCATTTGTTTTCTGCCATATCCCAGTGCCTAAAAGAGTACGTAGTACTTAGTGAGCACTCTATAAACATATATTAGGTAGATGTATTCACCAAATACATTTCATTTCTGTTTAAATCTGCCATAGTTGATTTCTGTTTCTTGCAAATTAACATGTTAAGAACCTTATCTGATAGACATGTAAGACGCTGGGAATCAAATTTCTCTCTCATTTAGTGACTTTGAGCAAAGTCACTTAGCACTCTGGGTCTTAGTTTCTTTATATATTGCCCCTCTTTGCTCTAAGATAATTTTACAATTTTTAAAGATGCCATATGTCCTTTTTTTTTTTTGAGACAGAGTCTCACTCTGTCACCCAGGCTGGAGTACAGTGGCACGATTTCAGCTCACTGCAATCTTCCTCTCCCAGATTCAAGCGAGTCTCCTGCCTCAGCCTCTCAAGCAGCTGGGACTACGGGCGTGAGCCACCACACCCCGCTAATTTTTGTATTTTTACTAAAAATGGAGTTTCACCATGGTGACGAGGTGGGTCTCAAACTCCTGACCTCAAGTGATCCTCCTGCCTTGGCCTCACAAAGTGCTAGGATTATGGGTGTGAGCCACTGCGCCCAGCCAAAATGCCATATTTCGAAGTCACAATAGAATAATGGTTTTCCCAAAGTATATACAGTCATACAGTGACATTCTGGTAATGACAGACCCCATGTACCATGGTGGTTCCATAAGATTAGAACGAAGCTGAAAAATCCCCATCACCTAGTGACATGGTGGTCCTCTTCACATTGTAGCCATTGCCACAGCACAATGCATCACTCTTATGTCTTGGTGATGCTGGGCTCAACCAATCTATTGTGCTGCCAGTCATATAAAAGTATAGCACATACAATTATGTACAGTACATAATAGATTTTATTTTGTCTTATTTTTAATTTTCAAATATTTAGGGGTGCATGTGCAGTTGTTTTACACAGATATATTGTGTAGTGGGAAAATCTGGGCTTTTAGCGTACCCATCCCTCAAACAGTATACATTGTACCCAATAGGTAGGATTTTGTCCCTCACCCCCCTCCCATTTTCTACCTTATGGAGTCTCCAATATCTGTTATTTCACTGTGTATATCTCTATGTAGCCATTGTTTAGCTCTCACCTGTAAGTGAGAATACATAATACTTGATAATGAAAAAAAATACTTGATAATGATAAATGAGTATGTTACTGGTTTATGTATATACTATACTATACTTTTTATTGTTATTTTAGAATGTACCCCTTCTATTTATATATTTAAAAAGTTAACTGTAAACCAGTCTCAGGCAGGTCCTTCAGGAGGAATTCCAGAAGAAGGCATGGGTATCATTGGAGGTGACAGCTCCAAGCATGTTGTGGCAACTGGAGACCTTCCAGTGGGACAAGATATAGAAGGGAAGACAGTGATATGAATGACCCTGATCCTGTGTAGGCCTAGGCCAATGTGTGTGCTTGTGTTTTAGTTGTTAAGAAAAATGTTTAAAAAGAAAACATTTAAATAGAAAAAAGCATATAGAATAAAGATATAAAGAAAAAAATTTTTGTATAGGTGTGTAATATGTTTGTGTTTTAAGTGAAGTGTTAATATGAAAGAGTCAAAAAGTATTAAAAAAAAAAAAAAGAAAGAAAATTTTCAGGCTGGGTGTGGTGGTTCAGGCCTATAATCCCAGCACTTTGGGAGGCCAAGGCAGGCAGATGGCTTGAGCTTAGGAGTTCAAGACCAGACTGGGCAACATGGCGAAACCCTGTCTCTACCAAAAAATACAAAAATTAGTCGGGCATGGTGGTACATGCCTATAGTCCCAGCTCTTCAGGAGGCTGAGGTGGGAGGATCACATGAAACTGGGAGGCTACAGTGACCTGAGATAGCACCACTGCACTCTAGCCTGGGGGACAAAGTGGAACCCTGTCTCATAAAAAAAAAATAATAAAAACTTTATAAAGTAAAAAAGTTATAGTAGGTTAAGGTTAATTTATTATTGAAGAAAGAAAAATTTTAAATACATTTAGCGTAACCTAAATGTGCAGTGTTTATTTTTATTTATTTATTTTTCTCTGTCACTCCCTTTGTCTGGCTAGAGTGCAGTGGCATGATGTCGGCTCACTGTAGCCTCCACCGCCTGAGTTCAAGCGATTCTCATGCCTCAGCCTTCCAAGTAGCTGGGTTTACAGGTATGAGCCACCACACCCGGCTACTTTTTGTATTTTTAGTAGCAATGAGGTCTCGCCATGTTGGCCAGGCTGGTCTCGAACTCCTCACCTCAGGTGATCCACCTGCCTCGGCCTCCCAAAGTGCTGGGATTACAGGCATAAGCCACCACGCCTGGCCTAGTGTGCAGTGTTTACAAAGTCTACAGCAGCATATAGTAATGTCCTAGGCCTTCACACTCACTCACCACTCACTCACTGACTCACCTAGAGCAACCTCCAGTCCTGCAAGCTCCATTCTTGGTAGGTGCCTTATACGATTTTTAATCTTTTATACCATGTTTTTACTGTACTTTCCTATGTTTAGATACACTTAAATACACAAATACACACCATCTTGTTACAATTGCCTACAGTATTCATTAGGTTTGTGTCTGAGGAGCAATAGGCTGTACCACACAGCCTAGATGTGTAGGAGGCCATGCCATCTAGGTTTATCCAAGTACACTCTGTGATGTTCACACAACAACAAAATCATCTAATGATACACTTCTCAGAAAGTAGCCCCATCATTAAGCAACACATGGCTGAACTTCATTCTTTAGCTTTTAAAGTTGGCTTTTATTGTATCTCTTCTTAGAAATGAGTCACCTTGCTCAAAGTTTCATCATTCTCTGATAATCCCTTTTTTTTTTTTTTTTTTGAGATGGAGTCTCGCACTGTCATGTAAGCTGGAGTGCAGTGGTGTAATCTTGGCTCACTGCAACCTCTGCCTCCCGGGTTCAAACAATTCTCCTGCCTCAGCCTCCCAAGTAGCTAGGATTACAGGTGCCCACCACCACCCTGGCTAATGTTTTTATTTTTAGCAGAGATGGAGTTTCACCGTGTTAACCAGGCTGGTCTTGAACTCCTGACCTCAGGTGATCTGATCCCCCTCGGCCTCCCAAAGTGCTGGGATCACAGGCATGGCCACTGCGCCCAGCCTCTCGGATAACTCATATATATTGTCAATACCATATGTCACTAATGTTGCCTGTATCACCACCATAATTATCATTAAATAAAAGTAACAAGCTAAAAGACAGTACATAGGATTTAGGCTGAATAAATGCTAGAGAAGTTCGGAAGAAGGGAGTTAATCGTGAACTGGGCTGAAAACTGGGAAGGACTTGAGCTAGGTTTGAATGAAAGATAGAATTAAGATGAGTAGAGGAAAGGTGGTATACACCTTGCACACATAAAAACAGAACACTACATCTATATGGTGGGGAGGTGAAATAACCAGAAATAAGAAAAGTTCAGTTTAGTAGGGATACTCACACATTATCCACTAGCGCTTCCCTTGCTTCCCAGGAAAAAGATACAGATCCCATAGCTTGAAGCTTTGTCTCAGGCCTTTCTCCAAATCATACCCATGTCTACATGCTCAACTCATCTCGTTTCTCCATCTTCCTGCACCTGAAGATCTTATAAACATTTTTCTTTTCTTTGTTTTTTTTTGTTTTTTGGTTTTTTTTTTGAAACAGGGTCTCACTATGTCTCCTAGGCTGGAGTACAGTGGTACAATCACAGCTTACTACAACCTCTACCTCCTGGGCTCAATCAATCCTCCCACCTCAGCCTTTCAAGTAGCTGGGACTACAGGCACATGCCACCACACCTGGCTAAATTTTTGTACTTTTTTTTTTTTTTTGAGACAGAGTCTCGCTCTGTTGCCCAGGCTGGAGTGCAATGGTACCATCTCAGCTCACTGCAACCTCTGTCTCCCAGGTTCAAGTGATTCTCCTACCTCAGCCTCCCAAGTAGCTGGGATTACAAGCACCCACCACCACACACAGCTAATTTTTGTATTTTTAGTAGAGATGGAGTTTCACCATGTTGGTCAGGCTGGTCTCGAACTCCTGACGTTAAGCAATCCACCCGCCTCGGCCTCTCAAAGTGCTGGGATTACAGGCATGAGCCACTGCACCCGGCCTGTACTTTTTGTAGAGATGGGGCCTTGCCATGTTACCCTGGCTCATCTCAAACTCCTAGGCTCAAGCAATCCTCCCACCTTAGCCTCCCAAAGTGCTGGAATTACAGATGGGAGGCATCATGCCTGATCGTAAATTTTTTTTTAACATTTCTGAAAATTAGCCAGGCATGGTGGTGTGCACCTGTAGTCCCAGCTACTCAGGAGGCTCAGATGGGAGGATTGATTGAGTCCAAGATGTGGAGGCTACAGTGAGCCATGATTGCATCACTACACTCCAGCCTGGGTGACAGAGTGAGACGATGTCTCAAAAAAAAAAAAAAAAAAAAAAAAAAAGTTTATTTGTATCACTCATTGGTTCCTATAAAACTCCAGGCCTTTTTTCTCATGAACTGCTACCAAACCAAGTCTTTCCCTTCCAATGCTTATTATATATTTAATATATATACTGGGCTTTCCAATCACCCCTGTACATTTTTTTTTTCAGCCAAACATATAGCCTATTTAATTAGGATTTGGAATGCTAACTCTCTAGGTCAATGTAATAGGTTATAATTACTACAGGTTATGTCACCTGAAAATGTTATGAGTAAGCCAGGCATGGTGGCTCATGCCTGTAATCTCAGCACTTTGGGAGGCCAAGGCAGGCAGATCATGAGGTCAGAAGTTCAAGACCAGCCTGGACTTCATGGTGAAACCCCATCTCTACTAAAAATACGAAACATTGGCCGGGTGTGGTGACAGGCGCCTGTAATCCCAGCTTGTCAGGAGGCTGAGGCAGAAGAATCGCTTGAACCTGGGAGGTGGAGGTTGCAGTGAATTGAGATCACACCATTGCACTCCAGCCTGGGCGGCAAAGTGAGACTCCATCTCGAAAAAAAAGAAAGAAAAGAAAAAAGAAAATGTTGATAAGTATTTCTCCCCGTGACATGAACTGACTATGTAACAAACCTTCACATGTAGCCCTGAAACCTAAAATAAAAATTTCAAAAAAGAAAATGTACTTTCCATAGGTCTTTATCCAAGTTGTTAAAGAAAATGTTGAATAAGGCAAGGCCTGGCCTTTAGAGATCTCTCACCAAATTAAGATGGATTTTGTCAGTACTCAGATTTAACTTTTCAATCAACAATAAATAAATGTGCCCAACTGTTTTGCGAGGAAGAGAGTGTAATTTAGTGAATGGAGCAATGGGGTGAACATATTCCTGTAAACATGATTCTGACACAAACTTTGCCCTTGACTTTGGGCAAGTCAATTAACTTCTCTTGAACTCATTTTGAAAATGAGAGGGCTGCACTAAACTTACTTCCTCTTCCAAAAGCCAGGGATTCTATTATCCAGTCCATATTTTCCCATAAAAAGAGACAATATTGTACTATCCCTTTATCACTCTCTCAAACCCAGGGCAATAGTATTTCTCTTTGGTCTAATTAATAGTATTGTAGCAAAGGCGAGTCTTGTAACATCTTCAAGATAGATAGTCTAATTTCAATTCATTTTACAAACATTTGTTAAGTGCACACTGTGCCAGATATTACAGTAAGGGACTTCTAAAATAAATTGGCAATAAAAAATAAAGTTCATTACCAAATAAGGCCTGCATTCCTAATTTTGCCTCCTGCTCAATGATTTTGCTTGTGTGCAGCAGTATGGAGGTATGTCTCAGACTCCTCTCTACTGATACTAAACTTTGTAGTTTCCACAGCATCAGTCTTTGTGCATTTGATTGCAAGAATTATGTCTTATCCCTGAATTCTCAGAGATATTCTCTCATTCCCTCAGAGCCTATATGCAATTAATCATATTCTCATTCTTTTCTTCAGATGTTCCCTCTGGAACCTTTAGGGAAATGGCAATTACATCGGTTAAGATCTGATCAGGAAAGCAGACCACTATGAGTAACATAGAATAAAGGATTTATTATAGGGATTAGATATCATGCAATCATGGGAGCTGGTTAAGCAGTCTATGCACATTTATTGCTTCTGCGTCTGCTGCCGGACCTGAGGTGAGCCAGGTCATTGATTGAAAAGGGAAGATGTGGGAGAGACAAGGGACAAAGTGGAATCCATGAAGACAAACTGGAACTGTACGTGTCTTTCTTTCACTTCCTCTACTCTAGGTAATGGGATTGAGCTCCAGGATAAGCTGGTATTCCTCAGCATAGAGCTGTACATGCACTTGGTACAGGATTTGGAGAAGATGAAAGAGGAGATCCAGTGGGAAATGGATCCTGTCCCAAAACCAGCAAAATGAGCCAGTAGATAACTGACATGTGAGCTACACAACTGCACCTGCTCTATGCTGACTTTCAGAGCATAAAACTGGCTACTACTTCATTTCTACCTTCAAAATCTTATGCAATTTTCTCTTGTGGATAATTCTAACCAAGAAATACATAGGAAAGAAAATTACGGGAAATATAGTTACAGCTTTGCTATATTGACACAATACAAAGCCATTGCAAGAATCAATACACACAGGCCGGGCTAGGTGGCTCATGCCTGTAATTCACAGACCAGGCGCGGTGGCTGACGCACTTTGGGAGGCCGAGGGGGGCGGATCACCCGAGATCAAGAGTTCGAGACCAACCTGGCCAACATGGAGAAACCCCATCTCTACTAAAAATACAAAATTAGCTGGGCGTGGTGGCAGGCACCTGTAATCCCAGCTACTTGGGAGGCTGAGGCAGGAGAATCACTTGAACCCGGGAGGCAGAGGTTGCAGTGAGCCAAGATCACACCATTGCACTCCAGCCTGGGCAACAAGAGTGAAACTATCTCAAAAAAAAAAAAAAAAAAAAAAAAGAATCAGTACACAACTGGACAGCCCCAGGTCAAATTTCTCTTCCCTCATTCTTCAGAATCTTCTTTCTTTTGGGTATTCATCCCCAAGCTCCCTGCTACTATACTTGTTGCTATTATCAGGCTAGGAAAAAGCTACTGAAAATACATCTTCAAAAATCCTTATCAAGAATATTCTAAAATTTTAAGACATACAGAAGATAAAACTAAGTAAAGATTTTAAAATATACTAGGTTCATGGATGAAAATTCTTAATATTAAAAGTTAATTTGAAAAAGTAAGTCAGGTCCGGTCAGAGTGGCTCACATGTGTAATTCTAGCATTTTGGGAGGCTGAGGCAGGTGGATCACTTGAGGCTAGGAGTTTGAGACTAGCCTGACCAACATGGCAAAACCCTATCTCTAAAACAATACAAAAATTAGCTGGGTGTGGTGGTATGTGCCTGTAATTCCAGCTACTCGGGAGGCTGAGGCATGAGAATCATTTGAACTTGGGAGGCAGAGGTTGCAATGAGCTGAGATCGTGTCACTGCACTCCACCCTGGGTGACAGAGTGAGACTCTGCCTCAAAAAATAAAATGAGATAAAAAAGTAAGTCAGACCCAAATCAATCTAAGAATCCAGTGAAATTACAAACAAAATTCCAGTAAGTTTGTTCTGTTGAACCTACAAAATTCACCTGAAAGATTAAAGTACCAAGATTAGCCAGGATAATTTTAAAGAGGAACCACAAGGTAGAGGGACTTATTCTACCAGATATCAAGATGTCTTATAAAGACAAGTGTTTTTTGTTGCTGTTTGTTTGTTTGTTTGCTTTTTGTTTTTTGTTTTGAGACAGGGTCTCACTCTGTCTCCCAGGCTGATGTGATCACGGCTTACTGCAGTCTCGACCTCCTGGGCTCAAGTGATTCTTCCACCTCAGCCTCCTGAGCAGCTGGGACTACAGGCATACACCATCATGCTCGGCTATTTTTTTTTTTTTTGTATTTTTTGTAGAAATGGGGTTTTGTCATGTTGCCCAGGCTGGTCTCAAACTCTGAGCTCAAGTGATCCACCCACCTCAGCCTTCCAAAGTGCTGGGATTACAGGCATGAACCACTGCACATGACCAAGATATAATATTTAACATCCTGGTAATGCTTTAGGAATTGTCACACCTGCCAGTGAGTTGAATAGAGAGCTAAGCATAGACCCATAAAAACATAATGCAGGTGGCATTACAAATTTTGTAGCAAAAAAAATAGATTATTGAAAAAAATTATATTAGAATAATCAATAATCTGCAATTGAAAAATTATTATAAATCCCTATTTTATATCATGTACAAAAAGAAAAATGTAGATAAAGATTTAAATATCAAAATCAAAATATTAACATTTTTAGAAGAGAATATTTTTATTATGTTGGGAACAAACCTTAAGGAAAAAGACCAAAAAATTTAACAGTGTTACAAATGTAAACTTCTGTAAAACAAGACAACATAAATAAGGAGCTAAACAAGCCACAGGCTAAGATAATATGATTGTAATAAATATAACTGACAAAGAGTTAATATTTAAGATATAAAAAGAACCTCTACAAATCAATAAAATAAAAAGTAACTTAAGAGAAAAAACAGGCAAAAGAGATGAACGAGCAATTTGCAAAAGAGAAAACTCAAATAGCCAATAAACACAAGAAAAGATGTCCCACCTCTCTACGAAAAGAGATACAAATTAAAACAACAGTTAGGTTTCATTCATATTCTTCAGACCAGAAATCATGGTTTTTTGTTTTGTTTTGTTTTTGAGACAGAGTCTCGCTCTGTTGCCCAGGCTGGAGTGCAGTGGCATGATCTCCACTCACTGCAACCTCCGCCTCCTGGGTTTAAGTGATTCTCCTGCCTCAGCCTCCTGAGTAGCTAGGATTACAGGTGTGCACCACCACGCCCAGCTAATTTTTGTATTTTTAGTAGAGGCAGGGTTTCACCATGTTGGCCAGGCTGGTCTCCAACTCCTGAGCTCAGGTGATCTGCCTGCCTCTGCCTCCCAAAGTGCTGAGATTGCAGGTTTGAGCCACCAGGTCCAGCCTAAAAATTGTATTTGTTGTTGTTGTTGTTGTTGTTAGGCACAAGGTCTCACTCCGTCACCAAGGCTGGAATGCAGTGGCACAATCATAGCTCACTGCAGCCTCAAACCTATGGACTCAAGCGATCCTCCTGCCTCAACCTCCCCAGTAACTGGGACTTCAGGTGCATGTCACCACACTTGGTTAACTTTTAAACTTTTTGTAGCAACTGGGTCTCACTATTTTGTCCAGGCTGGTCTTGAACTCCTGGCCTCAAGCAATCCTCCCACCTCAGCCTTCCAAAGTGTTGGAACTACAGGCGTGAGCCACTGTGGCCTGGCCTGAAAATCAAATTAAAGTCTTACAAAACTAAATGTTGGTGAGAATATGGAGAATTGGAAACTTATACACTGCGAGTAGAAGGTAAACAGGTAAAACCACTTTGGGGAGTGATTTGTCAATAACTAATAAAGTTGAAGATGCATATAACATATGAACCAACAATTCTACTCCCCAGTAGAAATATTCTGGAGAACTATCGTATGTATGTACAATGAGAAATGTACAAGAATATTCTTTGCAGCACTGTGGTAACAGAGAAAATTAGAAATAATCTAAATGCTCATTAATAGATAACTAGATGAATATAAATTCAAGCATATTTATTCAATAAAAATAGTTAATAGTTAAGATGGATATGCTAGAGTTACATATACCAATATGGACAAATATTAAAAAATAATCTTCAATAGAAAAAGCAATTTTCAGAATAATATTTATAATATGACACCATTTAAATAAACTTTAGAAACAGGCAGAACACAATCATATATTATAGCATATAACAAATGTATTAAACTATTCAAGAATATAATATATACTAAGATAATGGACAGGGTTGCGGAGAAAGAAAAAGATTTTATCAGAAGAGTACAAAATGGATTAAACTATATATGTAATGTTTAGCTTCTTAAAAATAAACAAAACATCTGAAGTGAGTATGACCAAATGTTAAGTAAGATGTGATGAGCTGAGTGGTGGATACATTGTTTTTAATGACACCATTTAAATAAACTTTAGAAACAGGCAGAACACAATCATATATTATAGCATATAACAAATGTATTAAACTATTCAAGAATATAATATATACTAAGATAATGGACAGGGTTGCGGAGAAAGAAAAAGATTTTATCAGAAGAGTACAAAATGGATTAAACTATATATGTAATGTTTAGCTTCTTAAAAATAAACAAAACATCTGAAGTGAGTATGACCAAATGTTAAGTAAGATGTGATGAGCTGAGTGGTGGATACATTGTTTTTAAATTAGTCACTGTAGTTTTCTGTGGTGGATACATTGTTTTTAAAGTAGTCACTGTAGTTTTCTGTTTGCCTGAAACAGTTTATAACTGAAGTGTAAGAAAGAATGGAAGGGAGGCAGGAGAGAAATCAGGAAGGAAGTAAGGCAGGCAGGCAGGCGGCCAAGGAGAGAAAGCAATTTCAATCTCTGTAGCCCATTTCCTATCCAATGCCATGATTTTGCCGCTGTTTCTTCTCTACAGTGGAGGCACACGGTAGAGTGGAAAAGAAAATGTCCTGTTTTCCAAATATTTGAATTTTGATCCTAACCTGATCCTGTTTTAGTCATATGCCCTTAATCAAGTCACACAATTTAAAAGGTATAGGCCGGCCGGGCGCGGTGGCTCACGCCTGTAATCCCAGCACTTTGGGAGGCCGAGACGGGCGGATCACGAGGTCAGGAGATCGAGACCATCCTGGCTAGCACGGTGAAACCCCATCTCTACTAAAAAATATAAAAAACTAGCCGGGCGAGGTGGCGGGCGCCTGTAGTCCCAGCTACTCGGGAGGCTGAGGCAGGAGAATGGCATAAACCTGGGAGGCGGAGCTTGCAGTGAGCTGAGATCCGGCCACTGCACTCCAGCCTGGGCGACAGAGCGAGACTCCGTCTCAAAAAAAAAAAAATAAAAATAAAAAAAAAAAAAAATAAAATAAAAGGTATAGGCCAAGCATGGTGGCTCACATCTGTAATCCCAGCACTTTGGGAGGCTGAGGTGGGCAGATCACTTGAGGTCAGAAGTTCGAGAGCAGCCTTGCCAACATGGTGAAACCCCATCTCTACTAAAAACACAAAAATTAGCCGGGTGTGGTGGCACACACAGGTAGTCCCAGGTACACCAGAGGCTGAGTCAGGAGAATCACTTGAACTCAAAAGGTGGAGGCTGCAGTGAGCCGAGATCACGCTACTGCACTCCAGCCTGGGCAACAGAGCAAGACTCCATCTCAAAAAACAAAAAAAAGAAAGAAATACATCATAATTGTTGATCTTTTAGCTTTTTCATCCCTCTATGATTGTTTCTGTATGGTACCAATCCTTCTTCCACCATTTGCTTTAGTTTCAGTGCCATATTATAAAAGAAGTCAAAAAGAGTCTTGAGGAATCAGAACCCTTCTGCCACATTGTATAATGTCTGTTTTCTGGCACTGCTTCTTCTACCTCTTCTTCCTCCATATCTGGCACTGGTACAGAAGCACGCCTCTCCATCAAGTCATCTTTTGTTAATGCCTATAATGTGGTGTCAGTTAGCTCTTGAATTTCTCTAAGATTCAAATCTTGAAACTCTTCACCCCCCTCCCCCCGCCCACTTTTTTTTTTTTTCTTCCTATATCCACAATCACTTTCTTTCATGATTTCCTCGGATGGCTCTGTCATAAATCCTGTGAAGTCATGCACAACATCCGGACAGTTTTCTCTAGCAGGAGTTGATCGTTTCAGGCGTGATGGCTTTCACAGCTTTCCTATAACAACGATGGCATCTTCAGTGGTGTAATCCTTCCAGACTTGCATGATGTTCTCTCCATCAGGGGTTTCCTCCATAGCATTGGCAATGTTTCCATAGAATACTGCGTTAATGAGCCTTGAAGGTCCTTATGACCCCCGAATCTAAAGGCTGAATCTTGTGTTTGGGAGTAGGTAGACCACTTTGATACCTTTGGTATTGAATTCATGGGGTTCTGGGTGGCCAGGGGCATTGTCCAATATCAAAAGAAATTTAAAAGGCAGTTCCTCACTGGTAAGGTAAGAAAGGGTCAAAGTATTGATGGAACCACTCCAGAAAAAGGATTCTCATTTTCCAGGCCTTACTGTTGTGCAACCAAAGGACTAACAGCTTGTGTTTATCTTTTCCCTTCAAGGCTCGAGGGTTAGTAGCTTTATAAATAAGGGCAGTTCTGATCATAAACCTGATTGCATTTGCACAAAACAGTAGTTAGACTATCCCTTGGTGTCTTAAATCCTGGTGTTCACTTCTTTTCTTTACTAATAAATGTCTTTCTTGGCAATTTTTTTCCCCCCAGAATAGGACACATTTGTCTGCATTAAAAACCTGTTCAGGCAGATATCCTTTCTCCTCAATGATTTTCTCAGTGGCATCTGGGAACTCATCTGCTGCTTCTAGGTTGGCAGAAGCTGTTTCTTTTGTCATCTTGACATTTTTTAATCCCAACCTCTTTCTAAAATTATCAACCCAAACACACAAACAAACAAAATTATTAAACCATCCTTTGCTGGCATTAAATTCTCCAGCTTTAGATCCTTCACCTTCCTTTTGCTTTAAGTTGTCATATGACTTCACTTTTTCTAAAATCATATTAGAGTCTATAGGAATACCTTTCTTACAGCAATTCTGTACCCACATAAAAGCTCCACTTTCGGCTGGGTGCAGTGGCTCATGCCTATAATCCTGTAATCCCAGCACTTTGGGAGCCCTTGGCATGTGGATCAACAGGTTAAGAGTTTGAGACCAGCCTGGCCAACATGGTGAAACTCCCTCTCTACAAAAAAATACAAAAAAAATAAAAATAAAAATAAAAAAAATAATAGCCAGGTATGGTGGCACACACCTGTAGTCCCAGCTATCTGGGAGGCTGAGGCAGGAGAATCATTTGAACCCAGGAAGTGGACATTGCAGTGAGCCGAGATCATGCCACTGCACTCCAACCAGGGTGACAAAGCAAGACTCTGTCTAAAAAAAAAAAAGAGCTACGTTTTCAATACCAAACAAAAAGGTATTTCACAAAGTGTGCAGAGTTTTTGTATCTGCTGGCATAGCAGAGCCATGGGTTTGTGAATTTCCTTTCCTTTTGTTACAACAGTCCTTGTGCTGGATTCATTTATCTTGTAATGGCAGGCAACTGCAGCTGCAGCCCTCAGTCTACGGTAAGCACCAAGCATTTTGGCTTTTCTTTGTGATGTCAGGACTTTTTCCTGCTTCTTGGAAGCACTTCTAGTCACTAGTGGCACTTGGTATGGGACACATGGTGTTATTCAAGGTTTATGGTGTTGCATTAAACATGATGAAAAATATGCTAGAACTTCAAGAAATCATTTTTTACTGTGATGTACAATCTACTAGAGAGATGAACTGTTCATGCAGAGATGATTAAGGCCACACGGTGGTTTAAACAGATACTAACCACACTTGAGCTCACCACAACAGCAACAGGAGGTAGGTAAAACATGATCAGAGCAGCACAGCATGCACAACAGTTAATTCTATGCAGTTATGATTTAATAATGCATGTTTACCTGTGTTTACATTGCTCACGACTGTGAAAGTTACCACATTCAGTGTATAAATGTTTGTCAGTTTGGATAAATTTTAACTCTTTATAATAGATTTGTGTACATTTTATGATAGCAAAGGATAAAACAGACTATATATATGTTGTATGCATTCATGACATACCTTTTTCTTAACTTTTTTTCAATATTTTTTGACTACATGGTTTTTCTAGGCTGTAAGTTTATTCAAATTGTCCCAAATCTCCAAAAACTTTTCCAACATAATTATTGAAAAACATCTATGTATAAGGGGACCCACGTGGTTCATACGCATGTTGTTCGAGGGCTAACTGTATTTCCTACTGGTTCTGTTTTTTTTTTTTTTTTTTGAGACGGAGTCTTGCTCTGTCGCCCAGGCTGGAGTACAGTGGCTGGATCTCAGCTCACTGCAAGCTCCGCCTCCCAGGTTTACGCCATTCTCCTGCCTCAGCCTCCCGAGTAGCTGGGACTACAGGCGCCCACCACCTTGCCCGGCTAGTTTTTTGTATTTTTTTAGTAGAGACGGGGTTTCACCGTGTTAGCCAAGATGGTCTTGATCTCCTGACCTCGTGATCCGCCCATCTCGGCCTCCCAAAGTGCTGGGATTACAGGCTTGAGCCACTGCGCCCAGCCCCTACTGGTTCTTTTTCTCTGGTGGCACGCTGATTGATGCAGTGATATTAACTACAGTTGTTGGTAAGTCTTCTTAATTAATATAATATTAGAAAAAGATGTAGAAGAGAGATTGATTTGGGAAACTATAAAACCTCCAAGTAAATTAATAACGAGAAAGGATAAGAAAGTTATAAAATAAGCCAAAATAAACCAAATTGCTTACCTTATAATATGATGGCTAAAGTTTTTTTGTTTTTTTTTTTTATCAGGCAGCTATAAGTAGGCAAATATACAGTTAAGGATGTTTGTGAACTTAAAATATTCACCAGTAGAATAAAAATAGGGTGTTTGAGGTAGCCAGCCTTAAGATAGCTCCCAATGATTCCTACCTCCTGGTATTGACATCTTTGTGTTGTCTCTTCCCATATTGTACTGGGGTTGTTCTCTATGACCGACAGAATACAGCAAAAGTGATAGTACGTCATTTGGGAAATTGGGTTATTAAAGATATTGTGGCTTCTGTCTTGTTCTCTCTCCCTCCCTCTTGGATCATTTGCCCTTGGGTAAGCCGCCTGCCATGCCATAGCTGTCCTGTTTGAGACCAGCTTAGGTAGCATAGCAAGGCCCTGTCCCTATAAAACATTTTAAAATAGCCAAATGTGGTAACCTATGCCAGCAGTCCCAGTCACTCAGGAGACTGAAGTGGGAGGATCACTTGAGCCCAGGAGTTAGAGGCTGCAATGAGCTATGATGGTACTAGTACATTCCAGCCTGGACAACAGAGTAGACACTTTTGCTGAAAAAGAGAAAAAAAAAAAAAGAAAGCACTAAAGCAAGTGGAGTTCTTGCATATGATAAAGGATAGTCAGAGATGAAAATACAATATTAAGGAATTGATACGAACTAACATAGCAGCTAAATATATAATGTAGACTGGTAGGCTTGTAACGAGAAAATGATATAAAATACAATTATAGTAGGAGATTTTAATTATCTAATATCCATGACAGATTAAGCAGACAGTATGTATAAAGGCATGAAGGACTGAAACAGTATAATTCATAACATAAAACATTCTTTCAGATTTTATATTCTACAGACAATGGCTATACACATTCATGTACAGAAATTCAGCACATCCAGGCCAGGTGCAGTGGCTCACGCCTATAATCCCAGCGCTTTGGGAGACTGAGGCGGGCGAATCACGAGGTCAGGAGATCGAGACCATCCTGGCTAACACAGTGAAACCCCATCTGTACTAAAAATACAAAAAATTAGCTGGGTGTGGTGGCAGGCGCCTGTAGTCCCAGCTACTCGGGAGGCTGAGGCTTGCAGTAAGCTGAGATTGCACCACTGCACTCCAGCCTGGGTGACAGAGCGAGACTCTGTCTCAAAAAAAAAAAAAAGAAAAAAAGAAATTGAGCATATCCGGTTATAGAGAAAAATCTCATTAAAGACAATAAAGGAAAACACTTTTGGGCTATATTTTCCATCCACAATTAAACATTAGGCCAGGTGCAGTAGTTCATGCCTGTAATCCTAGCACTTTGGGATGCCGAGGCAGGAGGATCGCTTAAAGCCAGGAGTTTGAGACAAGCCTGAGCAGCGAAGCAAGACCCCTTCTCTATTTTAAACAACAACAACAAAAAGACACTAAAAAAATGAACAAACACAATGAAACGTTAATGGCATAAATGTTTTCTTAGGCATAGTCATCAATAGTCTTAGGAATAGTCGTCAGTAACCTGTAAAATAAACAAGTACCCCACAGATGAGAACTTGGACAAAAAAGAAAAAAGAAAGGGGAAGTACAAAAAGAGCGTGCTTGGTAGGCTATATAAAAGTGTATGACAAATGTTAGGAAGTATTATTAGTAATGATAAATAATAATGAAAATACCAACCTATCTAAATCTTTGTGATGAAGTCAAAGAAGTATGTGAGTAAGAAAAATTATTATATATTATGTAAAATCATTATATAAAAAACAATGACAGGCCAGGCATGGAGGTACATACCTGTAATCCCAGCACTTTGGGAGGCCGAGGTGTGCAGATCGCTTGAAGTTGGGATTTTGAGACCAGCCTGACCAACATGGTGACACCCTGTTTCTACTAAAAATACAAAAATTAATGGGGCATGGTGGCAGGCACCTGTAATCTCAGCTACTCGGGAGGCTGAGGCAGGAGAATCGCTTGAACCTGGGAGGTGGAGGTTGCAGTGAGCGGAGATCACACCACTGCACTCCAGCCTGGGGGATAGAGGGAGACTCTGTCTCCAAAACAAGAAATATACAAGCCTCCAGAAAATCTAATTAAGAAGAGAGAAGAGATACACAAAATATTAGAAGCATTAACACACAAATAATATACAAACATGCTAAAAATGTTCCTATCCCAAAGAAAAAAAGTTTTGGTTGTTTTTTTTTTTTACTATAGTTCTTACCCTTTTCTCCGGAAAGACCACTTCTAAACCAAACAATTTTTTGGAAATATTATGTTTTCTGATTATAAAAGTACTACAAAAATATTTCTGTTTAGTATAGTAGACGAGGTACTACAGGACTGAACCATCTGGTAAAATCAACTAAAATTACTGGATTTTTAAAAAGTCTTAAATGCATTCAGAAGCTGACCAGAAAGTAAAGATTACTTAATGTATTGTATGTCTATTCTAAGGCATCATTGGTTGAAAGATATGCCATTACTTTACTACTAAGAAAGAAACAAAAATGCTATCAAACTATGACATAATGCTTTCTTATAACTTTTTTCTTGTAACTTTTATTTTATGCTTATGGAAGATCTTGTAGGCATATCTTCTATTTTTTCCTTTCGTTTTTATTTATTTACTTATTTAAAGACAAGATCTTGCTATGTTACCCAAGACTTGAAGTCCTGACCTCAAGCAATCCTCCTGCCTCTGCCTCCTGAGTAGCTGAGACTGTACTACCGCAACCAGCTTATTTTTGTAATTTTATTTTTTTGAGACAGGATCTCACTCTGTCGCCCAGGCTGGAGTACAGTGGTGTGATCATGGCTCACTGCAGGCTGGACCTCCTGGGCTCAAGCAGTCCTCCAGCCTCAGCCTCCCGAGTAGCTGGGATTACAGGCATATGCCACCACATTCGGCGAATTTTGTATTTTTAGAGCAGACGGGGTTTCTCCATGTTGGTCAGGCTGGTCTCGAACTCCCTACGTCAGGTGATCTGCCCGCCTCGGCCTCCCAAAATGCTGGGATTACAGGCATGAGCCACGGCACCTGGCCAATTTTTTTACTTTAGTAGTGACAGGGTCTTGCTATGTTGTCCAAGCTGGTCTTGAACTCCTGGGCTCAAGTGATCCTCCTGCCTCAGCCTCCCAAAGGGCTGGGATTACAGGCGTGAGCCACCACCCCAGCCTGATCCAGCTTATTTTTAATCATATATTACTCTTGAGCATATATTAACAGTAAAATGTAAGTGAAAAATTTGCTTAAGGTATGCTTAAAACTACCTCACATTTAATCTGACTCTTCCACATACAATTCTCTGTGCCATCAAGAACATTAGTAATGTATTATTTCAAAAAAACAATCCCTAACATAATGAAAAAAACATTGATACTGGGCTCTTAAGCCTGACTTTGCTATTATGCAGCACTAACCTACTTCTGACTTGTTTTAGGAGTGTTGCTGAAAAGTCTGATTCACTATACCATCCCCGCTCCACTAACATTTGATGTCTGGGGTTAAAAGAATGCTCCACTGTTAGTCTCAAGATTTTCTTCCAAGCCACTGACATTCATTCTGCAATGAATTTTGATGCTGCAATTTCGATATTCATACATGCATAAACAATGACATTTATGTAATGGCTGACTGGCTGACAGTGATTGTAGACAGTTTAAGATACATACTGAGGCCGGGCGCGGTGGCTCAAGCCTGTAATCCCAGCACTTTGGGAGGCCGAGACGGGCGGATCACGAGGTCAGGAGACCGAGACCATCCTGGCTAACACGGTGAAACCCCGTCTCTACTAAAAAATACAGAAAACTGGCCGGGCGCAGTGGCGGGCGCCTATAGTCCCGGCTGCTCGGGAGGCTGAGGCAGGAGAATGGCGTGAACCCGGGAGGCGGAGCTTGCAGTGAGCTGAGGTCCGGCCACTGCACTCCAGCCTGGGCGGCAGAGCGAGACTCCGTCTCAAAAAAAAAAAAAAAAAAAAAAAGATACATACTGATTTCAAAGATGTTAAAATGTGAAAAATACATTTCAAACAATGAAATATAATAAAGTAAGAATGAAGTGAAATCTAGAAGATATCTACCAAAACTGGAAGAACTTAGGTCCAAGTTTAATAGCACTGTGCAGCATGTGGGTTGGAAATGAAAGCCCAGACCCACCTAAAATAGGGAATCTAAAAGGAGATTCCCTCTTCCCCCTATAAAGCTGGGTCCCAAAGAGTTACTCTCTCAGTGTAAGGCAAATTAGAAATCATCCATTTCTCCACCATAATTATCACCACCAGATGACTACAACAGTAATTGCTCATCTCAAAATTTGGTGCTGAGTCGGGAAAGGGAGATTATCTCCTCCAAGAACCTGTAACCACAAGCCAGCCCTAATGCAGGTTTGCAGCAGAAACACATATAACCTAACACTATAACCTAAAAAAAATCATAAGCCAAGAATTAGGATTCAAATAGTCCTAGTACAATGATGCCCTCAGATGCTCAAAAGAAGCATGTCCCTTTGGAGGAACTCATCTATCCCAGGCCTCAAGGAATTTCCAAATAAAATGTTTTTTAAAAAGTCAGTAGAGCAATGAAGCAAGACAAAAACAAAAACAAATCACAAAACTGCCAGGAAACAAAGCACCATGAGCAAGAACCAGCAGGAGGCCGGGCGTGGTGGCTCACACCAGTAATCCCAGCACTTTGGGAGGCTGAGGCAGGAGGATGGGCCAGGCATCAACAGTCTTTTATAGGAATAGAACCAAGATTTTGTTTAGTGAGTAATATGCTAAGCTTAAAATGCTTACTGTTAGGGACTGAATTGTTTCCCAGCACACCACCTCTCCCTAGTCCCCTCCCCAGACACCACTGAAATTTATATATTGAAGCCCTAACCAATGTGACTAGATTTGGAGATAGGGCTTTTAAGGTTAAATGAGATCGTAAGAATGGGGCCCAAATCCAACAGGACTGGTGTCCTTATAAGAGGAAAAGGCGCGGTGGCTCAGCTGGGCACGGTGGCTCACGCCTGTAATCCTAGCACTTCGGGAGGCCGAGGCGGGTGGATCACCTGAGGTCAGGAGTTCAAGGCCATCCTGGCCAATGTGGTGAAAACCCATCTCTACTAAAAATACAAAATTTAGCCAGGCGTGGTGGCAGGCGCCTGTAATTGCAGCTACCTGGGAGTCTGAGGCAGGAGAATCGCTTGAACCTGGGAGGTGGAGGTTGCAGTGAGCCGAGATCATGCCATTGCACTCCAGCCTGGGGGACAAGAGTGAGACTTCGTCTCAAAAAATAATAATAATAAATAAGAGGAAAAGAAACTAGAAATCTTTCTCTTCATGAACACAGAGGAGAAGCCATGTGAGTACACAGGGGCAGCAGCTGTCTGCAAGCCAGGAAGAGCGCCTCACCAGAAACTGAATCTGCCAGAACCTTTATCTGGGAGGTGGAGGCTGTGGTGAGCCACAGCACTGCACTCCAGCCTGGGCGACACAGTGAGGCTCTGTCTCAAAAAAAAAAAAAATCCAATAAATGAAGATAAATGAAGCATATAAACATATTGGAAATAGATTGAAGTCTCGCTTAGTTAACTATAATGGTAACATAGTACTCACTAAAATAAGACATCTATGACAAATTAGTGAATGTTATTAATGCAAAGTATGTTTGAGATTAGTCATTGCACAAGAAAATTTGAACACCCTGAAGTCTTTTTTTATTTTTATTTTTCTGAGATGGAATCTCACTCTGTCACCCAGGCTAGAGTGTAGTGGCACAATCTTGGCTCACTGCAACCTCTGCCGCCCAGGTTCAAGTGATTTTCCTGCCTCAGCCTCCTGGTAGCTGGCATTACAGGCACCTGACACTGTGCCTGGCTAATTTTTGTAGTTTTAGTAGCAATAGGGTTTCACCATCTTGGCCAGGCTGGTCTTGAACTCCTGACCTCGTGATCCACCCACCTCAGCCTGGTATTACAGGTGTGAGCCACTGCACCCAGCTGAACACCCTGAAATCTTAAAGTTTATATATGAAAGAAACTTGGTAGAGGTTTTACCAAATTTGACAACAATCTTAAGAAATTACATGGTATTACCAAAAGGAAGTTGTAAAGCTGAAAGAAACTTTTCTAAACAATCAGTAATGAGAATAAATTTCAAACAAGAAGGAGAAAAGATTGATTTATCTTTATATTCATTTAATAGAAAATACTACAAAATCTTGACCAGGCACGGTGACTCATAACTGTAATCCCAGCACTTTGGGAGGCCAACGTAGGTGGATTGCTTGAGCTCAGTAGTTCAAGACCAGACTGGGCAACATGGCATGACCCTGGGGCCTCTATAAAAAATACAAAAATTAGCTGGGCTTGTTGGTGCGCATCTGTAGTCCCAGCCAGTTGGGAGGCTGAGGTGGGAGGATCACTTGAACCCAGGAGGTCAAGGCTGCAGTGAGCTGTGATGGTGCCATTGCACTTTAGCCTGGGAGACAGAGTGAAACCCTGTCTCAAAAAAAGAAAAAAAAAAGAAGGAAGGAAGGAAGGAAGGAAAGAAAGAAGGAAGGAGAAAGAAAGAAAGAGAGAGAGAAAGAAAGAAGAGAGAGAAAGAAAGAAGAGAGAGAAAGACTACAAAATATTGTCATATGATGAAGCAATCAGAGTTGCAGGAAGAAAAGTATCACAGAGGTGATTCAGGTAATTAATAAAAATATTATGTTGTTTTTCTGGATTTTATCATTTGTGTTCTTGATTTAAAAAATTTTTAAATTTGTTATGATTTCTTTTTTCACTCTAAATGAAAACTTACTTCTGTGCATAATTTTGTACTTACAATTTTAAAATTTATATTTTCACTCTTTTTAAATTTTTTTTTTTAACAAAAAGAGCCCCCAAATTACATGAGCTTCAGGTCCTACAAAGCCTGGCTCCACTCCTGATGACAGATGAATATGAAAACAAGAGAGCAGAGTATGAGTCTGAGGTGGAGGGAGTCATGGTAGGACAAGCATTTAGAAAGTTTCTTCCATTCTTTGACCAAGAATTGGTTGAAAGGAGTGCTGCGGAAACTGTAACTAAAGGAGGCATTATGCTTCCAGAAAAATCTCAAGCAACAGTAGTTGCTGTTGGATCGCATTCTAAAGGAAAGGGTGGAGAGATTCAACCAGTTAGCATTAAAGTTGGAGATAAAGTTCTTCTCCCAGAGTATGGAGGCACCAAAGTAGTTCTAGATGACAAGGATTATTTCCTATATAGAGATGGTGACATTCTTGGAAAGTACGTAGACTGAAATAAGTCACTATTGAAATGGCATCAACGTGAAGCTGCCCATTCCACTGAAGTTCTGAAATCTTTCATCATGTAAATAATTTCCATATTTCTATTTTATAATAAACTAATGATAACTAACAACAACAACAAAAAAACCCCACAACATCAGTTAAGGTAAACTTATTAATCATTTCAATAGAAGTTTGAAAATGCACGATAATAAAACTCAACGACCTTCACATTAAAACTAGATCTATTTACTATATCTGGCAGTATGCTATAGTAGGTATATTTCTGCACATCATGTTGGGGCAGAAAAATAAAAATACAAAGTACAGATATATTCTACCTAGAGTTAATCAAACTACAAAGTTTGAGGGAACAGTGCCCACAAGACTATCCTCACTTCTGATACAAACTATAAATTTGGCGGGTCCAAAAACTGCCTTCTTTGATAATTCACAAGACTCACAGAGCTCACTGAAAAGTATTATGCTCATGGTTACGGTTTCTTACAGAGAAAAGATACAAATGAAAGTCAGCCAAGGTGGCTGCGTAAAATGGTGCAGCCACTATAAAAAACACTGTGGTGGTTTCTCGAAAAAATAGAAATAAAATTACCGTGGCAATTCTACTTGGGGTGTATCCAAAATAATTGAAAGCAGGTCTCAAAGAGATACTGCACACCCATGTTCACCGCAGCATTATTCATACTATTTAAAACACAGAAGCAACCCCAAACGTCCACTGATGGAGGAATGGATAAACACAATGTGGTATACACATACAGTGAAATACTACACAGCCTTAACAAGAAAGGAAATTCTGACATGCTACAAAATGAATGAACCCTGAGGACATTATCCTAAGTGAAATAAGTCAGTCACAGAAAGACAAATGCTGTATATTCTACTTATTTGAGGCAGAGTAGTCAAAATCATACAGACAGAAAGCAGAGTGGTGTTTGCCAGAGGGTGGAGGGGAGAGAAAAATTGGAAGTTGTTTAATGGGTACAGAGTTTCAATTTTACAAGATGAAAAGAATTATGAAGATGCACGTTATAAATATATTTAATACTGCTGAACTGTATACATAAAAATGGCTAAGACAGTACATTTTGTGTTATGTATATCTTATTACAATTAAAGAATTTGGCCAGGCACAGTGGCTCACGCCTGTAATCCCAGCACTTTGAGAGGCTGAGGCAGGTGGATCACCTGAAGTTGGGAGTTCGAGACCAGCCTGACCAACATGGAGAAACCCTGTCCCTACTAAAAATACAAAATTAGCCGGGCATGGCAGTGGGTGCCTGTAATCACAGCTACTCAGAGGCTGAGGCAGGAGAATCGCTTGAACCTGGGAGGCGGAGGTTGCGATGAGCCAAGATCACGCCACTGCACTACAGCCTGGGCAACAAGAGCGAAACTCCGTCTCAAAAAAAAAAAAAAAAAAAAATTGAAAAAATACAGGATCCCCAGTTAAATTTGAATTTCAGACATACTTATGTTAAAAAATTATTCATTGTTTACTGAAATCCAGATTTAACTGGTGTCCTGTATTTACCTGGCAACCGTAACCCCTCCCACTGAAAATAGTAGCTATACACACAAACACAAACATATACACATATAGCCACATACATACCCACACACATCATCTTCTTAAAGGCATCAGAAGTGACAAGATAAAAAGGAATTATCAAGTGTGATACCTTTGTACTTTGTCAATGAAGAGTGTAATTAACATACTCAGAGATAGGAAAATATGACCAATTCATACAATGAGAAGTGAATAATTTTTTCATACAGACTCACAGACCCACAGAGTTTGCAGCTTCAATTCTACAACTTCAGTCAAGGGTCAAAGTAAACACAGAATACAAAATCTCACTAGATCTGATCTCAAATAGATTTTCCTGTCCAGTGTACACAAAATGTTTTCTTTTTCTTTTCTTTTCTTTTTTTTTTTTTTGAGATGGACTCTTGCTCTGTTGCCCAGGCTGGAGTGCAGTGGCACGATCTCAGCTCACTGCAACCTCCACCTCCCAGGTTCAAGCGATTCTCCTGCCTCAGCCTCCCAAGTAGCTGGGACTACAGGCGTGCGCCACCACGGCCAGCTAATTTTTGTATTTTTAGTAGAGACAGGGTTTCACAATGTTGGCCAGGATGGTCTCGATCTCTTGACCTCGTGATCCACCTGCCTCGTCCTCCCAAAGTGCTGGGATTATAGGTGTGAGCCACTGGTGCCCAGTCACAAAATGTTTTCTTATTTGACTTTAACTAACAAATAGGCAAAGTTTCACATAAAGAAAAAAGAGTCACAAACCATATTCTGTCACCTCTTAGCTGACAGAGTATATAAACTCCCATCATGTTGACATCCACAACCAAATGTGCAGACCATAAAATCAGACCCCCAGCTGTTGCTATGATCAGTTGAGAACAGCTTGTAAACTGTGTGCAAATCAGAAATAGAACCAAGTTTAACCAAGAACCAAAAACAAAAATAACAACACAGGGTAGGAATAAAGAAAGAGATGGAGGCTAAAGTTATATTTCCACCTGGGATTCACTCCAGGGACCAATAAAATGGTATGCCTGAGCTTAAATATTCCATAAGGTGCACTTCAAGGATAAAACTCCTTAATTGTTTGAGGTAAGTGTCCATTTGGGCCTTTCAGGTAAGTGTCCATTTGGAACTTCCAGAACAATCAACGTATAATATTTAAAAGGTTTAAAATATGTCTTTTACACAAATAATAGAATGAACCCATGTCAAAAATACATTAACTTATTAATGATAGGACCACAAAACTAATAAAAGTGGTTCCAAGAGTATTGGAGGAAGTGTGTATTTATAGACATGCTATTTTTAAAAAGAATGCTGGATTAAGATTGCTAGATTAGATACAAAACTAGTCAATAAGTTACAGGGCAATAAAACTATAACCTTTGGGGTTATCTTTTCCACTGGACAGAAATCTAAAAGTTAACACTTAACTTCACAGATTTGGGCTGTAACAGATGGTAAATAGTAAAGTCAAACACACATTCTCCTAAAGAAGTCAACAATCCTCGGATGGGACTGTTAAACAGTGCTCTAGTAAGACATTGAAAAGACAGGGAATACTTTCTTTTGCTTATTTCTAAATTTTAATTTTTTTTTTTTTTTTAAAGATAGAATCTCACTCTATCACCCAGGCTGATGTGCAATGGAGCAATCTCGGCTCACTGCAACCTTCGCCTCCCGGGTTCAAGCAATTCTTCTGCCTCGGCCTCCCAAGTAGCTGGGACTACTGGCACGTACCACCACGCCTGGGTAATTTTTGTTTTAGTAGAGATGGGGTTTCACCATGTTGGCCAGGCTGGTCTTTAACTCCTGACCTCAGGTGATCCACCCACATCGGCCTCCCAAAGTGCTGGGATTACAGGCATAAGCCACTGCACCTAGCCTTAAAGTTTTTTTCTTTAGAAGAATATGCTCAACTGATCTTGAGTCCTGCCTCTGTATGCATCTCTCCTATTTGACACTCTACCCTGAGAACTCTAGTTGCCATGGCCTCCCAGTAATCCAGTTCCATCTCTTCAATGCAGGGAGATGTTTAGGTTACACCTAGGTTCCCACTCCCTTCATCCTAGCAACAATTTCAGGCAGTAAGCTGGGCCAGTTGTAGAGCTCTATTTCTTTCCCATTCATCAGGGTTCACTGTACTCAGTAGCCTAACGTCCAATATCTTAAAAACCATTGTTTCATGTATTTAGTCTAGTTTTCCAGTTGTTTCAGTCAAAAGGGTAAATCCATTTCCTATTACTTTATCTTGGCTTCTTTTTCTTGTTTCATTCATTGCACTAGTTAAATCATTCAGTATAACGCTGAATAGGTGAGAGCAGACATCATTGCCTTCTTCCTGATTGTACAGGGAAAGCATTAAGTCTTTCAACATTAAACATGATATCGATGTAGGTTTTTCATAGATAACTAACCTTAATCTGCTGAGAGTTTACTTATGTTTTCTAAGTGTTGAGATCATAGTTGTTGTTTTTTTCTTTTACATGCTGTGAATGTGGAAAATTGCACTGATTGGCCTAGAGTGAGTTGGGGAATGTTCTGCTCTCTTTAACTTTCAGCAAGACTTTGTGGGGAATTTGTATTTGCTTTTCTTCCTTAAATGTATGGTAGAATATAATAGTAAAGCTCTCTGGGCCTGGTGTTGTCTTTGTGGGGTTTCTAGCTACAAATCCAAATTATTTAAGTTATATAGCTATTGAAGTTAACTATTTCCTCTTGAGTGAATTTTGGTAAGTTTGTCTTTCAAGGCATTTCTTCTAAATTGTCTAATTTATTGGCATAAATTGCTCATAATATTCCCTTATTGCTTCTTAATATACATAGTATCTGTAGTCATGTCACTTCTCTCATGTAATTTGTGTCATCTCTATTTTTTCCTGATCAGTCCTGCCAGAGGTTTATCAATTTCATTGATCTTCTAATAAAAAAAAGCCCTTTCATTTCTACTGAGTTTATTACTTTTGTTTTATACCTAATCGATTTCCACCCTTATCTTTTATTATTTCCTTTTTTTCTGCTTACTTTATTTGCTTTATTTTTTAATTATTTTTTTTGAGACAGAGTCCTGCTCTGTCACCCAGGCTGGAGTGCAGTGGCGCAATCTCGGCTCACTGCAAGCTTTGCCTCCCAGGTTCACGCCATTCTCTTCCCTCAGCCTCCCTAGTAGCTGGGACTACAGGTGCCTGCCACCGCACCCAGCTAATTTTTTGTATTTTTAGTAGAGACGGGGTTTCACTGTGGTCTCAGTCTCCTGACCTCATGATCCACCCACCTTGGCCTCCCAAAGTGCTGGGATTACAGGTGTGATTTCTTTGCTCTTTATTTTCTAGCTTCTTAAGGTAGTTTCTTAAGGTAGAAGCTGAGGTCATTGATTTCAGATCTTCCTTCTTTTCAAATGTATGTATTTATGCTACAAATTTTGCTCTGAATCATGCTTTAACTATATCCTGCAAATTTTGATATGTGTGCTTTCATTTTTCATTCAGTTCAAAATGAGTCCCAACTTCCCTTTTGGTTTCTTTGTTGATACATGGACTACATAGAAGGATATTATTTAGTTTCCCAATATTTGTTAATTTCCCAGAGATTGGTTATTTCTAACTTTATTGAAGTCACACTTTGATTTTCTGTTTTTTTTTTTTTGAGACAGAGTTTCGCTTTTTTTGTTCAGGCTGGAGTGCAATGGTGTGATCTCAGCTCACCACAACCTCCACCTCCCAGGTTCAAGTGATTATCCTGTCTCAGCCTCCCAAGTAGCTTGGATTACAGGCATGTGCCACCAGGCCCCACTAATTTTTTTTGTATTTAGGTTCACCATGCTGGTCATGAACTCCTGACCTCAGGTGATCCATCTGCCTTGGCCTCCCAAAGTGCTGGGATTACAGATGTGCACCACCGCGCCCGGCTATGAGGTCACACTTTGAATGATTTTAATCCCTTTAAATGCATTGATACTTGCTCCCCAGAACTTAGCCTATCTTGATAAAGTCCCTTGTGCACTTGAAAAAAAAAGTTTTCTGTTGATGCTGAGTACTGTATAACTTTTATTTTCAAAAAGTTTTATCAAATCCCCTATTTTAAGAAGCATTTTTAATATAATTTATTTTTGCTGCTAGGTACTCTGTAAACATCTGTTACATTAAGTTGGTTGATAATGTGGTTCAAGTCTTTTACATTCTTATTAATTTTCTACTTAGCAATTATTGAGAGGTGCTAAAATCAGACTGTAATTGTGAAAATTGTTTTTCCTCACAGTTCCATCAGGTTTTGCTTTATGTATTTTGAAGCTGTCATTTAAGCAAATGAACATGTAGAATATAAAATAAATCCCATGATTAATTGTAGTACTTTTTCCTTTAAGCAGTAACTGTTTTACCAAAAAAAAAACCAAAAAACAATAAACAAAAAAACTTTTTGTTTCTTTTTGTAGATCCAGATTTCTATCTGGTATCTTTTTCCTTGTCCCTGAAGGATTTAATACTTCTTATAGTATAAGTCTGCTGGTGATGAATTCTTTCAGCTTTTGTATTTCTGAAATAGTCTTTATTTCACCTTTCTTTTCTTTTTTGTTGAGATAGAGTCTCACTCTGTCACCCAGGCTGGAGTGCAGTGGTGCGATTTTGACTCACTGCAACCTCTGCCTCCCGGTTCAAGCAATTCCCCTGCCTCAGCTTCCTGAGAAGCTGAGATTACAGGCATGCACCACCATGCCTGGCTAATTATTTTTTTTTTTAGTAGAGATGGGGTTTCTCCATGTTGACCAGGCTGGTTTCAAACTCCTGACCTCATGATCCACCCACCTTGGCCTCCCAAAGTGTTGGGATTACAGGCATGAGCCACCATACCCAGCTCACCTTTGTTTTCAAGAGATATTTTGGCTGGGTATAGAATTCAAGGTTAATTTTTTTTTTCTTTCAATACTTTAAAGATGTAACTCCATTGTTTTCACATAAGATAGATAAGAAATATGCTATCATCCTTTGGTTTCTCTATCTATGTCTAGTTCCTACTGCCTTGAATATTTCCTCTCAGTTTCTCGTTTGAACAATTTTTTAAGTGTTAACGTGTTATGATACTGTTTTCCTTGTCTTCCTTGTGCTTGAAGTCCATTAGACCTATGTAGGACTTATAGTTTTCATCAAATTTGAACACTTATCAGCCATTACTTTTTCTAATCCTTTTTCCCTCCTCCCCTCTCCTTTGGAGACTCCAATTACACACACATTAGACCACTAGAGGTTCTCCCACAGTTTACTGATATGCTATTCATTTTCTTCAGCCTTTTTTCTTTAATTTTGAAGAACTTCTGTGCTATGTGTTCAAGTTTACTAATCTTTTATTCCACACTCTCTAATATGCTGCTGATTCTAACAAGTGTGTTTTTCATATCAGACACTAGAGTTTGCATTTTCAGAAGTTTGATACTTTTTTTTTTTTTTTTTTTTGAGATGGAGTCTCACTCTGTCACCCAGGCTGGAGTGCAGTGGCACAATCTCAGCTCACTGCAACCTCCGTCTCCTGGGTTCAAGCAATTCTTGTGCCTCAGCCTCCTGAGTAGATGGGATTACAGGTGCCCCCCTACCCCAACCCCCACACCACGTTTGTCTAACTTTTGTATTTTTAGTAGAGATGGGGTTTCACCATGTTGGCCAGGCTGGTCTCAAACTCCTGACCTCAAGTGATCCACCTGCCTTGGCCTCTCAAACTGCTAGGATTACAGGCATGAGCCACTGTGCCCAGCCTGATACCAGTCTTTTCAATCTTTCAATGTTTCAAGCATTCCTCTACTTTCTTGAACATACAGAATATACTTTTAACTAGTTTCAATATCCTTGTCAATTAATTCTATCATGTGTGTCATTTCCAGGTGTTCATATTTATTTTTCTCATTGTGGTTGCATTTTTCTGCTTTATTGCATGATTGATAATTTTCAATTGGATACCAGACATTGAATTTCACTTTGTTGGGTGCCAGATATTTTTGCATAATATAATAATATTCTTAAGCTTCATCCCAGTTTCTCTCAAAACCCACATTTAAGCTTTATTAGGTAACACCAAAGCAAGCTTAGTCTAGGGCTAATTTTGTCCCACTATTAATGCAATGTTGTTCTATTCATTTTTCAGACAGGGTCTCACTCTGTTGCCCACGCTGGAGTACAGGGGCACAATCACAGATCACTGTAGCCTTGACTTCCCTGAATTCAGGTGATCCTTCCACCTCAGCCTCCTAAGTAGCTGTGACTACAGGTGCATGCCACCACACCTGGCTAATTTTTGTATTTTTTTGTAGAGACAGGATTTCACCATGTTGCCCAGGCTGGTCTCCAACTCCTAGGCTCAAGTGATCTGCATGCCTTGGCCTCCCAAAGTGCTAGGATTACAGGCATGAGCCACTGTACCGGCCTGCAATGTCCTTTTAAATATTCTATCTGACTCCTTTTGAGGTGTGAGGTCTTTCTTCTGCAGCTGGCAGGAATAAAATCTTTTCCCAGTCCTTTGCAAAATGTATGAAAGAAGTGTTTATTCTGCTTCTTTTTGATGTTTACTTCCGTTGCCTGGGTTGTTACCTCACATGCATGTGCTGGTCAACTCTCTGAAGACTTGAGGTGGAAACTCTGCACATCTCCAGTTCTCTCCTCTCCAGAACTCTTCCCTGAAAACTTTATTTCCTTGGGTCGCTCTAGATTCCCAACCCCATCTCAACTCAGGGAGACTCCTGTGTTCCACCCAAGTTCCTACCCACTGCACTAAGGCTTGAGAAAATCTCCTTAGATGTTAAGTTCGATGGATTGTAAGGCTCACTTCATATGGTTCCCTGAGAGAACAACCTCTGTCCTGGAATGCCTGGTGTCCTACTGTCTGAAATTTAATTGTTTCATTATTTCTTGTTCATTTTTTTTTTTTTTTTTTTTTTTGAGATGCAGTTTCGCTCCTGTCGCCTAGACTGGAGTGCAATGGCGTGATCTCAGCTCACCACAACCTATTCCTCCCGGGTTCAAGTGATTCTCCTGCCTCAGCCTTCCGAGCAGCTGGGATTACAGGCATGTGCCACCACACCTGGCTAATTTTGTATTTTTAGTAGAGACAGGGTTTCTCCATGTTGGTCAGGCTGGTCTTGAACTCCTGACTTTAGGTGATCCACCCGCCTTAGCCTCCCAAAGTGCTGGGATTACAGGCATGAGCCACTGCACCCAGCCCCAGATTTTTACTTGTTTCTGTTAAATCTGATCCCTCTTACTCCATTTTGAGTAGAAGCCTACTGTTCTATTTTTTACAGCTATGATTACAAGCCTGCTGTGGAGGAAAGACATGAACTCCTCTGTGAATTTAATGAAAGCTACTGACCACATTCCCCTCATAAATGAACATTCCTTGTTATTTTTAATGTAATTTCAGGTAGGTTCATTGGCTCCTGTATCTGGTATGAAGGGCTCATGGATCTGACACTTAGAATTCTTGCTTTTTCTTTTTCTTTTGAATTTTCTTGAGTTGGCTTTCTGTTAATTCTACCCTTCTGTTCTTTTCATTTTAGTATTTAATCACTTTGCTCATCAATTTTGTTCTTTTCTTATTCCTTAACCATCATGTTTACCTTTTTGTCTTTTTTTTTTTTTTTGAGACAGGGTCTCACTCTGTCGCCCATGCTGGGGTGCAGTGGTGTGATCTTGGCTCACAGCAGCCTTGACCTTCCAGGCTCAAGTGATCCTCCCATCTCAGCTTCCCAAGTAGCTGGGAATACAGGCATGCACCACCATATCTGGCTAATTTTTGTATTTTTTGTAGAGACAGAGTTTTGCCATATTGCCCAGGCTGGTCTTGAACTCCTGGGCTCAATCCACCCACCTCAACCTTCCAAAATGCTGGGATTATAGGCATGTAGCATCATGCCTGGCCTCATGTTTATATATATATATATATATATATTTTTTTTTTTTTTTTTTTTTTGAGACAGAGTTTTGTTCTTGTTGCCTAGGCTGGAGTGCAATGGCGCGATCTCAGCTCACCACAACCTCCGCCTCCTGGGTTCAAGCGATTCTCCTGCCTCAGTCTCCCGAGTAGCTGGGATTACAGGCATGCGCCACCAAGCCAGGCTAATTTTGTATTTTTAGTAGAGACGGGGTTTCACTACTTCTTGTGTTACACACTGAAGATAGTCATGCAGCAGATAGTCATGGTCATGCAGCAATAACTGTGTAGTCAGCCCACACTTTAAATGGGACACCCTTTACCACCCTTCACCTTTAACCAGTTGGCCTGCACTGGCCCTCCTTGCTCTCCTTCCTACAACCTAAACATTGAAAACTCTAGTCTCAGTAACTCAGATCTTCCTTTAGACAGTGAGTTGTCTGTGTTTGCAACGTTTTATTTATTTATTTATTTATTTATTTATTTATTTATTTTTGAGACAGGGTTTCACTTTGTCACCCAGGGTGAAGTGCAGTGATGCAATCACAACTCACTGTGTCCTCAACCTCCCAGGTTCAAGCAATCCTCCTGCCTCAGTCTCCCTAATAGCTGGGACTACAGGCGTGTGCCACCATGCCTGGTTAATTTTTGTACTTTTTGTAGAGACAAAGTTTTGCCATGTTGCCCAGGCTGATCTCAAACTCCCAAGCTTTAGCGATCTTCCCACTTTGGCCTTCCAAAGTGCCAGGATTACAGGCACAAGAGCTACCGTGCCCAGCCGCGACATTTTGAAGCTGTGAAAATAGTGGTTTTCTTCGCTCATGTCACATACAATGTAGGCCAGTGTTGTCCAACAGAAATACAATGCAAGCCACATATGTAATTCTAAATTCCCTAATACCCACATTGGCCAGGTTCGGTGGCTCACTCCTATAATCCCAGCACTTTGGAAGGCCGAGGTGAGCAGCAGATCACTTGAAATCAGCAGTTTGAGACAAGACTAGGCAACAAAGTGAGACTCTACTTCTACAAAAAACCACAAAAATTAGCCAGGCATGGTGGCATGCGCCTGTAGTCCCAGCTACTCAGAAGGCTGAGGTGGCAGGATGGCTTGAGCCTGGGAGGCAGAAGTTGCAGTGAGCCGAAATCAAGCCACTATACTCCAGCCTGGTTGACAGAGCCAGACCCTGTCTCAAAAAAGAAGCAACATCAAAAAAAAAGTAACTGGTGGAATTAGTTTTATATAATCCATTTTATCTAAAATATAACTATTTCAATGTTATAAACATAAAATTATTATTGGCTGGGTGCAGTGGCTCACGCCTGTAATCACAGCACTTTGGGAGGCTGAGGCAGGTAGATCACTTGAGGTCAGGAGTTTGAGACCAGCCTGACCAACGTGGAGAAACCCCATCTCTACTAAAAATACAAAATTAGCCAGGTGTGGTGGCACATGCTTGTAATCCCAACTACTCAGGAGGCTGAGGCAGGAGAATCACTTGAGAATCACCCGAGAGGCAGAGGTTGCAGTGAGCTGAGATCACGCCATTGCACTCCAGCCTGGGCAAAAAGAACAAAACTCCATCTCAAAAAATGTATCTATTTACATATGTTATTATATATATATAATTATATATATTTTTATATTATATAATATATATTATATATTATTATACATATATTATACATATATTTTTCCCCAAGATGGAGTCTGGCTCTGTCACCCAGGCTGGAGTGCAATGGCATGATGTCAGCTTACTGAAACCTCCACCTCCCAGGTTCAAGTGATTCTCCTGCCTCAGCCTCCTGAGTAGCTGGGACTACAGGGACGTGCCACCACACCCAGCTATTTTTTGTATTTTTAGTAGAGACGGGGTTTCGTCATGTTGGCCAGGCTGGTCTTGAACTCCTGACCTCTGGTGATCCGCCCACCTTGGCCTCTCAAAGTGCTGAGATTACAGTGAGCCACTGCGCCCAGCCATAAAAAATTATTGAGATACTTTATTTTATTTGCACTTAGTCGTTTTTTTTTTTTTTTTTTTGGAGACAGAGTCTCACTCTATCATCCAGGCTGGAGTGCAGTGGCATGATCTCGGCTCACAGCAACTTCCACCTCCCAGGTTCAAGCAATAAGCAATTCTCCTGACTGAGCCTCCTGAGTAGGTGGGATTACAGGTACCCACCACCTCGCCCGGTGAATTTTTTGTCCTTTTAGTAGAGACGGGGTTTCACCATGTTGGCCCGGCTGGTATCAAAACTCCTGATCTCAGGTGATCCGTTCACCTCAGCCTCCCAGAGTGCTAGGATTACAGGCGTGAGCCACTGTGCCTGGCCTGATATCTAATGTGTATAACGCCCACTGTATATTCATTTGGGATACTAAATTTATATCAGAAATACTGATCTTTATGTTTCATTAACGGTCTAGCTTATTTTTTATTTTTTATTTTTTTTTTTTGATACTGAGTTTCATTCTTGTTGCCCAGATTGGAGTGCAATGGCGCAATCTCAGCTCATCGCAACCTCCACCTCCTGGGTTCAAGCGATTCTGCTGCCTCAGCCTCCCAAGTAGCTGGGATTACAGGCGTGCACCACCACGCCTTGCTAATTTTGTATTTTTAGTAGAGATGGGGTTTCACCACATTGGCCAGGTTGATGTGGAACTCCTGACTTCAGGTAATCCACCCGCCTCGGCCTCCCAAAGTGCTGGGTTACAGGCATGAGTCACCATGCCCGGCCAGATGTCTAGCTTAAAAAGTAGACTGTCATACACAAGTTGTTCCAAACATACTTAAAAGTTTTCTAAACCAAAAAGTACATTCCTTAGCCTTGGTAGCCACATTTTAAGTACTCAATAGTCACATATGGTTAGTGACAGCTATATTAAATAGCATAGGCATAGGTCCTTTATGAAGAGCTACAGAATATCTCATCTCCGTGGTGACTGTGCTCTATCCCTACACAACACACAAGCACACACACCCATATATATATTAAAACATTGCCTAAATCTTTGTAAGCAGATTTCACAACAGGAAGAAGTATGTCAAAATTTCAACTCAGGAATGGACTCAACACACAGATTTTAAAAACCAGTTAAGAGGTATTTAAACCTCAAATACTAATCTCTGAAAAAAGCATAGTTGAAATTCATAGCTAAATTTTTGACATTTCCCTTTCAATAACCTGTCTCCAACAAGTCTATAATCAATTCAATCTATTTTTCTCTAGGCAAAGTCATAAGACCTTTCCCCCCAGGGTATATACATTCCCAATGTCCTTCTTTTTCTAAATCTTATTTATAATACATAATAACTATAAAATGTTGTTATAAAATATAGATACCTGCTCATCGAAATATACTTCATGAGCTATAAAAGATGCACAAAGATGTTTATTGTGGCATAATTTGTAATAATGAAAAAGCTGAGCTTCACAAGGAAATGTATCATAAATTATGATTTGTCAACTCAGTGGAGTACCATGAACAAAGCTTAGAGGGCAACAGGAAATGACTATTGTAGAAAGCATGATTATGGGTGATATATTTTTAAAAACCCTGATGTCCTGTCTTAACAATGGAATGGGATAAAAAGGAACACCTTAGAATTAAAACAAGGTAGAAAGACTGGAGTAGAAAGTACTTTTTCTTTTATTTAGGTGTCTTAAGGAAATCAACAATAAGAGAAGAAAATGAAATGCCCTCACTGACCTTCCCTCCAGCCTTTCCTGCTGCTAACTCCCTGAAACTGAACTCCAGCCAAGACTTTAGAAGGATCCTATACATAAATGGAATCAGGCTTCAGGTTTCCTCAAGAGGGGGTGGGAAAGTTATGTGTGGAAAGGTCTCAACTAGAAGCCAAGAAAAGATCCACTTGGCAAAAAACCATACACCTTTTCAGAAAGAATGACCCAAAAAATTATTTCTAGTCCAAAATTTTGTTAGAATTTTAAAAATTCATAAGACAGAAAATATGGGACTTCCCAACCCAATATTCAGGCACACAATGTGAATCTCAGTAACTGCCTAAAGCAAAGATAGTAACAATGTATTATGGGACTGAGAACTAAAAGTATGACGAAAAGAGCACAAAGAGGGCTGGGCACAGTGGCTCATGCATGTAATCTCAATACTTTGGGAGGCCGAGGCAGGCGAATCACTTGAGCCCAGGAGATTGAGACCAACCTGGGAAACACTGAGAGACCCCATCTCTACACACACACACAAAAATCCAAAAAACAAAACAATTAGCTAGGCATGGTGGTGCATGACTGTAGTCCTAGCTATAGGGGAGGCCAAGGCAGGAGGACCACTTGAGTCAGGAGTTTAAGACTGCACTGAGCTATGATTATGCCATTGCACTCCAGCCTAAGTGACAGAGCAAGATCCTGTCTCTTAAAACAAACAAGCAAAAACAACAACAAAAACACACAATGAAGGGAGGAATTGGAGGTGTAAGGTTCTCATAGCATACATGGAGAGTTAAAATACTACTGAAAGTAGGCTGGGCATGGTGGCTCACACCTGTAATCCCAACACTTTGGGAGGCCAAGGCAGGTGGATCACCTGAGGTCAGCAGTTCAAGACCAGCCTAGCCAACATGGTGAAACCCCATCTCTACCAAAAATATAAAAATTAGCTGGGCATGGTGGTGCACACCTGTAATCCCAGCTACTCAGGGGCTGAGGCAGGAGAATCGCTTGAACCTGAGAGGCAGAGGTTGCAGTGAGCTGAGATCATGCCACTGTACTCCAGCCTGGGCAACAAGAGTAAAACACCATCTCAAAAAAAAAAAAAAAAAAAAAAAAAAGCAAAAACAAAAAAACTACTGACAGTAAACTGTAGTAAGAAAGATGTATACTATAATCCCTAGGAAATCAAGTAAAAGTCTTTTTAAAAATGGAGTATAGTTAATAAGCTAATAGTAGATATAAAATGAAATCACAAAAATAATCCAAAGGAAAGCAAAAATTTTGAGGAAAAAAAGAGATGGGGATAGGACAAACAAAAAATAAGTAAGATGACGTAAAGAACTGTGAAGTATCCTTAGTTTTACCCTACTTGCAAGCTAAGTACGCCCCCCTCCCCCCATGGTTTCATGGATGCTGGTAGAAGACACAGGACATGTGAGTCAGAGGACAGTTTATTACTCTTATCAAGGACAATATCCAAGTGTATCAGCATTTTCGTACCAGTTCCCCAGATCCTAATTCTCAAAGGCATTGCAAGGATGGCCAAATGATACTCACGGGCAATGGGTTGTGTTATGAGCAGAAAAACCTTGAATTTGAGGAACCAAATTTTTTATGCGATGTCTGTCCCATGCTCTGGTAGTATGCGCCTGTAAACCCACCTACTTGTGAGGCTGAAGCAGGAGAATCACTTGAACCTGGGAAGTGGAAGTTGCAGTGAGCCGAGATCACACCATCGCACTTCAGCCTAGGCAACAGAGGGAAATTCCATCTCAAAAATAAAAATAAAAATTTAAAAAAATAAGACATGTTTTCAGTCAGTAACCAAAGCTTCTGCCTTAAGAAACTAGAAAAAGATCAAATTAAACCCAAATAAAGAGATACATAACAATCATAAAGAACAGAAATAGATGAAGAATGAAAGTAAAGATACCGCTACAGATCCTACAGGTGTTAAAAGTATAAGGGAATATTGTGAACTACTTTGTGCCAATAAATTTAATAGCTTAGATGAAATGGACAAATCCCTTTAAAAACACAACTCCAGCTCCCCTGGGCTATTCTGGGCACACTGCCTATGGGGTGCCCCTGCTCTGCAAGGAGCAATAAAATAAAAACACAACTCTCAAAGCTCACTCAAATGGAAGTAAATAACCTGGATAGCCCTAGATCTATTAAAGTAATTGAATTCATATTTAAAGCCATAAAAACAAACCATGGAGATTGGTAAACTTAGTGGGAGGGAGTTGGAGCATCTATTTGGAATACAGAGTATTCTTATACGGTAGTCCTGGGAGATAAGAGTGAAGGGCAGGTTGAAAGCAGATTATAGAAAACATTGAAAGTCATGCTAAGGATTTTAATCTCTATTGCACAGGCAAATGTCGTTTTCACTGTGTGCTCGCAGCACTTTGGGAGGCCGAGCCAGGCAGATCACCTGAGGTCAGGAGTTCGAGATCAGCCTGGCCAACATGGTGAAACCCTGTCTCTACTGAAAATACAAAAAGTCAGCCAGGCGTGGTGGCAGGCGCCTGTAATCCCAGCTACTTGGATGGCTGAGGCAGAAGAATCGCTTAAACCCGGGAGGCAGAGGTTGCAGTGAGCAGAGATCTCGCCATTGCACTCCAGCCTGGGTGACAAGAGCAAAACTCAGGAAAAAAAAAGAAAGAGAGAGAGAAATGTACTACATAATCTTATTTATATGTAGACTCTCTAAAAAAGTCAAATATAGATGCTCCTTGACTTATGAAGGGGTCATGTCTTAATAAAGCCATTCTAAATTGAAAATATCTTAAGTTGAAAATAAAGGCTGGGCGCAGCGGTTCATTGCTATAATCCCAGCTAGTCGGGAGGTTGAGGCAGGAAAATCGCTTGAGACCTGGAGGTGGAGGTTGCAGTGAGCCAAGACTGCACCACTGCACTCCAGCCTACATGAAAGAGCACAACTCCGCCTCAAAAAAAAAAAAAAAAAAAAAAAAAAAAAAAACAAAGAAAAAAGAAAATAAGGCCGGTGCAGTGGCTCACCCCTGTAATCCCAGCACTTTGGGAGGTGAGACAGGGGATCACTTGAGGTCAGGAGTTCAAGACCAGCCTGGCCAACATGGTGAAACCCTGTCTCTACTAAAACAAGAAATACAAAAATCAGTCGGGCATGGTGGCAGGTGCCTGTAATCCCAACTATTCAGGAGGCTGAGGCATGAGAATTGCTTGAACCTGGTAGGCAGAGGTTGCAGTGAGCCAAGATGGCACCACTGCACTGCAGCCTGGGTGACAGAGTGAGACTCCATCTGGGAAAAAAAAAAAAAAAGAAACTTTTGTTTTTTACTTATATATTAAACTTACAATGGGTTTATCTGGGTAGAGCCCCATAGTAAGTCGAGGGGTGTACTAAATGTATGTTATTTTCTCACCATCCAAAAGTTGAAAAATTGTAAGGTGGAGATCATCTGAACATAGAAACAGAGGAGAACAGTGGTTACCAGGGGCAGGGAGGGGGAGAAATGGGGAGAAGTAGGTTGAAGGGCAAAAACTGGCAGTTGCGTACGATGAGCAGGTCTAGAGACCTAATGGACAGCATGAGGACAACAGTTAATAATACTATATTATAAATGAAAAATTTGCTAAGACAGTAGATGTTAAGTACTCTTACCAGACAAAAAAACAAGTTACTATGGAAGGTGACAGGTTAATTTGCCTGACTGTAGTAATTATTTCAGTTTTGTACACCTTATAGACAACTTAAAAAAGAAAATCCCAAGCCACCTACAAAAAAACACCTACTATAACAAAGAACTGAGCTTAGTAGGGTCATAGGATACAAGGTCAATAAAAACAATTGGAAGTCAAAATTACAAAAACAGTACCATTTATAGTGGCATCAAAAATATAAAACAGCCAGGTGCAGTGGCTTGTGCCTGCAATCCCAACACTTTGGGAGGCCGAGGCAGGGCAATCACTTGAGCCCAGAAGTTTGAGACCAGCCTGGGAAACGTGGTGAAATCCTGCCTCTACTAAAAATACAAAAAATTAGCTGGGCATGGTGGCATGCAGCCGTAGTCCCAGCTACTTGGGAGGCTGAGGTGGGAGGATCACCTGAGCCTGAGAAGTCAAGGCTGCAGTGCACTATGACCCTACTGCTGCACTCCAGCCTGGTCAACAAGAGTGAGACTGTCTCAGAAAAAGAAAAAAAGAGAAATACTCATGAAGGGATAAACCTAACAAAATGTGGTAAAGCTGAAAACTACAAAATGCTGATGAGAGAAACAGAAAAATCCAAATAAATGGGGAGATATACCATATTCACCACTGGAAAGACAATATTGTTTTTCGTTTGTTTGTTTGTTTTGAGATGGAGTTTCGCTCTTGTTACCCAGGCTGGAGTGCAGTAGCTTGATTTCGGCTCACGGCAACCTCCACCTTCCAGGTTCAAGACATTCTCCTGTCTCAGCCTCCCGAGTAGCTGGGATTACAGGCACACACCACCACCACCACGCCTGGCTAATTTTTTTGTATTTTTAGTAGAGACGGGGTTTCACCATGTTGGCCAGGTTGGTCTTGAACTCCTGACCTCAGGTGATCCACCTGCCTCAGCATCTGAAAGTGCTGGGATTACAGGTATGAGCCACTGCGCCTGGCCAACAATATTGTTAAGATAACAATTTTCCCCAAAATGCTTAATAGAGTTAAACAATCTCAACCAAAATCCCAGGTTTTTTTTTTTTTTTAAAGAAATCAATAAACTGATTCTAAAATCTAAATGGAAAAGCAAAGACCCTAGAATAGCCAAAATACTTGCAAAAGGAAGAACACAATTGGAGGATTCAAATTACCTGATGTCAAAGTTTACTATAAAGCTAAAGTAATCAACATAATATGGTATCGGTAAAATGACAGACCTATAGGTCAACGAAACAATAAGAGAATCCAGAAAAATACCCATGTATATGGTCAATTGGTTTTGAAAAAAGGTAGTAAGGCAATTCAGTGAAAACCAATAGCCTTAAACAAATGGTTCTGGAATAAATGAACATCCATATGCAAAAAAATGAACCATAATCCATAACTCACACCATATTTTAAAAATTAACCCAAAATGTATCATAAATGTAAAAATATAAGAATTTTTAAAAAGGGTGGGCGCGGTGGCTCACACCTGTAATTCTAGCACTTTGGGAGGTCGACGTGGGCAGACTGCCTGAGATCAGGAGTTTGAGACCAGCCTGAGCAACACGGTAAAACCCCGTCGCTACTAAAATATAAAAAATTAGCCAGGTGAGGCGGCGTGTGCCTGTAGTCCCAGTTACTCAGGAGGTCGAGGCAGGAGAATTGCTTGAACCAGGGAGGCGGAAGTTGCAGTGGCTGAGATTGTACCGCTGCACTCTAGCCTGGGCAACAAAGCGAGGCTCCATCACCAAAAAAAAAAAAAAAAAAGAAATAATAAAAACAAAAAACTTGTGTTTTTTCTTTTTCTTTTTTTTTTTTTTTGAGACAGGGTCTCACGCTGTCTCTAAGGCTGGAGTGCAGTGGCATGATCTCAGCTCACTGTAGCCTCGACTTTCCAGGTTCAAGTGATCCTCCCACCTCAGTCCCCCAGATTTCAGTCCCCCAGGTAGCTGGGATTACAGGCGTGCACTACCATGCTCAGCCAGCTAATTTTGTAGACATGGAGTTTCACCATGTTGTTTGTCCAGGCTAAAACTTGTGTTCTTTAACGATATTATAGAGAAATGAAGACAAGCCACAGACCAGCAGAAAATATTTGCAAAACACCTATCTGATAAGGAACTTTTCATCCAGAAGAACCCTCCCAACACAAAAAAAGGAAATCAAACAACCCAATTTTTAAAAATCAGCAAAAAGTCTTGAGATACTTCACCAAAGAAGTATGTGATGTCAAATAAGCACATGAAAAGACACACAAAAATCATTTGTCACAGGAAAATGACAATTAAAACAATGATACTGCTATTCATCTACTAGCATGGAGAAAAAAATAAAATAAATCTGACAATACCAAGTGTTGGTGAGGATACTGAGCAACTAGAACTCTTTTTTTTTTGGAGACGGAGTCTCACTCTGTCGCCAGGTGTGAGTGCAGTGGCGTGATCTCAGCTCACTGCAACCTCCACCTCCCGAGTTCAAGTGATTCTCCTGCCTCAGCCTCCCAAGCCAAGTAGCTGGAACTACAGGCACGTGCCACCACACCCGGCTAATGTTTTGTATTTTTAGCAGAGATGGGGTTTCAACGTGTTAGCCAGGATGATCTTGATCTCCTGACCTCATGATCCACCCACACCAGCCTCCCAAAGTGCTGGGATTACAGGCATGAGCCATGGTGCCTGGCCACAACTAGAACTCTTAAACATCGCTAGTGGGCATGCAAAATGGTGCCACCACTTTCAAAACAGTCTGAGAACCTCTCACAAAGTTAAACACAACTAATCATTTGACCTAACCATCACATTCCTAGATATTCATCCAAAAAAGTTAAAATGTTCACAAAAGGCCTACACGTAAATTTTACTTTATGCAAAATTGCCCTAAGCGGTAAATAACCTTAAAGTCACTTTTCTTTTTTTTTGAGATGGAGTCTTGCTCCGTTACCCCCAGTCTGGAGTGCAGTGGCATGATCTTAGCTCACTGCAACCACCGCCTCCCAGGTTCAAGCGATTCTCCTGACTCAGCCTCCCAAGTAGCCACCCACCACCATGCCCAGCTTTTTTTTGTGTGTGTATTTTTAGTAGAGACAGGGTTTCACCATGTTGGCCAGGCTGGTTTTGAACTCCTGACCTCAAGTAATCTGCCCGTCTTGGTCTCCTAGAGTGTGCTAGGATTATAGGTGTGAGCCACAGTGCCCAGCCTAATGTCCACTATTAATACTTGATTGACAAAAGTAGATCCATACAAAGAAATATTAATCAGTAATTAAATGGAACAAACTATTGATACATGCAAGGAATTAATAAATCTCAAAAGCACTGTATGGGCCCAGTGCAGTGGCTCATGCCTGTAATCCCAGCACTTTGGGAGGCTGAGGCAGGCAGATCACTTGAGGTCAGGAGTTCAAGACCAGCCTGGCCAATATGGTGAAACCCTGTCTCTACTAAAAATACAAAAAAATTAGCTGAGCATGGTGGCGTGTGCCTGTAATCCCAGATACTTGGGAGGCAGAGGCAGGAAAATTGCTTGAACCTGGGAGGCGGAGGTTGCAGTGAGCCGAGATTGCACCACTGTACTCCAGCCTGGGCAACAGAGTGAGACTCTGTGAAAAAAACAACAACAACAACAAAAAAACAAACAAAAAAACGCATTCTATGAAGGAAGCTAGATACAAAAGACTACATATTATAATATTTCATTTACATAACATTTGGAAAAGTATAATACTATAGAGTTGGAAATCAGATCAGTGGTTACTAGGAGCTGTGGGTAAGTGAGACAGGTTGACTGTAAAGGGGCCTAGGGCAACATTTGAGATCACAGAAATATTGTGTATTTTGACTGTGATAACGGTTACACGACTGTATACACTTGCCAGAAATCATCAAAGTATACATGTAAAAAGCATGAGTTTTGGTACCTATAAATTATACCTTAATATGCTTGACTAAATAAACAAAACTGATCCTCAAAATTGTAATTTCTTGTCTTGCTCTATGTGGAACAGAAGCTTGAGTTTACCTTTTCCCTACACATATTCCTAGATAAATCACTTAAACTATAAATCATTTTCATTTGTAACAAATACTTTCCAAGGATTTTTGCAGCCTGATAAAGTACTTTATACGTATTATCTCAAGTTATTCCAACAGCCCTATGAAACTGAGGTTGAGAGGTATGGGTAATTATGAAGTTGGGATTTAAACCCAAGTATGTTGGACTGGGTTTAAATGTCTCCATGTCATCTTTCCCTCTATACCGAACTGTGCCACCAAAACTCCAAAAACAGACTGAATTTTATATTCTTCATTGTGCCTAGCATATAATAATATCCAATAAAAGCCAACAATGGTGAAAACTAAAATATATCCTCAAAAACTCAGTCCACTATCAAGTTCAGGATCTAAAGAAGTCGGCTTTTCTAAAGAAAATACTCCTTCCCCCATTCCATTCCTACTGTCTACCATATCTCTGATTTAGCAATCAGTTCATCAGGAAGAGGTATTCATTTGTTCTTTCCTCCCAGTTCCCCTGTACAATTTCCCTGCCTAGCAAAACACCTTTATCTCAGGATGGCCCTGGGTACACAGCTAATCTCTTAGCACTCGAGACAGTAGTTTCTATGGACATGAAATGAAGATCCAGATCATCTTACCCAGGAATTCTTTTCTTTTCTTTTCTTTTCTTTTTTGAGACAGAGTCTCGCTCTGTCACCCAGGCTGGAGTGCAATGGTGGTGTGATCTCAGCTTACTGCAACTGCAACCTCTGCCTCCTGGGTTCAAGCAATTCTCCTACCTCAGCCTCCTAAGTAGCTGGGATTACAGGTGCCCACCATCACACCCAGCTAATTTTTGTATTTTTAGGAGACGGGATTTCACCATGTTGGTTAGGCTGACCTCGTGATCCGCTTGTCTCAGCCTCCCAAAGTGCTGGGATTACAGGCATGAGCCACTGTGTCCGGCCGAATTATTTTTTTTTTTTTTTTTTTTTTTTTTTTTTTTTTTTTTTTTTGAGACGGAGTCTCGCTCTGTCGCCCAGGCTGGAGTGCAGTGGCCGGGTCTCAGCTCACTGCAAGCTCCGCCTCCCAGGTTTACTCCATTCTCCTGCCTCAGCCTCCCAAGTAGCTGGGACTACAGGCGCCCGCCACCTCGCCCGGCTAGTTTTTTATGTATTTTTAGTAGAGACGGGGTTTCACCGTGTTCGCCAGGATGGTCTCGATCTCCTGACCTTGTGATCCACCCGTCTCGGCCTCCCAAAGTGCTGGGATTACAGGCTTGAGCCACCGCGCCCGGCCTATTTTCTTAATTAGAAGAGGGAGTAATATCTACCGGTTTACTGAGTAGAATCAGTTGCATCACTTCTTCATTTGTATTCCCCCATACAGTCCAAGATTACCACTTCAACTGCCAACTTTTTCAACGATTTAGCATTTAACAATTCTTCATTGGACACATGATCCCCTTTTAAGATTAAAAGGTACTGAAGAAAGGGACTCTTGGTCTGAGCCATGGCCCCTGACTGAGCCTTTCATTTTTATTAAAACTGCTGCCTGATGATTGGCTGGCATAAGGAAAACAATTTTCTCATATGTTCTTTGGAAGGCAATTTAGAAGTACCTACAGAATTTTTTTAAATATACATATCCTTTGATTTAGCAATTCTACTTGTAACAATTTATCTCACAGAATCATGTAGGTAGACACAAACAGGTATAAAGATGTACAAGAACTCTTTATAACAGCAAAAAATTGGAAAGGCCCTAGAATATCTATAAAAATGGGGCTGATTACTTAAATTGGGAGAGCATACAATGGAGAATGTCACAGCCATTTAATATGGGATTATGTCCAAGTTTTACTGGCAAGAGTCAAGCTGCAGAGAGTGTGTGTGTATAAAGAGTAAAAATGTGGGTAATGACATCCAGCGAGATGGCAGAATAGGAAGTCTCAGACTCCAGTCCCTGACACCTCCAGAAAGTTCAACTAGCAACTATCCACAGATTAAAATATCTTTTTGAAAACCCCATTATTTGGAAACAAGCCTAAAACACATGTGGTCCAAAGGACTGAATGAAAATTGAATTAGAGGGGTAGAGAGATACAGCCTCACTTCGACCATGCCACCCCCTTCCCCAAGCTAGCACACCACCAGAGGGACCATGGTTTCTACAGAAGAAAAGAGAACTGAAGGCAGACACACTGCTTCCCTAGCATTCTGAAGTGCTTCTCAGGAAGCCCAACCTGGTCCTACCTCACAAGGAACAGTGGAGATAATGACCCAGCTAGACTGCCTGTTCAGGGCTGAGGGAGGAGAACCACTTGACCCCAGGAGGTCGAGGCTGCAGTGAGCCAAGGTGGTGCCACTGCACTTCAGCATGAGTGACAAAGTGAGACCCCGTATCAAAAAAAAAGAAAAAATGTACAATATTGCTAATCATTTGGAAAACACAAATTAAAACCACAATGAGATATCATCTCACACTTGCCAGAATGGCTACTATCAAAAAAAGGTAAGTGTTGGAGAAGATGTGGAGAAAACAGAAAACTTATATATCATTGGTGGTAATGTAAATTAGAAGAGCCATTATGAAAAACTGTATGGAGATCTGAAGTCAGTTTGTCAAAGACATCCACACTCCCATGTTGATTGCAACACTATTCACAACAGCCAAGTTATAGAATCAACCTAAGTCCTCATCAACAGATGAATCAATGGTTGGTGCAGTGGCTCACACCTCTAATCCCAACATTTTGGGAGGCCAAGGCAGGAGGATGGCTTAATCCCAGGAGTTTGCAAGACCAGCCTGGGCAACATGGCGAAACCCTGTATCTATAAAAAATACAAAAAAATTAGCCGGGTGTGGGGGTACACACCTGTAGTCCCAGCTACTCAGAAGGCTGAGGTAGAAGGAACATCTGAGGCCAGGAGTTTGAGGCTGCAGTTAGTTGTGGTCATGCCACTGCACTACAGCCTTGGCAACGGAGTTAAGACCCTGTCTCAAACAAACAACAGATGAATAGATAAAGAAAATGTGTTATACATACATGATGAAATAATACTCAGCCTTAAAAAAAGGAAATTCTGCTATTTGAAACAATGTGAAGGAATTGGAGAACATTATGCAAGAAAAAATAAGCCAGGCACAGGAAGACAAATTCTCACAAGCGAAATTTAAAACCATTGAACGCATAGAGGCTGAGAACAGTGGTTACAAAGGCTGGAGAGTGAGCAGAATGGTGTGGTAACAGTAAATGGGTACAAAATCTCAGTTAAGCCAGGCACAGTGGGTAACACAGTGAGAACTGGTCTCTTTAAAAAGATGTCAGAGGGCTGTGCGCAGTGGCTCAGCCCTATAATCCCAGCACTTTGGAAGGCCGAGGCGGGGGGATTACTTGAGATCAGGGCTTTGAGACTAGCCTGGCCAACATGGCGAAACCCTGTCTCTCCTAAAAATACAAAAATAAGCTGGGTGTGGTGCTGCACGCCTGTAATCCCAGCTACTCGGGAGGCTGAGGCAGGAGAATCACTTGAACCTGGGAGGCGGAGGTTGCAGTGAGCTGAGATCGCACCACTACACTCTAGCCTGGGCGACAGAGTGAGACTGTCTCAAACAAACAAACAAACAAACAAACAAACAGATAGGAGACAGAGAAATAAGTAAGTCTTTGATACCTATCATACATCATTACAAATGTAGTTCATAAGTGTATTGAACATTCCAAAATTGCTAACTTTCAAATGTTCTCACCACAAAAAAAGGGTTTGAAGTAATGAATATGTTAATTGGTTTGATTTAATTATTTTACATTGTATTCATAAATGTAACATCACTTTGTGTTCCATAAATAAGTACTATTTCAAGGCCGGGTGCGATGGCTCATGCCTGTAATCCTAGCACTTTGGGAGGCTGAGGCAGGCAGATCACTCGAGGTCAGGAGTTTGAAACCAGCCTGGCCAACATGGCGAAACCCCATCTCTAATAAAAATATAAAAATTAGCTGGGCGCCTGTAATCTCAGCTACTAGGGAGGCTAAGACATGAGGATCGCTTGAACCCACGGGGTGGAGGTTGCAGTGAGCTGAGATCACGCCACTGCACTCCAGTCTGGGCAAGAGCGAGACTGTCTCAAAAAAAAAAAAAAAAGTATTATTATAAACTGTCTACTTATAATAAAAAATACAGTTTGAGTATCCTTTACCCAAAATGTTTGGGACTAGAAGTGTTTCAGACTTTAGGTTTTTTTCAGATTTTGAAATATTTGCATTATACCTACCCATTAATCGTCCCAAATCTGAAAATCCAAAATCCAAAATTCTCCAATGAGCATTTCCTTGGAGCGTTATGTAGGCTCTCAAAAAACTTCAGATTTTGGAGCATGTCAGATTTTGGATTTGGGATACTCAACTGTAAAAAGGAGAAAAAAAGAAAAAGAAATCCTTTCCAAAGTAAAAACACCTAAGACACCAAAAAGGCAATAAAGGTAAAAATAGATAAAATGAACATCAAAATTAAAAACCTTCTTTGCACCAAAGGACCCAATCAATGGAGGGAAAAGAAGCAACCTATGGAATGGGAGAAAACATCACAGATCTGATACAAGATTAATATCCCAAATATACAAAGAACTCCTACAACTCAACAACAAAAAAACTAAATAACCTGTTTAAAAATGGGATTTGAATAGACATTTCTCCATCTGAATAGCCAATAAACACATGAAAAGATGCTTAACATCAATAATTGTTAGGGAAATACAAATCAAAACCACAGTGATACCATTTCATACCCATTAGAAAGGTGGCTATCGAAACAACCAGGAAAGTGTTGGCAAAAATATGGAGAAACCCTTATCCACTGCTAGTGAAAATGTGAAATGGTGAAGCTGCCATGAAAAATAGTAGGGTGCTTCCTCAAAAATTTAAAAACAACATCACCATATGATCTAGCAATTCTACATCTAGGTATATATCCAAAAGAACTGAAAGCATGTTCTCAAAGAGACATTTGTATACCCATGGTCATAGCAATATTACTCACCACAGGCAGACATGGAAGCAACCCAGATGGTCCATCGATGGACAAATAAAATGTGAAATGTGGATACAACGGAATATTATTCAGCCTAACAAAGAAAGAGGCTGGGCATGATGGCTCATACCTGTAATCCCAGCACTTGGAAGGCTGAGGCGGGTGGATCACCTGAGGCCAGGAGTTCCAAGACCAGCCTGGCTAACACAGTGAAACCTTGTCTCTACTAAATATACGAAAAAATAAGCCAGGTGTGGTGGCATACACCTGTAGTCCAAGCACACAGGAGGCTGAGCACAAGAATCACTTGAACCTGGGAGGTGGAAGTTGCAATGAACCGAGATCGCGTCGCTGCACTCCAGTCTGGGTGATGGAGCGAGACTCTGTCTTCATCCCATGTCCCCCCAAAAAGACGGAAAAAAAATTTTTCTACATTTTCCAAATTTTGACATTTTCTACAACATGAATGAAGCTTGAGGACATTATGCTAAATAAAATAAGCCAGTCACAAAGAGACAAATACTGCATGATTCTATTATATGAAGTACTTAGAACAGAAAATATAATAGAGACAGAAAGGAAGAAGAATGGTGATTGCCAGGGCATTAGGGAAAATGTAGAGTTAATAGGTACAGAGTTTCAGTCCTGCAAGAAGAAAAGTTCTGGAGATTGGCTGCACAATGTGAATATACTTAACACTACTGAACTGTACACTTAAAAATGGTTAAGATGGTAAATATACATTATGTGTATTTTACCACAATTCAAAACAATTTTTTATTCTTCTGAGACAGGGTCTCACTCTGTCACCCAGGCTGGAATGCAGTGACATAAACATAGCTCACTGTAGCCTCTCTCAACCTCCTGGGCACAAGTAATCCTCCTGTCTCAACCTCTGAAGTAGCTGGGACCAGAGCCATAACTGGCTTTTTCAAAATTTATTTTTTATAGAAATGGGGTCTCACAGGCCAGGCGCGGTGGCTCACAACCGTAATCCCAGTACTTTAGGAGGCTGAAGTGGTGGATCACCTGAGGTCGGGAGTTCGAGACCAGCCTGACCAACATGGAGAAACCCCGTCTCTACTAAAATTACAAAAAAATTTAGCCAGGCATGGTGGCACATGCCTGTAATCCCAGTTACTTGGGAGGCTGAGGCAGGAGAATTGCTTCAACCTTGGAGGCGGAGGCTGTGGTGAGCCGAGATCATGCCATTGCACTCCAGCCTGGGCAACAAGAGCGAAACTCGGTCTCAAAAAAAAAAAAAGAAAAAAGAAATGAGGTCTCACCATGTTGCCCAGGCTGGTCTCGAACTCCTAAGCTCATGTGGTCCTCCTGCCTCAGCCTCCCAAAGTGCTGGGATTACAGGTGTAAGCCACTGCACTAAACCTAAAAACAATTTTTTAAAAAGGAATAAAATACCAAAATGATAAACAAAACAATCTATATCTATTAGCATGAAGTTTAGAAGAATAAGCATCTAACTCTTAACAGTGGTCATCTAGGAGAACACTAGTAGGAAAAGGAGCAACTTTTTTTCTATTTCTATTTCTATACTGTTTGGATTTTGATCATAAAAATGTACTAACATTTTAAAATTTTTAATAATTCCATTGGATATAACTTTTAAGTTAATCTCCAGGTACTAACAGACATAAGTCCTCAAGCTACCTTAAAAATAAAGTTTTGCCGAGTGCAGTGGCTCACACCTGTAATCCCAGAACTTTGGGAGGCCGAAGCAGGATTGCTTGACCTCAGGAGTTGGAGACTAGCCTGGGCAAAAAAAAAATTAAAAATTAGACTAGATGTAGCTTCTCTATTCCCTCTCAAATCTCTGCCTGGTTTGGACCATCTGCCTCCACTCTTGCCCCTACCATGTTCACCAGGGTGACCCAGAAGTCCTACAAGGTATCCGTCTCTGGTCCCTGGGTCTTCAGCAGCTGCTTCTACATGAGTAGGCCCAGTGCCCGCATTAGCTCCTCAAGGCTCTCCCGAGTGGGTAGCAGCAGTGCTTCTGGGGTGGTCTGGGTGCCGGCCCGGGTCTGAGTGGAGGCTATAGTGGGGCCAGTGGTAATGGGGAGCATCACAGCCATCATGGTGAACCAGAGCCTGCTGAGCCCCCTCAAGCTGGAGGTGTAACCCAACACCCAGGCCATGTGTACCCAGGAGAAAGAGCAGATCAAGACCCTTATCAGTAAGTCTGCCTCCATCACTGACACGATACAGCTCCTGGAGCAGCAGAACAAGATGCTGGAGAGCAAGTGTAGTCTCCAGCAGCAGCAGCAGAAGACAGCGTGGAGCAACACGGACAACATGCTCGAGAGCTGTATCAACAACCTTCAGCAGCAGCTGTACATTCTAGGCCAGGAGCAGCTGAAGCTGGAGGCAGAGCTTGGCAACATGGAGGGGCTGCTGGAGGACTTCAAGAATAAGCATGAGGATGAGATCAGTAAGTGTACAGAGATGGACAATGAATTTGTCTTCAAGAAGTTTATGGATAAAGCTTACATGAACAATGCAGAGCTGGAGTCTTGCATGGAAGGGCTGACTGATGAGATCAACTTCATCAGGCAGCTGTATGAAGAGGAGATCCAGGAGCTGCAGTCCCAGATCTTGGACACATCTGTGGTTCTGTCTATGGACAACAGCCACTCCATGGACACAGACAGCATCATCACTGAGGTCAAGGACCAGTACAAGATTGCCAACCGCAGTTGGGCGGAGGCTGAAAACATATACCAGATCAAGTACGAGGAACTGCAGACACTGGCTGGGAAGCAGGAGGATGATGTGTCGCAAAGACGAAAATCTTGGAGATGAACCAGAATATCAGCCAGCTCCGGGCTGAGACTGAAAGCCTCAAAGGCCAGAAGACTTCCCTGGAGGCTGCCATCATGAATGCCAAGCATCATGGGGAGCCTCCATTAAGGACAGCAATGCAGCTGGGTGCAGTGGCTCACATCTGTTAATCCCAGTACTTTGGGAGGCCAAGGCAGATAGATTGATTGAGGCCAGGAGTTTCAGACCAGCCTGGGCAACATAGCGAAGTCCCCTCTCTACCAAAAATACAAAAATTAACTAGTCTTATAACCCAGTCTCAAAAAAATAAATATTTAAAACTAAATTTTTTTTTTTTTAAAAGACACCACCCCCCAAGCTGGCGTACCAGGAGCTGAGGAATGTCAAGCTGGCCCTGGACACAGAGGCTGCCACCTACATGAAGCTGCTGGAGGGCAACAAGAGCAGGCTGGAGTCTGGGATGTACAACATAAGTATATATATAAAGACCACCAGTGGCTACTCAGGTACACTGAGCTTGGCCCATGGGGCCTCACAAGCCCTGGCCTCAGCTATGGCTAGGTTCCAGCTTTGACTCTGGCAGGGGCTCTAGCTCCTCTAGCCGCACCAGCTTCTCCAGGGTTCCTCCAGTGCTGTGGTTGTGAAGAAAATAGAGATGCAAGATGGGAAGCTGGTGTCCGAGTCCTCTGATGTCCTGTCCAAGTAAATGGCCATGGCAGCCCCTCCCAGCCCATCCCTTCCTGTGGATGCCCCAGAGCCAGTGGAAGAGGCCACTGTGCAAGGGAGCATAGGAAACAGGAGTGAACATAGCCTCGCCTAAGTGAGGCTCAGTCCTAGCCCTCAACCCAGTCATGGAGTTTATTGCCTGGGGTACCCCCCTGGCCCATGACTCCAGCTATAAAACAATTTTTTTTTTTTTCCAAAATAAAGCCTTAACTACGTCTGCCATTTAAAAAAAAAAATTGCCAGGCTTGGTGGTGTGTGCCTGTGGTCCCAGCTACTCAGGGGGCTGAAGTGGGAGAATCGCTTGAGCCCAGGAGGTCAAGATCACAGTCAACTATGATTGTGGCACTGCACTCCAGCCTGGGCAACAGAGCAAGACTCTGTCTCAACAATAAAGTTCAAACAAGCATTTCCTCACAAAAGCATGCATCAGTAGATAGTTAAGGAAAATGCCTGTGTTACCCAGTTAACCTGAGATGCTACTAGGCTTACTTACCCCACCATGACACTTTCCGGCCCATAATGCCTTAATCCAAACTAGAGGTACACTCTCTAATCCTGAAACTGTTGACAAGTGTGATATGACAAGAGTTGGTACCCCAAAGCACAACATCCTATTATTTTCAAACTTTTCCTTCTCCCTACCTGCTACTAATTGACCACCAGGCCCACATCAGCACTTTTCTTTCAGAGCCTGATTCTCTATTCCTCCCACCCCCACTTCAAGAATGCTATGAGGGTTAGGGGTGTCTATCACGACCCCCTCAGCAACCAACAGCCGTTCTAGAAAAGTTGACATAACCCAGGGCTGCCAACAAGAGCAGCTTCCCAGCAGGATGTTTTAGTAACCTTAATGAGGCAGAGACCAACGCCTCCCGTAAATTCTGGTTGGAAGAAACGATCTAGAGATGGTGGAAAAGTACAACTTAAAAAGCAAACACCACAGGCTCCAGTACAGCAGGAAAGCAAGCAGGGATTTCTAAATACAGACCTCAATTGTAAGAGTTCGCTGTACCTTAATTCTCACTATCACCATTTGCTCTGTCAAAAATAGAACCTTCCATGTCTTGATCCATTCAGAATAAGCCACAGCAGGCACAGCTCTGCTTCCACAGGGCAGCCAGGTCAGAAAGGCCACACAGGGAAATGGAAAAGGCAGCCAGCAGGTTTTCTTAGAGATTATACTCCTCTGGGCTTTTATCCTTCTTCCCAGCTATTCTGGTGCCAAGAAGGCTGCAGGGAGGTCTTTGCTCTGCTCTGAAAAAGCTTCAACTCAATCTTTTCACCAGCAGGGCTGAAGCAGTCTCAGGGCTGTAACTCCCTCTGCTGCCCAATGTTTTCTTTGCATGTTGTGATCAGTTTAAATAATTTCAAACTCAAACGTTAAAAGAACTAATGCAGCCCTTTATTTCAAAATATAATCGAAAGAGCATGAGTTCAGACAGGAGGAATATAGATGGAATGCACGGTTCAAAGCTGTATACACTTCTGCATTCACCTACAAATCTCCTTTATCTCAGAAAGGATTTCTTTTATTCAGTTTCATGAACTGAAACTACAGTCTCCTTCACAGGCATGTAGAAAAGTAGGAGCCAGACTTCTTGGTCCTTCCTCAACCATCCTTAATAACAGCATTGCCTTTAGCAGAACTTAAGGCAGGCCTTATTCACCTTTCAAGATCCAATTTAAATAGTACTTAGGATGAGGCATTAAAACTACCTGTTTACCAGTCTGTTTCACTGTACTGATTCAACACTGTGTCTAGCTAACAGCATATGCTCACTATCTATCTAACAGAATTCTAACTAGAACCATGTGCAATATTGGGGGAAGGGAAACCTGCCCACATAAGAATTCAACCAGAAATCACTGGGGGAAGAACCAAAATTCTTAAGAGATAAGAATAAGAGACAGGTGTGTTTCTCTAATATACCATTATTCTGCCTAACAATTTACCTACCAGCTGTGCTTGTGGTCCTTTTCAGATTACCAATCTCAGTCTCTTTCCTGTAAACTCTTAACTCATTTTTAAAGTACTTGAAAGGCACTTCATTCTTTGCCTATACCCAAATACTTCTCACATTCTGATCTTAGTGATAAAATTCACAAAGACCTCACAGTGACTCAGTTACAGTGTTGAGCAATACTGACCCAATTAAATAACGTACCCAACCTATTTAGGTTAGAAACTCTGGTATTCCAGCATCCAGAACCAGAAGTGATGAAGACATTTATTAGTGCAATAACCCCAATTTATTTTTGTGAACCCTCCCCTTCTCCACCTCCCAATACTGGAAGCTTACCTGTCAGGCAGAATTCCTAATCTGCCTCAAAATCTACAGGTCCAAGCTCTGCGAATACCAAGTGCTCAAGGCAACTGCCACCCTTCAGAAAACTAAAGTAAATACCAACAACGAACGGTGTTAGTGTGTAAAAAGTCTCTACTGATGAATAGGAAGAAGCAATGTAAATTTTTAAATACAAACAATCCCACAGCATTTATTGCCATCTTGTATAACACAAGGGTAATCAAAACAATATGAATAAATGTTCATATTAGACAAAGGACATCTAAAAACAAACTGTATTCTTCTCAACAATTTCTCACTTCATTGATCATTTCTAGTTGGAGACACTTTGTAGCAGAGTAATATTATCTCCTTTCAGCATGATCCGACCTGCAACACAAAAACAACAAAAGGCTATTAATAGCCACACACTCAGATGTTTTACTCTCAGAATTTTGTATCCAGTTTTTGAACAACATTTTGAAAATGCTTTCTTATAAAAACACGTAAACATTTTCAAGTGTCCATATAGTGAAATGCTTTCTGGCTCCATTAGAATACATTTACCTTTTCTACAAACTAACAAAGGTAGATGGTATTTCATGACAAGCATCATTTCTATGAACTAAGTCAACTCAATAGGCCTCATACAACATTTCCCAATGCTGAGTTTGTAAAAGTTTGGAAATGAGTCGTATGTCAAGTTTGGGAAATATAGCATATTATAACTCCATTCTTAAAGCTGTTAGTATATTAAAGACTCCACCCTATCTCTACTAAAAATACAAAATTAGTTGGGCGTGGTGCAGTGTGCCTGTAATCCCAGCTACTTGCGAGGCTGAGGCAGGAGAATCGCTTGAACCTGGGAGGCGGTGGTTGCAGTGAGCCGAGATCGCACCACTGCACGCCAGCCTGGGCAACAAGAGCAAAACTCTAGTCTCAAAAAAAAAAAAAAACCAAAACTCCACCCTACAATAAACAAACCTGTTTAAGTTTTACCCAAACTTTCCTAAGGTTATTTAAGACGATACTTTTCTAAGAAATCTATAAACATCTTCAGGAACACTGGTGTTCACTGGCAGAATAGTTTGAGACATGTTGATCAACTCCAACAGTAATTAAACTGTTCTACTTTCCCAGGCTTCTGCAGGTATTAATAATATTCTATTCTACAGGATGAATACTACCATGAGAATTCAACAGTTGGTAAATAATTTATAAATAATATGACCTCGGTGAGGCTAAGCCTGCCCTTCCTGGCAAGACATCTTAAAATCTGAAAAATCCAGCTGGGTATGGTGGCTCATGCCTATAATCCCAGCACTTTGGGAGGCCAAGGTGGGCGGAATGCCTGAGCTTAGGAGTTTGAGACCAGCCTGGACAACACGGTGAAACCCCGTCTTCTACTAAAATATAAAAAATCAGCCAAGTGTGGCGGCATGCACCTGTAATCCCAGTTACTTAGGAGGCTGAGGCAGGAGAATCACTTGAACCCATGAGGTGGAGGTTGTAGTGAGCCGAGATTGTGCCATGGCACTCAAGCCTGGGAGACAAAGCAAGACTCCGTCTCCAAAAAAATAAATAAATAAATCTAAAAAACCCAGGTTTTCATAATAGTGTAAGCAGGAAGAAGCTAGCGAAACACCATACTGCTTCTCAGAATCTACTTTCCACATATCTAGTATAGGTTCATGAGAATCCTGAGGGTCTGAGAGACACCTGAAACCCACCACTGATAAAAGTATTAGTGAGCATTTAACAAATGAAGACAAAATGCCTAAATAAATCTCAAGTGAATGGGATGTTAATAGAAATGATTCAGTGTGTCTTGAAACCGTGAATACTAAGACCATTCATTAACTGGGTTAAGAAATACCGTTCATTGCCAGGCTTAGTGGCTCACACATGTAATCCCAGCATTTGGGAGGCCAAGGCAGGTGGACTGCCTGAGCTCAGAAGTTAGAGACCAGCCTGGGCAACACAGTGAAACCCCATCTCTACTAAAACACAAAAAATCAGCCAGGCGCGGTGGTGCACGCCTGTAGTCCCAGCTACTCGGGAGTCTGAGGCAGCAGAATTGCTTAAACCCAGGAGGCGGAGGTTGCAGTGAGCCAAGATCGCGTCATTACATTCCAGCCTGGGCAACAGAGTGAGACTCCGTCTCCAAAAACAAAAGAAAGAAATACCATTCATTATTCAAGTATTTTTTAGTTTCTATTATGCGCCAGGCATTGAGTTAGGTACTGAGCACACTAGGGATCAAAAAAGGCATGATTCATGCACTTATGGTGAAGCATCTCATAACAGGAGAGACATTAATAAAATAATTTCAATAATAAATGTTTTACTACAAACTCAGGGAGCACATAACCCCGCCTCCCCCATCCCCAGCAAAATCAAATTAAACTCTGAACTTTTTAGAACAGGGCTTCCTAACCCCTGGGCCACAGACCAGTACCAGTCCTGGTCCCTGTTAGAAACCAGGTCACACAGCAAGTGAGCAGTGGGCAAGGTGGCAGAGCTTCATTTGTATTTACAGCCACTCCACATCACTAGTATTCCTGCCTGGGCTCTGCCTCCTGTCAGATCAGCGGAGGCCTTAGATTCTCATAGGAGCATGAAACCTATTGTGAACAGGGCACAGAGGGATCTAGGTTGCGCACTCCTTATGAGAACCTAATGCCTGATGATCTGTCACTGTCTCCCATCACCCCCAGATGGGACTGTCTAGTTGTGGGAAAATAAGCTCAGGGCTCACACTGATTCTACATGATGGTGAGTTGTATCATTATTTTATTAAATATTACAATGTAGTAATAATAGAAATAAAGTGCACCATAAATGTAATGTGCTTGAATCATCCGAAAACCATCCCCCACACTCCGGTCCATAGAAAAACTGTCTTCCACAAAACTGGTCTCTGGTGCCAAAATGGTTGGGGACCACTGTCTTAAGAGAACTGATATTTGATCTGAGCTCTAAAGACACAAGGAATATCATATACAAAGATTAATGGTTGGGCAAATGCACAGACTCAAAGAACTGAAATAAGACAAGTGTTGCTAAAGCTCAGAAAGTAAGGCACAGTGATATGAGATGAGCAGAGGGAGATAAGACTAGATCATAAAGATCATTAGATTTGCAGAATCATTAGATTTTTTTTATCCTAAGAGCAACAGGAAGTCACTGAAGAATTTCAAGCAAAGGGATGACATGTTCAGATTGGTGTTTTTAAAAGATGACTGAGGCCTGGAAAGCAAACTGGAGGTAGCTGCAGAGAAATCAATTAGTAAGCTGAATTGGAAACTGGTGCCATTCAATAAGGCGGGAAATAATAATACAATAGCTCTAAACAGTGTGAGTTGGAATTGAGTTTGCTTTCTGATATGCTGACTTTAAGAAGCCTTTGAAACATTCAAGTAGAAATGGTGAATAGGCCCAGACTTGGGAGTCCCAAATTTGGGAGTCAATATACATAGATGGTAATTGAAGCTGTACTCCAGTGCCTAGGCAGACAATACTGAATGACAGGAGGGCCTAGAACCAAGCCTGGAGCAACTCATTTAGTGACTGGGTCCCAAAGAATGAACATACAAGTCTGAAAAATAGCCAGAAATGAAAAATTAAAACCCAAGTATAATATCGTAGAGCCAAGGTGTGATACTGCAAAATATTTATTTGGTCTTCAATCCCATACAACTCCTAAAATCCTCAGAATCTCTAAGGTGTTGCCTTTTTGTATGCTAATGATTGACTGACCACCAGCAGCCCCTGCAAAGTTTCAGCATTGGAGCTGCTCACTGAAAGGACCAAGGCATTAGTGAGGTCAGACTTTCAGCCCCACCCTCCAACCCAGGGAGGAGAAGAGGAGCAGAAGGTTAAGCTGATCACCAATAGCCAATTTATTCAGTCAGGCCTACATAATGAAGCTTACATAAAAACTGAAAACAATGGGTTTCTGACAGCTCAACACATGGAGGTTCCCAGAGAGCAGTAAGCTTGTAGAGGGCACAAAAGCTTCGCATCCCTTCCTATATGCCTTGCCCTGTGCATCTCTTAATCTGTATTCTTTGTAACATCCTTTATAATAAACCAGTAAATATAAGTGTTTCCCTGAGTTCTGTGAGCTGCTCTAGCAAATTAATTAAACGAAAGGAGGGGTTATGGGACCCAGTTTACAGCCAGTCAGTAAGAAGGACAGGTAAAACAATCTGGAGCTGACAATTGGCATCTGGTGGAGCATCGAGGGGCAGGGAAGGCAATCTTGGGGATTGAGCCCTCAACCTCTGGGAACTGACACTATCTCCAGGTAGATAGTGTTAGAACTGAACTGAACTTGACGACTCCAAGCTGACGTCCACTGCTGAACTGACTGCTTGCTTGGTGTGTGGGGAAATACGCCCACACATCTGGTCACAGAAGTCTTCTGTGTTAATTATTGTCAACTGAGGAAATAGAAAGATCTACTTGGGTTTTCCCCCCCACTCAGACAAGGGAACAAAGCGCTTTAAGGAGGGAGTGGCCAATGGTGCCAAATGCTGTTGAGAGTTTAATTAAAATGAGGATTAGTACTGATCATTAGATTTAACACCACTAGTCTTTGGTTCCCTTGGTGAGAGCTCTCTGGGCAGAGAAGCCAAAATGGAGTGTGGTGAGAAGTGAGTGGTAGAGAATAATTTCAAAAGTGTACTACTACTCTGAATAATAACTTCTCAAATGCAAAGTAAAATCAAACATGAACTGAGTTGCAGGTCACTGAATTCTGCAAGTGAACAAAACATTTCTACGATTCTGTAAGACCACTTATATCCTTACCCAGTTGTTTTCTTGACTTTGTTTTAGAATGAATCTCTTCTGCATCATCTAATACAAGGTTCATATATTCATCAAAACCCTAGAAAAATAAACAAACTGTCATCGTCAAAGAAAATCACATCCAACCCATTTTAAATGTGTATACCTATGCAGATACAAAATCCAACTAACTTCAAAGATTCACTCATCTCAAGCCCTGCACTCCACCTTCCACCCAAAGTCTTTTTTCTTTTTTTTGAGAAAGGATCTCACTTTGTCTCCCAGGCTAGAATGCAGTGGTGTGACCTCGGCTCACTGCAGCTCAACCTCCTGGGTTCAAGCAATTCTGCTGCCTCAGCCCCACCAAGTAACTGGGACTACAGGGCGCACCACCGTGCCTGGCTACTTTCTGTATTTCTGGTAGAAACAGGGTTTCATCATGTTGCCCAGGCTGGTCTCGAACTCCGGAGCTAAAGTGATTCATCATGCTCGGCCTCCCAAAGTGCTAGGATTACAGACATGAGCCACCGTGCCCAGCAAAATATTTAAAAATTAGCTGGACATGGTGGTGCATGCCTATAGTCCCAGCTACTAGAGGCTGAGGTGGAAGAATCACTTGAGCCAAGGAGTTCAAGATTGTAGTGAGCTCTGACAGCACCTGGGTGACAACGCAAGATCCCAACTTAAAAAAAAAAATTACTTAGGGTAGCCTGCTATCCCTATTTAACCCCACTGAGCTCTATTCAGGTATCACCTAACCCACAACAAACAATTCCATTAGTCCCCACCCTTCCTAATTTCCTTTCTTTTGTCCCCTCTCTCCATACTAACATCGTTGCTCAAATATTTTTTTTCAAATAATTTTTAAAAGTTAATTTTCAGCCAGGCATCGTGGCTCATGCCTGTAATCCCAAGACTTTGAGAGCCTGAGGTGGGAGAATCACCTGAGCCCAGGAGACCAGCCTGGACAACAATGTGAGACCTCGTCTCTATAAAAAATAAAAATTTAGCAGGCTGTGATGGTGCACACTTTTGGTCCTAGCTACTTGGAAGGCTGAGGCAGGAGGACTGCTTGAGCCCAGGAGGTTGAGGCCACAACGAGCCATGACTGTGCCACTGCACTCCAGCCTAAGCAACAGAACAAGGCCCTTTCTCAAAAATAAAATACAAATTTTCTTCTCAACACAGACAGAGGAAAGAAAATGAATTAAAAGTTAATTTTCCCTGTCTATTAAAAATTACCCAATCCTTACCTATCAACAATGAAAAAAGGCTAAATAGCGGCCCCCAAAAAACTTTGCTTAGGTTGGATCTTTCACTTTTTATACACTGTTCTGGCTAGCCACTTTCTGAGAAATCTTTTTCTATGACCAAACTGCTATGAGATAAAATTGCCTGGATACTCACAATGATACAGCCTTCTATCCGCATATTCACTTGCTCATAGAGCCACACCTGAATCCGCGATCTCTGAAATAATCATAAAAGTGGAAACGTTAAAAAAAGAAAAATGGGGCCGGGTGCAGCGACTCATGCCTGTAATCCCAGCACTTGGGGAGGCCCAGGCAGGTGGATCACAAGGTCAAGAGATAGAGGGCATCCTGGCTAACATGGTGAAGCCCCATCTCTACTAAAAATACAAAAAAAATTAGCTGGGCGTGGTAGCACATGCCTGTAGTACCAGTTATCAGGAGGCTGAAGCAGGGGAATCACTTGAACCCGGGAGGCGGAAACTGCAGTGAGCCGAGATCGAGCCACTACACTCCAGCCTGGGCGACAGAGTGAGACTCCGTCTTAAAAAAAAAAAGAAAAGAAAAGAAAAGAAAAAAAAGAAAAAGAAAAACAGGCCAGCTGCCTCGATTCACACCTGTAATTCCAGTACTTTGGGATGCCAAGCAGAATAATTCGCTTTGTGGCCAGGTGTTCAAGATTAGCCTGTGCAACATTAAGCAAGATCTTGCCCCCTCCCCCGCCCCCCTCCCAAAATTGAAGTACACAAAACCTAACCATTTTGGTCAAACGACAAGAGAAATATGGCTCCTAAAAAAAACTGTAATGAATGTAAGTCAAGAGTTTTAACTAATTAGCCCATATCTAAGAATTATTCACCAGTAATCTCAAAGAGAATTTTCATTTAATAAGTTCTATATTGGAACTATATAACCTAATAATTTTCCTGTGATCTTGGGACTCAACATTTCTTACTGCTTCTGGTTTCAATCTATTTAAGAGTGAAAGTTTTTGACAGCATAGCACAAAGCAGCAATTTCTAATGACCAAGGGCTTATATCTTGCAGCAAAATCCAGTTCCAAAACAAAGCTTTCTCATGTCACACACCTAACAACCAGTACAGGAGCCCTCAATTCAGGTGGTTAAAAATTATTATCACCTGAAATTAATGTTTTTCAGTTGTGTTGTCACACTATAAAATTTAAGTTGCTAAAGTTCCCCGCAAAGGAAAGCAGCTGCCACCAAATTCCTCTGAAGCTACCCCTTCTTTCTTTTTCCGTCTTTAAGTTTTCCAACAGATATTAAACACACCACCTCTTGACATGGTTTAAGTTGGTTGGGTTTTTCTTCCAATGTGTTTCATCTTAAAGGGGAGAGGTTCCAACGTTCTAGGCATAATCACTACTAACAAAACTACTGATGCCCAAATACCATGCTCAAGTCTGCTGATAATACTTTTTGGAATTAAAAAGTATTTTTGATCTTGCAAAGTAATAATACAATTCTTTGCATGTTGGGAAGTGGCATGGATACACACCACTTCACCACATTAGTGCTTTCTCAGTACTCCTTCCCCTCGATTACCCTTCAATCTCCAGTTACATCTATTTTTAAATTCTAGAACACAGCGATCACTCAGGTTAACACAAAAAACTAAATCAGTTCATCTCTTATTTAAAAAATAGTTACGAAACAAGCAACTTACGTACATTTTGTAAGTATCTGAAGATGAGGTTCTGCACCACAGTGGCTAAGGAAAAAATACAAAAGCAGCATAGACTGCTTCCTGAAACAACTGGACGACCCTGTTCCCGTCTCACCTTGGTATACTGAACGCGAGGTCTGGTGCTTACGCAAACAAAAAGTGCCCAGCTGGGCATTCATTAGGGGTCTTCTAAAGATTAAAGAACATCCCTTCTACTTTCATTCCCCTGGAGTTTCCCGAAACCTTTAACTCCCGTTTTTACTCCGCACCTAAAGTTCTCTTCCCTCCTTTCGCCGCCTCCATTCCTGCATTCCCCCACGGCAGGGGTCCACCCAAGACCACCTCCCCACCATCACGGTTCTTCAACTACCCGCGCTTTCTTCCAGTCTTGGTCGCCCCGGGGGCTCATGGGATGTGGATTCGTACTCCGCTACCCCAGGCCTGCTCTCAGTCTGCGCCTTCGCACCCCGTATTCTGGCCCGAACCTCCCAGTCCTGACATCCTGCGTAGGATACGATGGGCTGCACCATAACCTTCTGCACTTTCTGGCCCTGGCCACGGTACGCCATGGTGAAATTTCACAAAGAGCACAACCTCACGCTGCCTCTGAGAGCAATTTCCGGAATAAAGAACCGGAAGCGGAAGTATGTGAAGGTTACGCGGCGACATGGGCGTCTCCTAGGAAATGCCCCTCTAGCCACGAAGTCATGTTTCTCCGCTGCATGGCCTCCGAGGGAGGCCAAACTGAGGCGTCTGCGCTGTGGAAGGTGGACCGGTCCTATAGCGCCACCTGGAGGCAGGCGGGAGGAGGTGCCTTCGGTTGCCATGTCTCCAATCTCTTTTCTTTTCTTTTTTTTTTTTTTGAGGCGAAGTCTCGCTCTCTCGCCCAGGCTAGAGTGCAGTGGCGCGATCTCAGCTCACTGCAACCTCCGCCTCCCGGGTTCAAGCGATTCTCCTGCCTCAGCCTCCCGAGTAGCTGGGACTACAGGCGCGTGCCACCACGTCCTACTAATTTTTTGTATTGTTGGTAGAGACGGGGTTTCACCATGTTGGCCAGTATGGTCTCAATCTCCTGACCTCAAGATTCGCCCGCCTCGGCCTCCCAAAGTGCTGGGATTACAGGCGTGAGACACTGCGCCCAGCCCGTATCTCCATTTTCTGAGTTAGCTTAAAAAGCCAAAATCGTCCCACTGTGTATCTCTGTGTGTAAAGTGAGTTAATTTCGTGCCTTTCCTAAAAGTTTAGGCTTGATAACAGCGTTGTGGTGGACAGGGTAGGGCGGCAAGAAGCCCAAACTTCAGGCCTCCCGCCTCTGGCAGTCGGCCAGGGGCGGTCTGCATTCCAAAGCCAGACGGCTGGTTCGCTCCAGTTACGGATTCAGCTCAGCCACTTCGTGGAGCGAGTTTACTGTTCAGGTGGCAACTGAGGGTGGCGATCTACCATGAAGACGCTGAAATCTACATGCCGGGCGCAAATCCAGCTCTTTTAGAGTTGGGTGACAAAGGATAAATTACTCAGCCTCACCGTGTCTTGGCTTAGTTTTCAAAACGGAGATTAAAGATTAACTTTACTCAGGGGGTTGAAGATTCAATGAAAGAATTGTCTATGTGTGCACACAGTTAGGCGTCAGCCAGTGTCAGAACATGTCCTTCCCTGGATAACACAGCTACTAAGTGGAGGAGCTGGAATTCGTAGTTGTGCCTGACCCCAAAGCCCAACTACCTTTCCATTGTGTCATGGCTTGTGGCCTGGCAGAGAGTTCATTTAATTGGCATACACATGTTATAGAAGAGGAAACTGAAGTTTAGACTTTTGAAAGGACTTGCCTTAAGGGAACACGGATTAGGGCAAATGGCAGAATCAAAATCAGCTTTTCAGAGGGCTTCTGTTTAGTGGGGATAATAGTAATGACAACCTCAGAAAGGGTTTGAATTGAAAGTGATTTTTAAACTACACAAAGCGGCCAGGCTCATGCATGTAATCCCAGCATTTTGGGAGGCCGAGGCAGGTGGGTCATCTGAGGTCGGGAGTTCGAGACCAGCCTGGGCAACATGGTGAAACCTTGTCTCTACTAAAAATACAAAAATTAGCCATGCATGGTAGCACACGCCTGTAATCCCAGCTACTGTGGGAGACTGAGACAGGAGAATCGCTGTCTGCAAATCGCCGGGAGGCAGAGGTTGCAGTGAGCCGAGATCATGCCACTGCACTCCAGCCTTGGCGACAGAGCGAGACTCTGTCTCAAAAAAATAAATAAGAATAAATAAACTACACAAAGCTAGCAAATGCTTGGGATAACTATTTCCTTTAAAAAATTTCAGCCGGGGCTGGGCACAGTGGCTCATGCCTGTAAATCCCAGCACTTTGGGAGGCTGAGGTGGGTGGATCACAAGGTCAGGAGTTCGAGACCAGTCTGGCCAATATGGTGAAACCCCATCTCTACTAAAAATACAAAAATTAGCCGGGCGTAGTGGCAGGCACCTGTAGTCCCATCTACTCAGGAGGCTGAGGCAGGAGAATTGCTTGAATCTGGGAGGCTGAGGTTGCAGTGAGCCAAGATCGCGCCACTGCACTCCAGCCTGGGTGACAGAGTGAGACTCCACCTCAAAAAAAAAAAAAAAAAATTTCAGCCGGGTGCGCTAGCTCATGCCTATAATCCCAGCATTTTGAGAGGCAGAGGCAGGAGGCTTGTTTGAGCCCAGGAGTTCAACACCAGCCTGAGCAACATAATCAGACCTTGGCTCTACAAAAACATTTTAAAATTAGCCAAGCCTGATGGTGCGTGCTTGTAATCCCAGCTACTCTGGAGGCTGACGTAGGAGAATCTCTTGAACCCAGGAGGCAGAGGTTGCAGTGAGCAGAGATCATGCCACTGCACTCCAGCCTGAGCAACAGAGCCAGGCCCTGTCAAAAAGAAAAAAAAAAAAGATTGCCTAGCTGGGTTTGGTGGCATGGCCTGTATTCCCAAGTACTAGGGGAGGCTGAGGTAGTAGGACTGCTTGAGCCTAGGAGTTCAAGAGTGCAGTGAGCTGTAATGGCACCTATAAATAGCCACTACAGTCCAGCCTGGGCAACATAGTGAGACCCAGTCTTTAAAAAATATTCCCCCATCCAAACCCAATAGAGTGTCACGTTGTCTGACTTCAAGACAGCATGTTTATTTTTCCCCACTACCCTCCCCCCCTTTTTTTTTAGACAGGATCTTCTGATGTGGCACAGGCTGACATGCAGTGGTGCAATCTCGGCTCACTGCAACTTCCCCACCAGGGCTCAAGCGATCCTCCCACCTCAGTCTCTGGAATAGCTCGGACCACAGGTATGCACCACCACACCTGGCTAATTTTTTGTATTTTTAGTAGAGACGGGGTTCTGCCATGTTGGCCAGGCTGGTCTTGAACTCCCGGCCTCAAGTGATCTTGCCTCGGCCTCCCAAAGTGCTAGGATTACACGTGTTAGCTGAACCCGGCCAGGATTACTTTTTTAAATCCAAGTAGATGATGTCTTCTTATTTGTTCAAACTTTCCTTTGAATCTTTCAAAAGTTTTTGGTTTTCTTCATATAGACCTTGTGATTTCTTAAGTTCAACCTTAGATATTTCATCTCTCTTGTTCTTAAAAATTGTATCTTTTCCTCAATTGTATGCTCTAGCTGATTTTTGGGGAAAAAAGGAATGATAAATGCAAGTACATAAAAATAAAATTTTGCGTGACTAAAAAGTGAAAACAAAGCCAAAACATCTGGGAAAAATATGTTTGCATTACATCTGAAAAATGACTAATTTTACTAATATGTAGAGTTCCTGAAAAAGAATGCTATTCTGGTTCTTTAATGATGTGTAAGAAATATTCCAAAACTTAGTAGCTTAAAACAACCACCATTTTGTTATAATTCATGACTTCATTGGTCAGGAATTTGGGCAGGTTCTCAGCTGGGTGATTCTTCTGCTCCACAAGACACATCTATGGCTTTGGTGTGTATCTTTGGAAAACTGGCCTTAGCTGGGTCCCTATCTCTATGTAGTCTCAGCTCTCACCACATGGTTTCTCTAGAAGGGTAGTATGCTTTCTTATATGGGGGATTAGGGGTCTAGCAAACCAAGGCCGAAGCTACCAGCACTTTCTTTTCTTTTTTTTTTTGAGATGGAGTCTCACTCTGTCGCCAGGGTGGAGTGCAGTGGTGCAATCTTGGCTCGCTGCAACCTCCGATTCCTGGCTTCAAGCAATTCTCCTGTCTCAGCCTCCCGTAGTTGGGATTACAGGTACGCACCACCACGTCTAGCTGATTTTTGTATTTTTAGTAGAGACGGGGTTTCACCATGTTGGCCAGGATGGTCTTGATCGCCTGACCTCTTGATCCACCCGCCTTGGCCTCCCAAAGTGCTGGGATTACAGGTGTGAACTACCGCACCCGGCCGCTCTACCAGCACTTTTAAAAGCCACGCCTGGGCCGGGCACTGTAGCTCACTCTTGTAATCCCAGCACTTTGGGAGGCTGAGACCGGCGGATTACCTGAGGTCAGGAGTTCAAGACCAGCCTGGCCAACATGGCAAAACCCCATCTCTACTAAAAATACAAAAATTAACTGGGCATAGTGGCGGGCACCTGTAATCCCAGCTACTCAGGAGGCTGAGGCAAGAGAATTGCTTGAACCCAGGAGGCGGAGGTTGCAGTGAGTGGAGATCGCACCACTGCACTCCAGCCCGGGTGACAGAGTGGGACTCCATCTCAAAAACAAAAAACAAAAAACAAAAAAAAAAACCCCAAAATTAAAATTGGCAATGGATGTGAGCAATCAGTTTGTAGCAAAGGAAATAGGAAAGTTGTTTAAACATGAAAAGATGCCCAGCTTCACTCATAAGAGAAAGGTTACAGTCAGAATGTCTGTCATAAAAGAAAAGAAAGAGAAAAGCAAACCAAACTACACTGAAGTGCTATTTCCCTTATTAGTTTGGCAATGATGAAAAAATAGTGCTACTGTAAATTATTAAGCTCTATTTCTAGGTACTTATCCTCCATACAAACTTACATGTGTGGTATAATGTAATCATCACAACATTGTTTAAAATACCCAGATGGGAAGCAACCTAAATGTCTATCAATAGGGACTACTATAAATTACTGCATCTTCATAGGGTGTAATTCTATGCAACTGTTATTAAGATTAAAGTTCTCTGTGCCACGATATGAAATGATATCCAATATACATGATGAAAAAAAAGGAAGGTATAATGTGCTTGAGATTTACTTCAAAATAACTCAGGGGAGCCAGCAGGACCAGATCTCAGATAAGGCAAGCCTAAGGATTTAGCATAATTGTAGGAATCACAATCACATGTACAAATACAAGCTTTGAAAAGTGAGTGCCTCCTTAAATTGTGCCTAAGTACCTTGCTTGCCTCACCCTCAGCCCAGCTAAGTAGGTCAGAATAGGGGGTGATGGATAGTTAGTATGGTAAAGAAGAAAGAGGATTGGCCATGAATCTGTAATTGTTGAAACTGGGTGACTATGTGGAGTTTATTATACTTTAATTCTAAATACATTTGAAATTTTAATAAAAAAGACACGGTTCAAAATGTCATGTGTTTTACGCGTGACACTGTATGTAAGTGTATTGCCTTACACGTGGCTAAAGTATCTCTGGAAGAATACCTGAGATACAGATAATGGAAAGTAAGACGAAACATTTGTTTCCTTTTGTTATTACAACTACCCTTAAGGTATCTGCAAAGTGGGCTTGAGAACCACTGACCCAAATAAACATACCCCTGAGAAAGGAGTCTGCCAAATCTCCCAAATATTTCAGAACATTCTTCCTCTCAGCTTGAAGTTTCTTTCATCCCAATCAGAAGCTTCACAACTTGCTGAATGGCTGTGATTAACTATTCTCTGCCATGCCATAGATTCAGACTCTGCAACATTTTTAGCAGTTAAATCCAACCAAATATAAATAACCGTAGTAACAGACCCTCTCAGTAAATATAAATCAAAAATTACTTCTCTTTTTTTTTGGGGGGGGGGATGGAGTCTTGCCCTGTTGCTCAGGCTGGAGTGCAGTGGTGTGATTGATCTTGGCATCTTGGTTCACTGCAACTTCCGCCTTCCAGGTTCACACAATTCTCCTGCATCAGTCTCCCAAGTAGCTAGGATTACAGGTGTGTGCCACCCCATCTGGCTATTTTTTTTTTGTATTTTTAGTAAAGATGGGGTTTTGCCATGTTGGCCAGGCTGGTCTCAAACTTCTGACCTCAGGTGATCCACCCACCTTGGCCTCCCAAAGTGCTGAGATTACAGGCATGAGCCACCACGCCCAGCCAAAATTACTTTTTTTAATGTAAAATTAAATTCTAGATTGCTGTTCTTATTTAGGGTCATCACTTATTTTTTGCTCACTTTATTGTACAGTGTTAAGAGAATGGTCAAGGATTTTAATTGTGCTCATGCCCCTTAACTAACATCATTTTGCAAATTCAAAATAAATTGCAGTTTGGAGTCTTAATTATTAATGCAGTTAAATGTCTGGGTTGTAGGAACTTTCAAAGATTTATTGAGCAGCTTCATAAAATCAAGATTTTAAAAACACTCTTGAAAAGATCTACTAATCAAACCCAATGGCACATAATATATAAACACACTGACCCTGAAACTACAGTGGGGGAATAGTCATCTTTAATGTCCTGTAGAATTTAGTGTCAAAATGAGTATGTGAATTAATGATACACAGTAAGTACTCAATAAATGTTAGCTAGTTTAGAAGTGTTACCTATTAAGCAGTTACAACTGGAGACCATGTATTTCCTGTTGCTACAGCCAAATTCAAAGCAATCAAATACTTTACAGAACTGCAGAACTGTTGGCTGGGCGTGGTGGCTCTGTAATCCCAGCACTTTGGGAGGCCAAGGCGTATCACTTTAGGTCGGGGGTTCCAGACCAGCCTCGCCAACATGGTGAAATCTTGTCTCCACTAAAAATACAAAAATTAGCCAGGTGTGGTGGCACACCCCTGTAATTCCAACTACTGGGGTGGCTGAGGCAGGAGAATCGCTTGAAACTGGGAGGCAGGGGTTGCAGTGAGCCAAGATTGTGCCACTCATTGCATTCTAGCCTGGGCAACAGAGTGAGACTCTGTCTCAAAAAACATACCGTGCAGAATTATTCTGGCAAAATAAAGCCACCATTTTAGAAAAGGATCATAGAACTCTGATCAATATATTAATAGATCAAGTTTTGTCACTGCAATTGTAATTATTAAACATTAGTCTTATCTTTCAAATACTGATCAAGATGAAAACATACTATGTTCTGGCTTTAAAGAGGAACCAGAGATTTAGGGTTAAGGCCAGAACTTTAGGAATTATTATCTTGAGATAAAATATATGAAACATAAAACTATCTTATTTCTGTTATAACCAAACTGGAACATTTGGGCCCTTTTCTTACTGGTAAAATGAAAAACTATCAATCAAAACTAGTCTTTTGCTTTTTGTGAAAAGTTGATTCAACTTGTTGGGACGACTTTAGACTAACAGGAAAAATCTATGTTCTTTGGTAGCTAACAAACATATGCATTCCTACAATTTAAAAAATTGGCACACCTATTAAGAAACCTGGACTTTCATCAATTAAATTTCTTATCTGCCGCACTTTCATGCTTGAAAATTCTGTATCGTTGACTCTAAAGATCACGTTTATTCATTTATTTTTCATCAGCCTCTTGAGGCAGAGTAGGCCCAGAGAGACTCCCTAAGATCACTTTTAAACCCTCCCTCCTTTTAAAAACTTAATGGCATTGCTTGAGTTACAACACTAAGAAATATCTGTGTCAGAAAAAAAAATCCTCACATTATAATAATATAAATTCTTACCTAAAGCACATGCAGCTAAAACTGAGCACACTTGTTAATTTGGCAATATATCCAGGTGAAAGATTTCTAAGCCAAATAATAACTGAAATTTGGGCACTTACAGGAAAGGCCAATAACATTCTGATTGGGGTCTCTTGTCAAGGTGGATCCTAGGCTGACAGGATGATATGATCTAAGATTACTTAGCTCACAACATCAAGAGTTTCCTACATCAGTTTTATTTAAAACACAAACAAGTATTTCTCTTTCTGTAAGGGCAAATGGTTCAAATAATGCGGAACACGAAACACTGACTAATACAAGTGCTTTAAATATGAAACAAAATTATTTTTTAAAAAAGCAAAAGAATAAAGAATATATACAAAAGGGACCTGGAATCTGTAAGCTGATTCCAAAAACGAAATAAGTAGAAAATTTGTGGTGCAACCTGAACATTCTACCCCTGCTTTGGAGAAGGGCTATCATACAACATTCAGTCAGCTGAAGATGGATTGGTAGAGGTGTGTCTATACATAAATTTCAAGTCATTTTTGCTTGTGCAGAATCATCCAAATCTTCCCAAGACTGAATGGGCAGTCCTGTGGCTTTCTTCCTTTTCCATATTCCCAACAAGGCTACATGAAGTTCAACTCTTGATGAGCCGCTTACAACAGCAGTTCCTTAGGAGCCAACATGACAGGTGGGTCAGATTTCCCTATGAGAAACAAAACTGGCCACCTACAGCAAAATATCAAAATGGGAAAGTCCTTCCTTCCTCCTCCTCCTCCTGATTATATACAACGTATCTCCTTTCAAGACTATTATTCCCATCATGCTTATTCCTTCACAAATCTAAACCTTGAGGTGATATGAAGGAAACCAACATCAAGAAAAGAAAACTCAATTCAGAAATGAAGAAAACTGGCAGGTATACAATACACCCCCAGAGCATCTCAATATCCCTGGCACAGTACAGTTCCATGTACTGCTACAGCCCATAGATAAACATTGGCAGCTTGAATAAGCTCATTTTTTCCCTCCGGTGGGTGAAGGCCACCAAATAAATACTGGGCAACAGGGGTTTGATGGGAGAGTTAGAAATAAAAAATTTACCAGATTTTGTCCCTGTGATAATTCAATGCCAGTAAGGAGGCAAGTACTGAAGAAAAAAAGGGACAATTTTCATACTACAAAAGAATTTCCTCTAATCATGTCACCATTTCATATAATGAATCCAGGGAATCCCAGAAATAGAAAATTAGTTTCAGGGGACCCCCTGAGGCACTTTAAAGCCTTTTAAAAAATTACAGTAATAATAAATTAGATATTGCTCTTCAGAGGCTAATGGAGCAGCAGAAGCATCAAAATCAGGTCCAAAGAGTTATGCCCACATTACAGGCTTCCTGAGCTGCTCAGCCCTCTTTAAAGCTCAGCTGAATCTCTAAATACCTTTAAAAAGACATACAATTTAACACAGACTGGGTATTTTTGTTTAGTGGTAGCACAAAATTTGGTCCTTAATGGTAGCAGCTGTCTTCATCCATTTCAAAGTCAGGTAATATTAAGTACATCAAGACAATACATAAAGAACACAACAAAGGAGAAAAAAGCCAAAACTGACAAACACCTCAAGGAGTCACTAAGTTCGCTTGCACCCTTTCACTTGACCTCCCTCTCAGTCTCTTTTTTGTGGAGAGAAGGGTATGACAGAACTTTTTTCTCAGAAGATGATAAACAATGGCATCAAATGGACAAAATGGTTATAAAGTAACTTTAAAAATCTGACCCCAAGGAATCCAGGACACATACAGATAATTCAGAGGTATACTTCTGATTTGGGGCAAATTCTAGACTAAAGAAATGATCATCTCAGGTAAATGTTACAATAGATGAAAGTAAGTCCAGCTTTTTGGCGATTTTTTTTTAAGTGTCCTCACTACCACCTTCAGCTATCAATCATTTCTGATAGCTCAAGCAGAAGGTCATCTTCATCTTTCCCAGGATCCAGGTCAATCTCAGCTTCCAATTTGCCTCCTGAAATCTCCCATATTAGTTTCTCAAAATCATCCTCCACAGAGAGTGGGGGCTTTCCTGTTGAGGCAGAGCTGAGTCGGCGAGTTTTCATGCTCATTTGGGATGAGGAAGGGCCAGACACCTCTGGGGGTGAGGAATCTGAAGAGGACTGGGTTGGAGGCAGCACGAGACTGTAAGAAAAAAGAGATTATTAGAAAACTGCCCTTTTTTCAATAGTTGGCTGAATCACCTAGTCTCATGGACACAAAGAGTGAGCAAAAATTTGTTTCTAAGAACATACATAAAGAAACAATTCTTTTACTGATTTGGGATCAAGCATTTTTTTTTGCAGGGGGGGCAGAGTCTCCCTTTGTCACCCAGGCTGGAGTGTAGTGGTACAATCGTGGCTCACTCCAGCCTCGACCTTCTTGGCTCAAGCGATCATTCTGCCTCCACCTCCCAAGTAGCCGGGTCTACAGGTGTGTGTCACCATGCCTGGATAATTTCTTTTTTATTAGAGACAAGACCTCACTACGTTGTCCAGGCTGGTCTTGAACTCCTGAGCTCAAGTGGTCCTCCACCCTCAGTCTCCCAAAGTGTTGGGATTACAGGCATGAGCCGCCCTGCCTGGCCAGCACCAAGCATTTCTATAACTCAAAGTAGGTGTTAAAGACATCTTTCAGAGGCTGGGCATGGTAGCTCACGCCTGTAATCCCAGCACTTTGGGAGGCCAAGGAAGGTGGCTCACTTGAGGTCAGGACTTTGAGACCACCGAAGATAATGTGGCAAAACCCTGTCACTACTAAAAATACAAAAATTAGCTGGGCCTTGTGGCAGGCACCTGTAATCCCAGCTACTTGGGAGGCTGAGGCAGGAGAATTGTTTGAACCCAGGAAGTGGAGGTTGCAGTGAGCAGAGATTGTGCCACTGTACTCCAGTCTGGGTGACACAGTGAGACCCTGTCTCAAACAAAAAAACAAAAAACATCTTTTAGGTAATATAGCAAAATGTAAATAATGGCACCAAAGGAGAACAGCAACCCTAAATTTTCATACTTTCTTGCATTTAATTTGAAGTGCAGCAGATTTATTTGGATGTTGCTGAAGTTGTTTATCAGTGTTATTCTCTAGAGAGCCTAAACAGTAACAGGGGCCTGGAGTTTGTTTAGAAAGAATTACAAAGCATTACCTGTCTCTAGGATTTTCTGCTTCAGGCACAGTGACTGATTTGTCCTCAGAGACAAGCGGGACAACAGCCTGCAAAAGGAAGAGTCAGGTAATTCAGTGAGAGTTGGTTTTTTAATTTGAGCATATTCATTTTCTTTTGCTGCCTTCTTAGAATTGTGGCTGATTCTTGAAGCCTGTGAATCTAAGAATCGATAATCTAAAGGTTGAGTATATAAATAAGCAAAATATCTTGCCACCTAAAAATTAGCTTTTAAAAAATCCTGTCCTGCTACTTCACAAATATCAAACTGTGAATATAAAATACAGTAATAACCCAAATTACGGAAATGCCAGGAAGCGATATACACAAGATATAGATAAGAGTGCTAGTAGACAGTCTTTCCTGCTTTCCCACCACACAGAATAAAGCACCACGAAGTGAATATACGTCTTACCACAGCTGCTTTTTTGGCTGGGGGTTCCTGTAGGACACTGCTGGAGCTGAGTGGCTTCACAGCGGCAATGACAGCAGGGTGCATCTCCACTGCCTTACGTTTTGGGGCCAATTTGGGGGATGACACAACTTTAACCACAGATGGCTTCACGTTCACTTTGGGTTTAGCTACAAGGGGCAGAAAATATCTGATAAACAGCGAGAATAAACTCTTTTAAATGGAGAATAACTCAGAATAAAATATCAAAACTCCTTCAGTATTAGAAATATCACAAATAATTTATTTAAAAAGAGACTGAAAATGATCCAAAGGCAATTTGTGGTCACCATGGTGGTCACTATAGGTGGTCACCATGTAGATATAATACCACTTAAATTTGTTACCATTCCTCTATTCCTTTTTATTCAATACCAGAGGGAAGATGCACCATAGAAAGTTTTACACAAAGCTTTTTAAATAGCAATTTTAAATTCTGAGAAAAGAACTCATCTCGTTTTGCCTTTGTATAAAAATATCAGAAATATTACTGTCTACCTGTGGATATAAGGCAAATGAAATTCAACCCAGTTATTGCCAGGAAGTTACTGGCAACAACTGGGTTGAATTTGGTAATTTTGATAACCTGAAGCAATACATAGTATAGAAATACTTGCCTTTACCCCTTTTTTCCAAGGTCTGTGCTGCACATTTCACATTCAATACTGAGTCTCCAATCCCTGAGGTTTCTACCTCCACCTTCTGGGATGACTTTGTGGGAAGCCGCTTGGTCAGGTGCCGTGTGATTCCTGGCACAGCAGTGAGCACTGGTTTCTCTGCCACTTGGGTATTGCAAGAGGCCATATCTCCCCGAAGAGGTGTCAAGACTGATTTTTCCCTCTCCTGCTGTTTCTGCATGTGCTTCTCTCTCATGGTCTCACATCTCTTAACTTGAATTTTAGTGATGTCAACTCCTGTGGTCTCACCTGAAGCCTGTGGATAAATTTAAATGACAGAATTAAAATCTGATACCTCTAATAACCTCTATGATATAAGTACCAGGCTAACATCTAAGTTAAGCAGAGTCTCACATGATCCAGAATCTGAGAGAAAAGCTCTTTATTTGATGTCAAATAGACAATACCCTGTTAGAGATGAAAGATTAGAATTAGACATGTGTGGAATAATAAAAAAACCCAGATTCTACAGGCTGGAAAACCATGACTCTAAGTCAAATACTAATGATTTCTAAATAATCAAATACTTGCACAAAGATTTATGTACAAAGATATTATTTTATTTATGATTGTGTAAAACAAACTCTGAATGTCCAGGAAAAGACTTTATTTGTGTAATGGAGAATCATGTGGTCAGTAAAAACAAACTTCTTGAAGAATTATTAACATGATAAAGTTAAAGTAGGCTGTAAAATGATACACTGTAGAGTTCTCGATTATGTTCTAAATATGGGTTTAACATTAAACAAATTCACATGCATGCATATATAAACAAAAAGGTCGAAGAAGGCCAAGTGTGGTGGCTCATACATGTAATCCCAGCACTTTGGGAGGCCAAGGCAGGCGGGTCACTTGAAGCCAGAAGTTCGAGACCACTCTGGACAACAAGGCAAAACCCTGTCTCTACTAAAAATACAAAAATTAGCCAGGCATGGTGGTGCATGCCTTTGATCCCAGCTATATGGGAGGCAGAGGCACAAGAATCGCTTGAACCCAGGAGGCAAAGGTTGCAGTGAACCAAGATAATGCCACTGCACTCCAGCCTGGGCAACAGAGCAAGACTGAAAAATCTCGAAGAAATCCACGGAAAAGATAATGATGGTTACATCTGAGCTGTATATTTTTAGGGCTTGTTCATTTTTTAAAAAAATTAAATTTCCAACTTTTGTATGATGCATAGCATTAGAAAAAACTCAGTTTAAAAAATATTGATGGCCAATTAAACAAAAAACTTTAAAACAGCAGCAAATACTGATATACACAGAACTATAGGAAATTCTCATAAGAAATTATAAGTAAAAAAGATTGTTTACCTAATATATGAGTGAATTATTGAGAAATTTACTGTAAGGTAAAACTACCAATTATCTAGCCTTTGTTTGCCATGAACAAAACCATACAATGATCTTAAATTTACCTCTTTAGCTTCTGTTCTAATACTGCTCTGAGAATCAACTTCATTTCCTTCCTGAAGGTTCTTCTCTTCTTTCATCCCTGTATTCACATTAAAGACATCATCAGTTATTTTATTTAAGCTGCAACTTCATGATAGATATGTTAAACAAAACTTTATTTAATGAAAGTAGTAAGACAGGACAAATAAAATTACAGTTAAAGTCCATTTGTGCTCCTAAAGTCTCAAAATACACATTAAAATAGCAAAGGTTGGCCAGGCATGGTAGGTCACATCTGTAATCCCAGCACTTTGGGAGACTGAAGTGAGCAGATCACACTTGAGGTGAGGAGTTTGAGACCAGCCTGGCCAACATGGTGAAAACCCATCTCTGTTAAAAATACAAAAATTAGCCGGATGTGGTGGCACATGCCTGTAGCTCCAGCTACTCGGGAGGCTGAGGCAAGAGAATCACTTGAACCCAGGAGGTGGAGGCTACAGTGAGCCAAGATCACGCCACTGCACTCCAGCCTGGGTGACAGAGTAAGACTGTCTCAAAAATAAAATAAAACAAAAGCAAAGGTCTACATAGCACTACTGAAAAACTTCATTTAATTCAGTGTTTTCAACGTTATCTGAGTAAAGAAAGGTTGTCAAAGAACTCCTAGGAAGATCCCATGGAACACCCCTCTAGAATATTATGTGGGGACGTGGTACTAGAGACCAAGTTCTCTTGTTACCTGTTCTTTTGGTGATTCGCAGCAGCCGCCTTGCCCCTAGAGTGGCCTCATGTTGAGACGGAGAGCTGGTGCTGCTCTCAGAGCTCTGCTGCACCCTCAGTGCCTTCTCCAGTTTAATTTCTTCTAGTGTCTTGATGTGCACCTCCTGCATAGACTTTGTTTTACCTGCAGGCTCCTCTGATTGTCCTTTGCTGGCAACAATGGGTGGCAAAACTACTGTTTTTTTAATTTCACTATCAGTCTTTAGCTTGATGCAAGTTGCATCCTTTTTGCTTTTTTGTCTCTCTGCTTCCTGCTGCCGATGTTTTTTTTCAGCCAGGACCTCAGAGAAGGTTTTGATACGGATAGTGGAGGAGCTTCTTGCTCCTGAAGTAGAATCATCAGTTTTTGAAGGTCCTTCTGTCTTGAGTTTAGTTTGCAATTCTCCACGTTTCTGACTGGCTCTTTCAAGAAGAATTTCTTCTAATGTCTTCACATGGATCTCACCAACTTTATTAACTTTCTCTGTTTTCATAGGAGAAAAACATGTCATTATACTTGAAGTTCACCTCTTATTGACTTATGATCTCTCTATTCTTGGATCAAGACAGTCCAATAGAGAGCTATCATTTAAGCAGTCAATTAAAAGGATCAAAAGGGTAACATTTATTTCTTTTCTTTTCTTTTTTTTTTTTTGAGACAGAGTCTTGCTCTTTTACCCAGGCTGCAGTGCAGTGGTAATAATCTCGGCTCACTGCAACCTCTGCCTCCCAGGGTTCAAGTGATTCTCCTGCCTCAGCCTCCCAAGTAGCTGGGACTACAGGTACCCGCCACCAAGCCCGGCTAATTGTTTCTATTTCAATTTTAGATTATTACAAGTTTCAGGCAGTGGTCCTCAAGGAAAACTCTTTGGAGGCAAAAATCGATTTGCATTTCTATTCAGAAGCTTATTCTTCAGAAACTGAAAGCCATTACTAGTTGGATAAATTTGTCACTATAAACCTTAACAAAAATAGCAATAAATTATTCATTAACTTATGGCTATAAACATGTAATGAACACTGGGCTAGAAATACAATGGTAAGCAAAATAAAATCTCTGTTCACATGTAATTTACAGTCTAATAGATAAATAAACAAGCTATAGCAGAGTATGGTAATGATAACTGCTTTGATAAGGGAAGTATAATGCTATAAAAGGACACAGCAGGAACACCTACCCTTGTCTACAAGAAAGTGATATTAAATGATAAAGGATAAAAAGAAGGTAAAACAAGTAACGAGATAGAAGAAAAATACAAAAGGCCCAGAAATGGGCATGCCACTGAAGAGCTATTTTCAACAATACATTAATCATTCTATATCTGTCTAAACTGAAGAGCAAATGTCACACTTCACAGATAGAACCATTCTCATTACCGAAGGGCTAAGAAAATAAATAATGAAAAGAGATAGTGTTGGCCGGGCGCGGTGGCTCAAGCCTGTAATCCCAGCACTTTGGGAGGCCGAGACTGGCGGATCACGAGGTCAGGAGATCGAGACCATCCTGGCTAACCCAGTGAAACCCCGTCTCTACTAAAAAATACAAAAAACTAGCCGGGCGAGGCGGCGGGCGCCTGTAGTCCCAACTACTCGGGAGGCTGAGGCAGGAGAATGGCGTGAACCCGGGAGGCGGAGCTTGCAGTGAGCTGAGATCTGGCCACTGCACTCCAGCCTGGGCGACAGACCGAGACTCCGTCTCAAAAAAAAAAAAAAAAAAAAGAGATAGTGCTATGAAATAAATAATTTGGAGATCATACACATATATATGTAATCACTGAATAACAGCTTTTAATGAACCCCCACCCCCACACCTAAAAAAAACATCCTTCCAAAATCTTTTTTTTTTTTTTTTGGTAGAGATGAGGTCTTCCTATGTGCCCCAGGCTGGTCTCCAAACTCCAGGCTTCAAGCAATCCTTCTGCCTCAACCAACCAAAGTGCTGGGATTACAGGTGTGAGCCACCATACCCAGTCTGAAATCTTAAATATACTGTGTTCTGTCTCACTTTCTGAACTCTTAAGTATGCTATTCCCTCTACTTGGAGTATTCCCTGCTGATCTCATTTCTCTTGCTACCTGGTTTTTTTTTTTTTTTTTTGAGACAGAGTTTTGCTCTGTTGCCCAGGCTGGAGAGCGCAGTGGTGTCGTCTTGACTCACCACAACCTCCACCTCCTGGGTTCAAGTGATTCTCTGCCTCAGCCTCCCAAGTAGCTGGGCCTAAAGGTACCCGCCACCATGCCTGGCTAATTTTTGTATTTTTTGTAGAGACAGGGTTTTGCCATGTTGGCCAGGCTGGTCTCAAACTCCTGGCCTCAAGAGATTTGCCTGCCTGGCCTCCCAAAGTGCTGGGATTACAGGCGTGAGCCACCACGCTGGGCCTGGTTAGTTTCAAATGAGTTCCACTTAAAACCTGATACCCTCCAATTTAGTTTTTCTGATCACAGCACTGAACACTCAGTACACTGTAATTGCCTGTATCTTCAAGTTCTTTAATAAAAAATTGCAAGTTCTTTCAATCCAAGGTAGCAAACATTTCACAATTACCACTCCAAGAAAGTACAATATGAATGGTGACATGGAGGCCCTGTTTCCCTCCCCTACCAAAATTTCACTGAAATGACAAAACATTAAAAATAAATGCACACCAGCAATGAGAAATAAGGATGTCTCTGGCAGAGCATACATCTTGAAGAATTTCTAAAACAGAAAGCAGATGTCTGAACTTACAGAAAAATGGAAAAAGAATAGTTAAAACCATAGGCGTGAGTTCTGCTCCTCCCAATAGAGCCAAAGGAAACTGCCAAACTTGGGTTAACTAGTATTAAAAGCAACAGTGGGATCTGACATAACCATTAGGGTAGAATTTAAGGACCACCTATACAACAGATGGGCGAGTCAAGACCTCCTCCTGAGAACTGCTCACTAAAAAGAGGCAAGTTTGCCCACGAAGAGCACATTATGATGTTGGGGCTGGAGAGAAGCAGAGCATGAAAATCCCAGGCTTTCACAATACCAAGCAGAAAAAGGGGAGGGAGGAGGGATAAAATAGCAAATCTGAAAAAGGAAAAAAGTTGTTTCCATCAGAAAATAGTCTTATTGCGGCAATTGTATGAGCCCCCAGACTTCCCATCTTCAGTCTACACAAGCTGCCTGTTAGTACACCCTCTCCACTTAGCCAGACGTTAATGAAGTCTCCCAATCAGGAAAGAGGACAACTTGGGGAAAGGGTCTTTAAAATCAAAGGAAACCCAAGCCAGGTACTTACAACTATAGAAAAACAATATGTAAGATAAACCAAAATAAATAAAAAGAAGTGGTTAAGAAGCCAAAATAATACACAAACTTTTTAAAATAAAAATAAAGACTTGAATTAGAAATCCCAGAGCAGGCCAGGTACAGTGACTCACACTTGTAATCCCAGCGCTTTGGGAGGCCGAGGTGAGCGGATCACTTGAGGTCAGGAGTTGGAGACTAGACTAGCCAACATGGTGAAACCCCATCTCTACTATAAATACAAAAGTTGGCCAGGCACGATTGTGCGTGCCTGTAACCCCAGTTACTTGGGAGGCTGACACAGGAGAATCACTTTAACCTGGGAGGCAGAGGTTGCAGTGAGCTGAGATCACGCTGTACTCCAATCTGGAAAACAGACTGAGACTCTGTCTCAAAAAAAAAAAAAAAAAAATTGGTGGGCACAATGGCTCACGCCTGTAATCCCAGCACTTTGGGAGGCCAAAGTGGACAGATCACCTAAGGTTGGGAGTTCGAGACCAGCCTGACCAACATGAAGAGGCCCCGTCTTTACTAAGAATACAAAATTAGCCGGGCGTGGTAGCACATGCCTGTAATACCAGCTACTCGGAAGGCTGAGGCAGGAGAATCACTTGAACCTGGGAGGCAGAAGTTGCGGTGAGCCGAGATCACACCATTGCACTCTAGCCTGGGCAACAAGAGCGAAACTCCATCTCAAAAAAAAAAAAAAAAAAAAAAAAAGAATTAGAAATCCCAGCTGAGAAAAAAGAAAAAAAAAATAAGAGAACAAAGAAAGTTATTGAAAAATAAAATTTTTCAAGTGCCAAAATAAATTCATGTGAAGGACTGGATAATAAAAAAAGATAAGGCTGGCCCCAAATCAGCAATCTAAAAAGGAATAGGCAAACTACATATAGCCCATATGGCAACCACCTAATTTTGTACATGAAATTTTGCTGGAACACACCAGCAGTCATTCATTTACATATTGCATACATATGCATATGGCTGCTTTCACTCTATGGGGTAGCTGCAATACTGTGGACTGCAAAGTTATTTATATCTGACCCTTTACAGAAAAAAATTGTCAATTCCTTATCTAAAAAACAAAGTTGAACAAAGCTCATAGAAGGTTAGCCAAAAACAAAGAAACAAAAAGTATAAAGAGACATGCAGGCATATGTCCCAAAGTTCCAACATCTATCTAATACAAATTTCACAAGAAAACAAAAAGAAATGTGCAGCGGTCATACTCAAAAGAAATTAATGTTTTCTAGAGCTAAAGAAGACAAATCTTTAGATTCAAAGGGCCCACTGAATCAGTATTTATGTATTTACTGAATCAGTATTTATGTATTTATCATAAATACTGATTTAGGAGAATGAACAAAAATGATGCATGTTTGATCCATAACAGTGAACCTGTAGCATACTAGGGAGAGATAAAACCCTAGAAATCTCTGAATAATTCAGGTTGCGTACAATAGAATAAGAATGTCCAACATCGGACTTCCTTGTTATGATGCTAATATAACTTTAACATCCAAATCAGATAAGGATGGGGGATAAAAAGTAACCTAAGGCGGCTAACACCATTCATAAATAGAGATGTAAAAATACAAAATTTTTAAAAGCCTCAAACTGAATCCAGCAAGGTATTAAAAAAAAAAAAGATGGAAGGTTGAATACATGGATGTTCAATTTATTATTCCTTAAATTGTACATATATATACTTATGTAGTTATATTTCATACTTTAAAAAATTTAAAAATTATAACACAGGAAGAATATACAGAAAACCCCAATACCCAGATAACACCAAATTTTATTTATATTCTGGTGTATTTTTGAAGATTTTTTTAAAGGCGTATGTTTATATCTTTACAAAATTAGAATAATCTCATATATATGCATGATTCCCTAGACAATAAGTTTCTATAAGAAGAAAATAAACTTAAAAAAAAAAAGATTCTTATGTTGCCCTAAATCAGGAGGTCAAAAGTGGTATGTGCTCTTTTGTTATCTTTCTTCACTAATGCAATTTGATTTTTCCGTATCATCATTGTTCAGCATTTGACTTTTCATGACAGCAATTATTTTAGCACATAACTATCATAATTTTATCTAAACCCTTTTTGTTGTATATTTAAGTTGTTTCTAATTTTCTACTATTTAGCCAGGTGCGGTGGCTCATGCCTATAATCCCAGGACTTTGGGAGGCTGAGGCAGGTGGATACCTGAGGTCAGGAGTTTGAGACCAGCCTGACCAACATGGTGAAATCCCATCTCTACTAAAAATACAAATATTACGAGGCGTGGTGGCATACACCTGTAATCCTAGCTACTGGGGAGGCTGAGGTAGGAGAATCGCTTGAACACAGGAGGTGGAGGTTGCAGTGAGCTGAGACCTCGCCATTGCACTCCAGCCTGGGCAACAAGAGCAAAACTCTGTCTCAAAAATAAATAAATTAAATAAGTAAGTTTCTACTATTAATGCTATGATGAACAATCATTTTACCATCTCTAAGCACAAAAAAGGAATTGATCCCAGTTGAGTTTGAGTTGACTTGATCAATTACTTAAAAAACAAACAGAACTACAAAAAAAACCAAAAATCCAAAGCCCTTAACGAGCAACAGGTAAATGTGAGAAAAAGCAAAGGCTCTTACAGCAAAGAAAAAAATTATCAGAATCTGGTCTTATGATTTACTTACCTGTTGCATCTTCATTATTTGGACCAGCTGACATGCCTAATCGCTCCTTAAGAGACTTGGAAACTTGAGCTGTGAAAAGAAAGATTTTAAAAAATCAAAAGTTGAACAGAAACTTTTTACAGCTTAAATGTAGGTTTGCTGGGCATGGTGGCACACACCTGTAATCCCAGAACTTTGGGAGGCCGAGGCAGGCTGATCACTTGAGGTCAGGGGTTCAAGGCCAGCCTGGCCAACATGATGAAACCCTGTCTCTACCAAAAAAAAATACCAAAAAAAAAAAAAAAAAAAAATTAGCCAGGCATGGTGGTGGGTGCCTGCAATCCCAGCTACTCAGGAGGCTGAGACAGGAGAATCACTTGAACCTGAGAGGTAGAGGTTGCAGTGAGCTGAGATCATGCCACTGCACTCCAACCTGGGTGACAAGAGTGAGACTCTGTCTCAAAAAAATAAAAAATAAATAAAATAAAGATTTTAAAAAATCAAAAGTTAAACAGAAACTTTTTATAGGTTAAATACAGGTTTGTTGGGCATATTGGCACACATCTGTAATCTCAGCACTTTGGGAGGCCGAGGCAGGTGGATAACCTGAGGTCAGGAGTTTGAGACCAGCCTGGCCAACATGGTAAAACCACATCTCTACTAAAAATACAAAAATTACTCGAGCATGGTGGCGTGTGCTTGTAATTCTAGCCACTAGGGAGGCTGAGGCGGAGAATCACTTGAACCAGGGAGGCAGAGGTTACAGTGAGCCAAGATCGCGCCACTGTACTCCAGCCTGGGCCACAGAGAGGGACTCTGTATTAAAAAAAAAAAAATTAAATTTTTCTTCTCCACAGAACAGATTTATGTCAATCACAGATTCCCTAGAGTACTCTGGAAAGCTTAAAACATGCCAGGCATGGTGGCTCACGCCTATAATCAAACACTTTGGGAGGCTGAGGCGGGCAGATCACCTGAGGTGAGGAGTTCAAGACCAGCCTGGCCAACTTGGTGAAACCCCATCTCTACTAAAAATACAAAAATTAGCCAGGTATGGTGGCACATGCCTGTAATCTCAGCTACTCTGGAGGCTGAGACAGGAGAATTGTTTGAACCCAGGAGGCAGAGGTTGGGGTGAGCTGAGATCGCGCTACTGCATTCCAGCCTGGGTGAGAGAGTGAGACTCTGTCTCAAAAATCAAAAATACCAAGAGAAACAAAGAAAAACTTACTTTATATCTGAAAAGCAAAAACTACTGAATTAAAGAAAATAATTTTGTTATTGTAGAGCCTTCTAAAACCTTACTGTCAGCGAAAGAATTTTTCCTCCAAGTAAATTTAAAATATGCTCCTTAGTTATGAAAATCTTCAATATGATCAATACACAAGGAGGAAAGGAATGTGGCAAAGAAAGCAACTTTAGCTTGCTCTGAGAATACAAGAAAACCTCCAAACAGGAACATCTACTCATCAAAGCCCCTCGGGCAAGGGGAAAAATTAAAGGAAGCTTCTTATTTCAAAGAAAGTTAAAACCAAACACAATGAGAAGAAAAAAAAACACCTATTCTTTAATAATTTAATGCCAGTGTTTCACTGCAAGTCATAAAAGGGGAAAAAACATAAATCCAACCTTGGCTTTTTGTTCTCCTTCAACCAGAAAGAATTCTAATTCCCTGAGCGGCGCAATAGTACATTCCTATATTCCCAGCTACTTGGGAGGCTGAAGAAGGAGGATGGCTTGAGGCCAGAAATTTGAATCCAGCCTAGGCAACACAGCGAAATCTTGTCTTTAAACAAACAAAACAAAACAAAAAAATCTAACTCCCAGCCATCTCTTGATTTAGTCCACATGCCTCAAATAAACTTGCAAAATACCAAACCTATGCCACGACCTCGTCTTATCCAGATTATTTTAACAGACTGCCAACTCATCTCCAGGCCAGTATGTTTGCCCCCTTCTAATCTGTCTCCATATTGCAGGCAAAGTAATGGTTTTAAAATGCACATTTGAACCTTTGATCCTTGTTTATAACCTTTCTTTTTTTTTTGAGATGGAGTCTCACTCAGTCACCCAGGTTGGAGTGCAGTGGTGCGATCTCGGCTCACTGCAACCTCGCCACCCAGGTTCAAGCGATTCTCTTGCCTCCGAGTAGCTGGGATTACAGGTGCCTGCCACTGCGCCCAGCTCATTTTTGTAGTTTTTAGTAGAGACAGGGTTTCACCATCTTGGCCAGGCTGGTCTTGAACTCCTGACTTAGTGATCCACCCCCGTCGGTCTCCCAAAGTACTGGGATTACAGGCATGACCTACCATGCCCAGCCTGTTTATGACCTTTCAATGGGTTGTTAATATCTTAGAATAAGTCCAAACTTTCTAACATGGCTTAAAGACAACATTATGATCCAGTCACCACGCTCTTCAGCCCACTTCTATGTTTTAGCCATATGCAGTTCCTTGAGCATACCACTCTTAGCTCTGCCTTTGCAGGAGTTATTCTCTCTGCCTGAGACACAGCCCCTGGCTCTCGAACTTCATCTGGCTAATTGCTAACTCATGCCTTAGGTCCAAACTTTAATATAACTTCTTCTGTGAACCTTCCCCTAACAGATGGTAATAACAGGTGCCTCTCCTACATGTTACCATGAACACTGTGTACTTTTCTCTGTTACAAAATTTATCGCATTTCTAAGTATTCCTACCGGCCATTTATCCTATAAGCTCCTGAGGAGTGTGACGGTGTTTTTTTCAATGGTGTCTACCCAGAATCTAGCAGAGTAAGGATTAAATGTTTGTTGAGTGAGTAATATAACAAATACAAAATAACCCATTTACCTGAACAAAAGAATGACAAACTACAGCTGTTAGCATTACAAGAAACAAGTGTCACAATTACATACACACACAAAGTATATAAGAACACAGGTACCTTTCTTTGGTGTTTTGTCAATGTTAGTTTCTGGAACTTCAACTTTCTTCCCTAGCCTCTGTGCCAGGCTACGCTTTAATGGAGGATCACTGTCACTGCCTATAAAGAGGGAGAACTTAGTTTAAGATTTCAAGTCAATCTTCAGCAAGGTCAAGAAATACAAACAAAAACAGACAACACAGCATAATTCTGTTAAGTGTTCTGCATACATATGGCATGTTTGTTCATCGGCTTCCTTAGAGCTCAATGTTAGAAACATAAAAATGTCCTAGAAAGAAGAGGTAGGAAGGCGAGATGCAGTGGCTCAGGCCTGTAATCCCAGCACTTTGGGAGGTTAAGGCAGGAGGACCACTTAAGGCCAGGAGTTCGACACCAGCCTGGGCAGCGCAGCAACACCTTGTCTCTAAAAAAATTAAAATAAAAAATAGTGGGGCATGGTGGCACACACCTGTGGTCCCAGCTACTTAGGAGGCTGAAGCAGGAGGATCACTTGAGCCCAGGAGGTAGAAAGGCTACAGTGAGCTATGATCGTAATACTACACTCTAGCCTGGGTGATACAGCAAGGCCCCATTCTCAAGAAAAGAAAAAAAAGAGACAAGGAAAAGAGCAAAAAATTAAGGCCGGGCGCGGTGGCTCACGCCTGTAATCCCAGCACTTTGGGAGGCCGAGGCGGGCGGATCACAAGGTCAGGAGATCGAGACCACGGTGAAACCCCGTCTCTACTAAAAATACAAAAAATTAGCCGGGCGCGGTTGGGGGCGCCTGTAGTCCCAGCTACTCGGGAGGCTGAGGCAGGAGAATGGCGTGAACCCGGGAGGCGGAGCTTGCAGTGAGCCGAGATCGCGCCACTGCACTCCAGCCTGGGCGACAGAGCGAGACTCCGTCTCAAAAAAAAAAAAAAAAAAAAAAAGAGCAAAAAATTAGAATGCACAAACATTTACCATATAAATTAACTGACTAAACTTACAAAGGAAAGGTCATAAACCCTGGTTGAGATTAAAGTTCAGAATTAGAAATGTGAAAAATCTTCATGTACAAAGAATCTGTTTTTTTTTTTTGAGACAGGATCTCACTCTGTCACCCAGGCTGGAGTGCAGTGGTGCAATCTCAGCTCACTGCAACCTCCACCTCCTGGGCTCAAGCGATACTCCCAACTCAGCCTCCCAATTAGCTAGACTACAGGCACACGCCATGCCTGGTTAATTTTTGTATTTTTAGTAGAGACAAGGGTTTGCCATCTTGCCCAGGCTGGTCTTGAACTCCTGAGCTCAGGTGATCTGCCCACTTCAGCCTCCAAATGCTAGGATTACAGCACTATGCCAAGCCCCACCCAAAAATCTTAACTGGTCAGCTGCTGAATTAAGTAAATGCATCCAGGATGAGGAAGACAGGTTAAGAATTACAAAATTTTAAGTTTTTTAGTATGAAGACTTTAAGAGCCACATAACCCCTTTCTCTCCAATTCTACAAAAGAAATCTAAGGTTCTGAAATATTCTGTATCTTATCCAAGTCATCAACTAGTTAGTGATACAGCCAAGACCTAAATCAAGTTTCCTAATTCTAGTTGCTATTTTTTTGAGACGGAGTCTCATTCTTTCGCCCAGGCTGTAGGGCAGTGGCACAATCTCAGCTCACTGCCACCTCTGCCTCCCAGGTTCAAGCAATTCTCCTGCCTCAGCCTCCCGAGTAGCTGGGATTACAGGCGCACGCCACCATGCCCAGCTGATTTTTATATTTTCAGTAGAGACCTTTTTGTAGTAGAGATGTTTGTATTTTCAGTAGTTTCACCATGTTGGTCAGGCTGGTCTTGAACTCCTGACCTTGTGATCCACCCGCCTTGGCCTCTCAAAGTGCTGGGATTACAGGCATAAGCTACCACGTTCAGCCTTCTAGTTTTATTACACTGTTCAATACAAGTTGCTTAAAAGTCACCAGTTTTTAGAAATGGTTTTTTAGATTGCTTGACTGAACTTACATTGTTTGCAAGGTACCATTAAAAACTTCAAAAGACCCTACACAGAGTATGATTGTCTTTCTCCCCTCATTTATAATTTAAATAGAAAACAATCACAAAGTTTATACGTATGCTGATGTTAAAACAGCTCATTTCTATATTTTAAAAACTTTTAATTATTATTTTTAGAGATAGGGTCTTGCTATGTTGCCCAGGCTGGACTCAAACTCCTGGGCTCAAGGGATCCTCTAACCTCAGCTGCCCAAGTAGCTGGGACTACAGGCACGCACCACCATACCTGGTTTAGTATTATTTTTTTCTACCTAAAATGTCTAGATCAACTTTATCCAAACTGAAAGTCTTATTAATTTGAAACCCTGGTTTGGTTTGTACTCTAAATACATGCTGAGACATTAAAATACTGCTCTTAGCTCTCCCCACCATCTTGGATCCTGTGGAGGCCTGCTGGGAACAGGACTTCTTAAAGGGAATATGTCTAGAAGGCTGTGGTCCAAGGGCACAGGTCTCCGGGAAAAAAGGGAGCACATAGTTTTTCTTAAAATTGAAGGTGTTTATGTCCCAGAAGAAACAGAATTCTATTTGGGCAAGAGATGTGCTTATGTATACAAAGCAAAGAACAACACAGTGACTCCTGGTGGCAAACCAAACAAAACCAAAGTAATCTGGAGAAAGGTAACTCAGGCCCATGGAAACAGTGGTGTGGTTCATGCCAAATTCCAAAGCAATCTTCCTGCTAATGCTATTGGACACAGAATCTGAGTGATGCTGTACACCACAAGGGTTTAAACCAATGAAAAGTCAGTAAAAGTGGATTTGTGCTATTGTAAATAAATAAAAATAAAATACTGCTCTTTAAAACCTAGAACTGGTATTGTTTCTTGATTTACAGCTACAAGAGATTTCTAAAGACTGCCTCATTTCTGTCTCTTCTAAGCTCTTTTTGTAAATGACTGTATAACGTGTAAAGTATTCATTTGACTATAACCTTGGGCAAGTTATTTAACCCTTCCTGAGTTTGAGCTCAGTGCAGAAAATATTTACTGATATCAAGTGCCAAACATTGCACATGGTTTACTCATGGTTGCCGAGGATTCGATGAGAATTTACATAATGCTCGATATACAGCAAAGCCACAGCAAATATTAATTTCATTCATGGGCATTATCTCATCACTGAAAGTTTTTATTACTTAGAGCGTAAAGTGCATAACTCATTCAACAACACATTCCCATCTCTCACTGTCTGAAACTTCGAAATGTTACTAAGTTCAGAACAGTTCTGAAGATAGGGTAGCGAGAATTGCATCAAAGAAAACACAAAATGAAGGTAAGGTTTCCTTTTTAGGACATTTAAAGTAGTATGAAGAAAATTCTGAAGTCAGAAAAAATTCTCAAAATAATTTTTTGAAAGCCAGGCGCAGTGGCTCACACGTATAATTCCAGCACTTTGGGAGGCGGAGGTGGGTGGATCACCTGAGGGCAGGATTTCATCGAGACCAGCCTGGCCAACATGGCGGAAACCCCATCTCTACTAAAACTACAAAAATTAGCCAGGGGTAGTGCCTATAATCCCAGCTACTCAGGAGGCTGAGGCAGGAGAATCACTTGAACCTAGGAGGTGGAGGTTGCAGTGAGCTGAGATTGTGCCAGTGCACGCCAGAGTGGGCGACAGAGCAAGACTCTCGTTTCAAAAAATAATAATAATTTTTTGGAGTCAGACACATTAGGGTAGTTATACAACAATTTACTAATATGGTAAAGTACCTCCCCCCAAAAATAAAATAGCAGCCAAGCATGGTAGCTCATGCCTGTAATCGCAGTACTTTGGGAGGCCAAGGCCGGCAGATCACTTGAGCCCAGGAGTTGGATACCAGCCTGGGCAACATGGTGAAACCCCATCGCTACAAAAATTACAAAAATTAGCCAGGTATAGTGGTGTATGCCTATGGTCCCAGTTACTTGGGAGGCTGGGGCGGGAGGATCACTTGAGCCCAGGAGATGGTGGTTGCAGTGAGCTGAGATTGCACCACTGCACTCCAGCCTGGGTAACACAACAAGACTGTCTCTAAATAAATAAATAAGCAAGCACCAATAGACTCAAGGACTCAAATTTTATATATACATATTTTCTTCTTTCTTCTTAGGGATTCCTATATTCTAAGAGACACACACTATATTAACCAATGATTTTTTTCACCTCTAAAACACTCACATTTAAATATGTCCAGAGAAATAGAGGTGTTCTTTACCATTTTAAAAATCTAGTTCCTTTCAAAATGCTGGTCATGGTCATAATCTAATTCAACTGCAACACTTCAAATCTCTATAACTTCAATAAAAGGTACAAAGCACTCATGAAAACATGAGGAATTTATAAGTGCTTTCAGCCAATACAGGCGCACCAATAACAATGATGTGATCTGTTTAAAGAGAGTTTGGAGAAGCTATCATGTTAACGCACAAACAAGCAGAAAAGAAAAGATATGCACAAAACTTATCTTACCTGCTGAAAATTTTCGTTTCCCCAGTCTCTCAGTAAGACTCAATCTCACCAAGGGTTCTTCTCCTGAAATGGCAAAAGCAGAATTTCTCTATCCTTAGTCAATTTTTCTGTATTCAGTAACTACTAATAGGTACAAAGTATGTTCTGATATTAGCATGAACCCACCCAGAAAAGTCTCTTGAAAATCAGGTCTCAGTCTCAAGGAAGCCCACTACATTAAAAAAAAAAAAAACCCAGAACCTATTAATAACAAACAGCCAAACATACAGCCCAAACAGAAGCAATAGCACAGTACTAATTATTATTATTATTATTTTTGATAATAATAATAGAGTCTCGCTCTGTCACTCAGGCTGGAGTGCAGTGGTGTCACCTTGGCTCACTGCAACCTCCACCTCCAGGGTTCAAGCAATTCTCCTGTCTCAGCCTCCCGAGTAGCTGGGACTACGGCACACACTACCACGCCTGGCTTTTTTTTTTTTTTTTTTGAGACAGAGTCTCACTCTGTCGCCTAGGCTAGAGTGCAGTGGCCCGATCTCAGCTCACTGCAATCTCTACTTCCCGGGTTCAAGCGATTCTCCTGCCTCAGCCTCCTGACTAGCTGGGATTACAGGCGTGCACCACCACGCCCGGCTAAATTTTGTAGAGACAGGGATTCACCATGTTGGTCAGGCTGGTCTCGAATTTCCGACCTTGTGATCCGTCCACCTCGGCCTCCCAAAGTGTTGGGATTACAGGCATGAGCCACCACACCCAGTCTAATTTTTGTATTTTTAGTAGAGACGGGGTTTCACCATGTTGGCCAGGCTGGTCTTGAACTCCTGGCCTCAAGCAATCCGCCCACCTTGGCCTCCCAAAGTGCTGGGATTATACATGTAAGCCACTGCACCTGGCCTAGCATAGTACTAATTAGTAATAGCAGTCGAGTATAAGACAGATTGTATTCTCAACCAATTGGTTATAAAGCTGAAACTATACTTTTGCTTATGCACTTTGATACATTAAATGAAACTGTACTCTACTCCAATGTTAACTCTCCAATATAACTCTCTTTGATCACCTCAGGAAGAAGTGAGCTCTCTTCTAATTCTTTGTTATTTGAATTGCACAAACACTTGAATGTATCTATAATTCCTTATTAGACTTAAAATTATTAAATGAAAATACTTTATTACAGGCTGGGTGTGGTGGCTAAAACCTATAATCCCAGCAATTTCAGAGGCCGAGGCCGGCAGATCATTTGAGGTCAGCAGTTCAAGACCAATGTGGCCAACATGGTGAAACCCCATTTCCACCAAAAATACAAAAATTAGCTGGGTGTGGTGGCGGGTGCCTATAATCCCAGCTGCTGGGGAGGCTGAGGCAGGAGAATCACTTGAAACCGGGAGGCGGAGGTTGCAATGAGTGGAGGTCGCACCATTGCACTCCAGCCTGGGCGACAGAGCAAGACTCCATTAAAAAAAAAAAAAAGGGCCGGGCGCGGTGGCTCAAGCCTGTAATCCCAGCACTTTGGGAGGCCGAGACGGGCGGATCACGAGGTCAGGAGATCGAGACCATCCTGGCTAACACGGTGAGACCCCGTCTCTACTAAAAAATACAAAAAACTAGCCGAGTGAGGTGGCGGGCGCCTGTAGTCCCAGCTACTCGGGAGGCTGAGGCAGGAGAATGGCGGGAACCCGGGAGGCGGAGCTTGCAGTGAGCTGAGATCCGGCCACCGCACTCCAGCCTGGGCGGCAGAGCAAGACTCCATCTCAAAAAAAAAAAAAAAGAAAAATTAATGGGTGGGCACGGTGGCTCACGCCTGTAATCCCAGCACTTTGGGAGGCCAAGGTGGGCAGATTACCTGAGGTCGGGAGTTTGAGACCAGCCAGACCAACATGGAGAAACCCCGTCTCTACTAAAAATACACAAAACTCAGCCGGGCGTGGTGGCGCATGCCAATAATCCCAACTACTCGGGAGGCTGAGGCAGGAAAACCACTTGAACCCAGAAGACGGAGGTTGCGGTGAGCCTAGATTGTGCCATTGCACTCCAGCCTAGGCAACAGGAGTGAAACTCAAAAAAATAAATAAATAAAAAACTTTATTATAGTTCTTTAGTCACACAGGAAGCCAATAAATGTATTGAGTGGGTATCAACAGTAAATGGAAAAATAAATGTGAGGGCTGCTTGAAGGTTGAAGAATTTCAACCTTTTAAATATTAGAGTTGAATGTACCAACTGTTCATCTTTATATCTCATCAACATACTAACAAATTCCTGAAAATTCATCAAAGGTAAAAGATACTCAAGGATTTTGCATTCCCAATTATATAAAAGTAGAGGCTTGACAACTCTAAGACCTACCTATACCTTACCTTGTTTGGTGGAGAGAGTTACTGTCCTCACCACAGTCCTGACATTTTCTTTTTCAGGACCTGGAACGGGCTCAGGGTGAAGTAAAAGACTGGAAACTCCTGAAGAACCCTCTGAATAAGGCAAGTCAAAGAACAGCAAATAATTTATGGAAAATAATGCTACTGCAAGTCAAAAGATTTGTTTTTGTAACTAGTTAAGTCCAATACAGACTGATATTATGACTATAAGCCAATCAGCCTTTCTGTATCTGTTTGCCTACAGTCAAACGGGGTAGTGGTGAGGGGAGCCTTGGGCAAGATGTGAAAACAAAATATAAAATTATTTTGAGTGACAGGCACCCAAACTACTTTTATTTACCAATAAGGCTAATATTATTCTAAAATTAACCTCAGAGGTATACTAGCCATCAGGTGTACCAATCCAACCTATTCTATTCAAATTTAATCATCTGAAAACACAACTCCAAGGTTCCTATAAAGCAAGCCTTAAAACAACGTTCTTAGAACCATTTCTCTCTATATATACTACACTTCAAACTATAAATTTTAGGGCTGGAAGCTTGGGGCGGTGGATTACCTGAGGTTGGGAGTTTGAGATCAGCCTAACCAACATGGAGAAACCCTGTCTTTACCAAAAATACAAAATTACCCGGGCGTGGTGGTGCATGCCTGTAATCCCAGCTACTCATGAGGCTGAGGCAGGAGAAGAGCTTGAACCGGGAGGTGGAGGTTGTGGTGAGCAAAGACTGCGCCACTGCACTCCAGCCTGGGCAACAAAAGTAAAACTCTGTCTCAAAAAAAAAAAAAAAAAAAAATTGGGGGTTGGAAATACAGATCAGTCAGGCTACCATAAGCTCCAGAAGAAAATCCTAGCAGCTCTTCAGGAATAACTCTTCTACTAGAAAATGAAGTTTTTCCTTTTTTCTTTTTTTTTGAGACAGTCTTGCTCTGTTGCCAGGCTAGAATACAGTGGTGCAATCTCAGCTCACTGCAACCTCCACCTCACGGGTTCAAGTGATTCTCCTGCCTCAGCCTCCCGAGTAGCTGGGGCTACAGGCGCATGCCACCACACGTGGTTAATTTTTTGTATTTCAGTAGAGACAGGGTTTCACCATGTTCGTCAGGATGGTCTGCGTCTCCTGACCTCATGATTTGCCCTCCTCAGCCTCCCAAAGTACTGGGATTACAGGCGTGAGCCACCACGCCCAGCCTTTCCTCTCTTAATATAACTTCTTTTTAACCACTATAAGAACTTACAGAATTAATATAGTTTTTATATGATGTTCTTTAGAGCTGTATTTTTCAAGATATACAGGTTCTTTCAGATTCTTTATTGTACCCAGCTCTGAATCATTAGGGACTGAAACACAGCTGCAGTGAATTAAAAGCAACCACAATTTAAATAAGTTTGTGTTTTACTTCAAACAGGCCATGGAAATGAAAATCTATTTTCTCATTTTGGCTGTTGTTTCTAGAAGCGTCCTTAGTATTCTTCCCTAGCAACATAAAACTATCCATGCCAAAACTTGTGATGACTTACCACCTTGCTTCTTAGATTTTTCCTTCATTTTCTTTGACTTAATTTCCTCAAGAGTTTTTATTCCAAAATTCAAACATTCACCTGAAAATCCAAATAGAAATTTTATGAGGAACTAGAGCCTTTTCATCTTTGTATTCTATATGAATATAGCAGGCATTTATTTTTTGAATAAATGATCAACAGAAACTAAGTATAGGTATGTATGTGTGTAGCATGGGAAAAGGAAGAGGGAAGCCAATTATTGTGAACTAAATTTCAAAGTTAGTTTCAACAGTGCTGTGAGATTTGGCACCAATATAGCCTCTTCTTACCTTGCTTTATATTGACTGCAGGTTTCCGGACAGAAGTCACTCGTAATCCATTGTGAACTTCAGGACTTGATTGCAGGGTAGGTGTTTTGGTTTCATCACCTTCCTCAGAAAACTGATCTGTATGCCAACATTTAAGGCAAATTCACAATTAAAAATAAGCCTATAGCTTTAATCCTGATTCTGCCCAATTTACTATGTGACCCTATTTATTTGCCTTAAAGAAGGAGCCACACAGAACTTACCATCATCATCTTCATCATCATCTGCAGCATTAATTACAACTGGTGGATGCGTGGGACTAGGAACATTTTCGGAACTTTCTACTTTCATAACGCTCCGCAGCTGAGGGGAAGGATTGGACTGGACAGACAATTTGTTCTGCTGAACTGAAAGTTGGCTAGCCTTCACTTCCTCTTCTGGTGACTCAGGCACAGTGGGCAACACAGCTAAACGCACAAAATCAGTCATAAATTAAAAACAGAAGATACAACCCCAATTTACCAAAAATTCCTGACCCCCTATAAAAAGTATGGTGTATTTATCTTATGAGCAGTTACGTCTTTTCACTAAATTTCCTCATTTAAGTTCTAAAGTCCTAGGGAGGGAAAAAATGTGCTTTTAGCTAATTAACTCTCCACTGTACATAAACACAAAGTGGGCACTCAAAACAGAATAAACAGAAGACTAGAAGAAGCATAGTACCTGTTCACAAATTCTAGACCTTTAATTTTAATAGTGTAATTCTAGGCTTTTTGCTCAGCAAAGTAGCTTTTAAGACCAAGCATATGACACTTATTTGAACCAAACCAGAACGGAGTAGGTCTACTTTTTTCCCTTAAATTGAGGTAAAAAGATGTAGCCATCAAATTTTAATCACGTAGCAAATGTGGCTTTTAAATCGCCAATTCCACTTATAAATTATTTTAAAATGGATTTTGGGAATAACTACTAGCTTTTTAGTTTTACTTTATAGTCTAGAGTAGGGTTGGCACAAATATTTTTTGCAAAGAGCCAGTTTTTAGGCTTTGTAGGCCATATGGTTTCTGTCTCAACTACTCAGTTCTACAGCACTAGCACAAAACTAGTAATAGAAAACATGTAAATGGGCAAGGCTGCATTCCAATAAAACTTATTTTACAAAACAGGCAGAGGACCAGTTTTGCCGACCTTTGGCCTAGAAAATCAAATTTATTTTGAAAATGTTTATGGGTCTGATAAGAATATGAAAAATGAAGTAAGTATAATAACTTAAATGGCATGCCAAGATATAATGGTTCTATGGCCATGGATAAATCATTTAACCTTAATAAGATTCAGTTCACTCTGTAAAGTGGAAATAATTCTGCTGTTTCACAAGACTGAAAGGAGCCAACGTCTGAAAAGTACTGTTGTACAGTGTGCATAATAGCTGTTCATTTGATAGTATTCTTTTAAAATTAAAAACTGATCTCACTTTTGCTCGGAGGTAGGAAAAGGCCATCAACATATCGTCCTCTATTGTGATGGAAAGCGCAGTTTAATTTTTGACATCCCGTTGGCTGATTTTCCCAATAACAAGGAATTTCACTGCGTTTTTTCTGTAAGAGGGAAAAACACATTGCTTTCAAATAAAACAGTGATACATGTATTAAAGTGGTAGTTTGTTTTCTAGGCAAAGTTCATACAGGGTTCAAAAATCCGAGGCATGTGAGATGAGATGATTTTTACAAGGAAGAGAGGTTGCTGAAAACAACATAACTTAGGCATGATGGAGAGCTGAAAAGAGCAGGAGAGTAGTTTATGTTATTCTTTCCCTTTTTACCCTCATCCTGGAACCCCTAAAATGTCTATACTTAAAGAAGCAGGATGATACAGTAGTTTAATTTTATGAAATCAAAGATAATAGGATCTGAATCTCTATTATGCTACTTATTGGTCAGATAGCCTTGGACAATTTATGCCTCTAAGCCTCACTTTCCTTAGCTATAAAACGGGAATAAATGGTTTCTTATGAAGAGCACATAAAATAAAGCACTAAGCACATAGTTCAAACTCAATAAACTGCAGTTATTACTTGAAGCTGAGAGTTCAAGGCTTTGAGAAAATTCTTTCCATTCATGAATTCTCCAAGTAAGGCACATGTAACAGCACACTAAGGATGTTAGGTATCCTTCCCAAGTCACCTTACTTTTATAAACGAAAATTGGGAGGAAAAAAAGAATACCTGTACATCTAGAATAAACTGCCGGATCATAGGATATATGTCCAAGAAAAATATATACATTAGTTCTCCAAAAGCTGTGTATAAGCAATGTTCACAGCAATATTATTTTCAATAGCTCTATACTTTTGCCAACCCACGTGTACATCAACACCAGAATGGATAAAGAAACCGTAAAGTATTCATACAACAGAATGTCATCTAGTAATGAGAAGGAATAAACCATTGCTATACTCAATGCCACACATGTGGAATGAAAGAAGCCAGACACAAGAGTGCATACTATATGATTCTGTTTATGAAAAGATCAAAACAAGGCCGGGCGCGGTGGCTCAAGCCTGTAATCCCAGCACTTTGGGAGGCCGAGGCGGGCGGATCACAAGGTCAGGAGATCGAGACCACAGTGAAACCCCGTCTCTACTAAAAGTACAAAAAATTAGCCGGGCGCGGTGGCGGGCGCCTGTAGTCCCAGCTACTCAGGAGGCTGAGGCAGGAGAATGGCGGGAACCCGGGAGGCGGAGCTTGCAGTGAGCCGAGATCGCGCCACTGAACTCCAGCCTGGGCAACAGCGTGAGACTCCGTCTCAAAAAAAAAAAAAAAAAAAAAAAAAAAAAAAAAGAAAAGATCAAAACAGTCAAAACTTCTCCACGGCAGGGTAGGGATGGTGATCAGCTTTGGGGATGTGGTTAGTAACAAGGGGATGAAGGGGAAGATAGATTACTGCTAATACTCTATTTCTTGAACTAGGTGCTGATCAAGTAAGTATATTCACTTTATGAAAATTCTTCAAGTTGTAAGATTACGATTTGTGCACTTTTCTATATACATTTTAATAGTTCAAAAAAGGGGATAAAAAGATATGAGAAGTACTCCGAAAAAGTAACTAACCTCCGAAGAACTGCATTATGTTGAATCTCTAATCATCATAAACAGCCTAAGGTTTAAAATTCCAGGAAAAAACACTAGCATTGAAATGTAAGATATGGAGAAGAGAAACAGAGAAACAATAACCATTACAAAAAGATGCTTAAATGTATCAAAAAGGGCAAATTCCAAAATCTACTATATTGAGAGACTGATAAAATTCAATAATACACTGTTTTTAGGGATGTGGAAGAATCAGGCAGTCTCAAACATATAATGGAAATGTAAATTAGCTCCACATCTCTGAAAGGTGATTTGGCAAAATCAGTTTTTTAAAAATATGTTCTAAGTTTATGTCATATGCATAATTACCTATTAACATTTTTTAAAAGTGTAAGCTACTGTGGGCACACTGCTCCGCAAGGAGCAGTAAAAATAAATAAAGTAAAACTAAAAGTACAGCAAATATCATTACTTTCAAAGAACTAGACAGAATTTCTTAGTCCTCTGTCACACCCAAAAGATAGATGTAATAGATACCACTGTTTTTTAGACAGGAATAACAACAATTATTCAATTCTCCCTTTCTCAAGGCAGAACCTAAAGCCAATCTTCCTTGTTCCTAAGCCTGCCTTTGCTTAAATTTTACATCTTTCCTGGAAGCAATTTTCAAATTACTGAATGACCTCTGTAACAGTATCTTCTATATACAGAAGTCACATGACATTTATCTGCTCTGTTTAATACATTTACTAGATTTTGTTTCTAATTGAAAAGTAATATATGTGCAACGAAGACAACTTGGAAAATGGAAATAAATGCCAATTATGCTATTACCCAAAGAGAATCACTTATTTTGGTATGAATTCTTTTTACTTGTAAAAAAAAACAAAAAAACAAAAAAACACAAGTGACTATATGCATACTAAAAAGAAAGGTATTCCATGTAATTCTGTACATTTTTCCTTAGTAATATCCTCCACATGCCAGGCGTGGTAGCTCACGCCTGTAATCCCAACACTTTGGGAGGCCAAGGTGGGTGGATCACCTGAGATCAGGAGTTCAAGACCAGCCGGACCAATATGGTGAAACCCCGTCTCTACTAAAAAATACAAAAATTAGCTAGGCATGGTGGAGGGCGCCTGAAGCCCCAGCTAGGCAGGAGGCTGAGACAGGAGAATCACTTGAACCCGGGAAGTGGAGGTTTCAGTGAGCCAAGATGGAGCCATTGCACTCCAGCCTGGGAGACAGAGTGAAACTCCGTCTCAAAAAAAAAAACCAATTAAAAAAATAATCCTCCACAATAATATTTCTCCTACATAATTATGTCTTCACATTTTTAACAGTAATACAGCACATGATCCAAAGTTAAAACAAGTTGATTCTCATTATTTGCAGTAGTTATGTTCTATAAAGTCACTAGGAACACTGAATTAGTAAATACTAAACCGTTTTTCCTAAGGGAAATCGAGTTGGGTTCCTGTGAGCCTCTGGTCACATTTTCATCAACTAATCAATATATAACTTGGTTTTGGGTGCATTTAATATTGTTCATTCATTAATACGAAACTCAAGACCAATAGCACTATAACTCACACTTGAACAAAGCTTATCTAACATCTATTTTCTTTTTTTTTTTTTGAGATGGAGTCTCGTTCTGTCGCCCAGGTTGGAATGCAGTGGCACAATCTCGGCTCACTGAAACTTCCACCTCCCAGGTTCAAGCAATTCTTCTGCTTCAGCCTCCCGAGTAGCTGGGATTATAGGCACATGCCACCATGCCCAGCTAATTTTTTTTGTATTTTTAGTAGAGACAGGGTTTCACTATGTTGGCCAGGCTGGTCTTGAACTCCTGACCTCATGATCTGCCTGCCTCGGCCTCCCAAAATACTAGGATTACAGGCGTAAGCCACCGTGTCCGGCCTAACAATCTGTTTTCTCTGTAAGACACATCACAGCTTTCTTCTACTCAGGAACACTACAAAGCACTTCAGCAATAGGCCTAGGAGCCATTTTAAGCAGCATCACCACCAACCAAAAGCCATGGAACCAAATAGACCATGAAAAGGACACTTGTGGCCGGGCGCGGTGGCTCAAGCCTGTAATCCCAGCACTTTGGGAGGCCGAGGCGGGCGGATCACAAGGTCAGGAGATCGAGACCACAGTGAAACCCCGTCTCTACTAAAAATACAAAAAAAAAAATTAGCCGGGCGCGGTGGCGGGCGCCTGTAGTCCTAGCTACTCAGGAGGCTGAGGCAGGAGAATGGCGTGAACCCAGGAGGCGGAGCTTGCAGTGAGCCGAGATCGCGCCACTGCACTCCAGCCTGGGCAACAGCGTGAGACTCCGTCTCAAAAAAAAAAAAAAAAAAAAAAAAAAAAAAAAAAAAAAAAAAAAAAAAAAAAGAAAAGGACACTTGTTTACAGTATCAGAAGAAGGCAGAGCTCTGTTCCACCTCACCTGGAAATGTGACTCAATTTGTGAACCAATGTGACACATGTCAGATGACTCAAACTTTTTGCTGCTCTGAACATGTCTACAAATGACCAAGTACTGATTTGGGGGTTATAAATTTTAGCAAGTAGGCAAATTTGCAAATATGGAACCAATGAATAATGAAAATGAACTGCATGCAGAAGCGGTAAACAATAAAAAGACTCCTTCTCATCCCTGTCACCTTCCCATAGCCACTGTTGTTAAGTTTCACCTTTATACTTCCAGAGATTTTAAAAATTCATATGCAAGTGAAAAACAAATATAAACTGTTTTCCCTCTTTTTTTTTTATTTTGAGATGGGAGTCTCACTGTATAGCCCAGGCTGGAGTACAGTGGTGTAATCTCGACTCACTGCAATCTCTGCCTCCTGGGTTCAAGTGATTCTCCTGCCTCAACCTCCTGAGTGCTGGGACGACGGGGTGTGCCAACACACCCCGCTAATTTTTGTAATTTTAGTAGAGACGGGGTTTCACTGTGTTGGCCAAGTGGTCTCAAACTCCTGACATCAGGTCATCCAGCCACCTCAGCCTCCCAAAGTGCTGGGATTACAGGCATGAGCCACGGCACCAGGCTTCCCTCTCCTTTTTTAACCCATCTTGCTCTTCACCTTAGGTTTTCCACTTGACAATATATCCTAATTATTTCCGTATCAATAAGTTAGTTTCCCCTTTAAAATTTTTTGTTAACAGCTACCTGGCACTCCACTGCATGAATGTAGCAGAACTTTATTTTAAAAGAAGGACAGTTAGGTTATTTCCAGTATTTTACTATTACAAATTACTACAATAAGTAATTCTGCACACATCTTATTTTGCAGGTAAATACCTATGTGAAAAAAGTATAAGCATTTAGTTCTTTCAAGCAATATAGCCAATAAGCCTCTGTGCAGAAAAGAGTTAACATAGCAACTCTGAGACTACTATCTTAGAAATGCCTGCTTGCAAGGCTTGTTCTTGGCTAGCATCTGGGAACTTGGCTTTTAGATGCTCCAAGCTAATTGGTAAGTGGGGGAGGGAGAAGGCTTGGTATGTCTAGACTGTTTGTGCAAACGATATGGTTAATGCTGAACATCTGCCTTCCTTTTGGGAGTCTGGAATTTGGGTACATGTTTGGTAAAGGGTGCTTACTTGGCCAGCACCAATGAAAATCCTGGATGTTGAGTCTCTAATGGATTTCCCTGGGCAGGAACACCACACACGCACTGCTGCATTTTCATGACTCGCAGAAGAGTGTGCTCTGTGTCACCCCTAAAGTGAGTGGGCATAAAAAAACAGGCACATGGATTCTTCCAGATTCCTCCAGTGTCTTTTTCCCTTATGATCTTACAGTGTGTCTTCACTCTATTGCTGTAATAAATCTTAACTCTGAATACATTCTAGAGAATCTCTAAAATGAAGAGGTGCTCCTGGAGACACTGACATACCCTCCGTAGGAGTTGTGCCAATATACGCTCCATTAACAATGTTACAACAAGACTTTTCATGTTGTAACATAAAATATAAAAGCTGCAGAGTACTCCTTTATCAATTTATTTGATATCTGCTGCTATTTGCAAGACAGGTAGCTTAGAATGTAGTTAACAGACAAGAAATATGAAACCAGACTGGAGTAGCTGACCCCAGGCATATGAACTGCATATTTAGTCTCACCCCAACAATTCAGTCCAAAGTTATTAGATGGGGCTGAGGGAGACAGGCATTCAGATGGGAGGAGGGAAAGACATGGTGGCCCAGAGCAGGGTACTGGAGTCTGACTGAGAATAGGAAGGTATCCACATGACCATGTGGAACTGGCATAGGGTGTTGGAACCCATGGAGAGTTAAGAGGACATGTGCATGAGAAGGTACCCTGACAAGTGTTGAGCCTGAGCAGGGTTAGCAATGTTTCTCTGCAGAAGAGATCCCAATGTAGGATGAAGAATATATACTCATGTAGGGTCAGTTTAGAATGGCATCAAAGACCAAGTGGGGTGAGGAAGGCAGGGTACTCCCAAGGGAACCTCGTACAGAGCTGGAATATGTGCGCAGGGTCAGGACAGCATCTCACATGGGAGAGCCGCTCAGCACAAAGTATCACAGCCCAAGGGTGTGAAAACAGTATCCACTGTAGGGATTGGGTTGGGGGTCAAAAGTAGGATGCCGGGGTCCAAGGAGGGTGAGAAAGAGGTCCCTACGGTGAAGGAAGCAGGGAGGCTTAGCACAGGGCACTGGAGTTGAACATGGTGAGAAAGGTGTCCCTGTGGAGAAGCTTTGTGTGTCATGCCAGAGCCTGAGAGGAAGGAAAAGGCTGTGACACAGTATTGGTTTTCATACTAGGAGACTGATCAAATAAATAAAAGTATTATGAACAATGAAAACCAAGTTTCTCACTTCTGGAGAAGAGTCACAGGTACGGAAAAGGAGAAGCCTACACTAAGTCCTGTGGTACTGATGAACTGGAAGCACCTATATGAACTATAATTTTTAATACTAAGTATCTATTATTGAATACATAGGCCCGGGCATGGGGGCTCATGCCTGTAAACACAGCACTTTGGGAGGCTGAGGCGGGTGGATCATGAGGTCATTAGATGGAGACCATCCTGGCTAACATGGTGAAACCCCATCTCTACTAAAAGTACAAAAAATTAGCCGGGTGTGGTGGCAGGCACCTGTAATCCCAGCTACTCGGGAGGCTGAGACAGGAGAATGGTGTGAACCCAGGAGGTGGAGCTTGCAGTGAGCCGAGATCGCGTCACTGCACTCCAGCCTCGGCGACAGAGCGAGACTCCGTCTCAAAAAAACAAAACAAAAAACAAAAAAAAGTTCTGATGTAAATGTCTGTTAAGTGTATACATTTATATATTCCTTAGCTCTGTCCACTGAGACGACCTGAAAGTGATGACACTCTAGGAGCAGCCCAAATCTTAACTTCTATATACCATTCTTCACTAAAAGAAACCAGGGCACCTTGGATAAATGGCTGAATCCAGGGCTGAAGTAGGAAAAGTACAGGATGAGCCTGGAAAATCTTGGCTAGGCCAAAAAGCAGAGATGCTCAAAGAATGATGGAAACATCAAAAGGACACAAAAATCAGCTTGAAAGGCTCCTACTGGCCAAATCTGGGCCAATCTGAGCATAAAGTCAGTAATGATAGTAACAAGAGTATGACACACTGGTTAAAATAGAAAACCACATATATCAGTCCATTTTTACACTGCTATAAAGAACTACCTGAGACTGGGTAATTTATTAAAAAAAAAAAAGGCCGGGCGCGGTGGCTCAAGCCTGTAATCCCAGCACTTTGGGAGGCCGAGGCGGGTGGATCACGAGGTCAGGAGATCGAGACTATCCTGGCTAACACGGTGAAACCCCGTCTCTACTAAAAATACAAAAAAATTAGCCGGGCGTGGTAGCGGGCGCCTGTAGTCCCAGCTACTTGGGAGGCTGAGTCGGGAGAATGGCGTGAACCCAGGGGGCGGAGCTTGCAGTGAGCCGAGATCGCGCCACTGCACTCCAGCCTGGGAGACACAGCGAGACTCCGTCTCAAAAAAAAAAAAAAAGGTTTAACTAACTCACAGCTCCGCATGGCTGGGGAGGGCTCACGAAACTTACAACTATGGCAGGAGGTGAAGAGGACACAAGGCACAAACAAGGCTTACAAAGCAGCAGGAGAGTGCAAGTAAAGGGAGTCCCACATTTTTAAACCATCAGATCTCATGAGAACTCACTCATTATCACAAGAATAGCATGGGGGAAACCACCTCCATGATCCAATCACCTCCCATCAGGTCCCTCCCTTAACATATGGGGATTACAACAGAGGTGAGATTCAGGTGGGGATACAGAGCCAAACCGTATCATCACAAGTTTGCATTAACTCACATAAATAATGGGGAAAAAGCTGAAGTCTGATGAGAAATGGGGTAAAGGGTCTAAAAGTACCTCTCCACAAAATATTTATGGGAGGCTGAGGCGGGTGGATCACTTGAGGCCAACAATTCGAGACAAGCCTGGCCAACACGGCGAAACCTCGTGTCTACTAAAAAAATACAAAAAATTAGGCCGGGCGAGGTGGCTCACTCCTGTAATCCCAACACTTCGGGAGGCCAAGGCGGGCAGATCACAAGGTCAAGAAATTGAGACCTTCCTGGCCAACATGGTGAAACCCCGCCTCTACTAAAAATACAAACATTAGCTGGATGTGGTAGTCCCAGCTACTTCGGAGGCTGAGGCAGGAGAATCGCTTGAACCTGGGAAGCAGAGGTTGCAGTGAGCTGAGACCATGCCACTGCACTCCAGCCTGGCGACAGAGCAAGACTCCGTTTCAAAACAAAACAAAACAAAACAAAAAAAACCAAAAATACAAAAAATTAGATGGGTGTGGTAATGCAGGCCCACTGTCCCAGCTACTCGAGAGGCTGAGGCACAAGAATCACATGAACTCAGGAGGCAGAGGTCGCAGTGAGCTGAGATCACACCACTGCACTCCAGCCTGGGCTACAGCATGAGACTCTGTCTCAAAATAAATATATATATATAATTTGTGATAGTCCTGCTAAAGATACATAATCTTAATTTAATAATGAGGGGGAATACAAACAAACCCAAATTGAAGAACATTCTTAAAAACAATTTCTCTATAGCTACCATAAGTGTTAAGGCCAATGAAACGCAAGGCAGGACTGAGCGACTGCTGTCAACAGGAGGAGACAAAAAGAGTCACGACAACTATGCGCAACACTTGAATGTGGACTTGCTCTTTTTTTTTTTGAGAGTCTCGCCCTGTCACCCAGGCTCTTTTTTTTTTTTGAGAGTCTCGCCCTGTCACCCAGGCTGGAGTGGAGTGGTGCAATCTCAGCTCAATGCAACCTCTGCCTCCCAGTTCAAGCGATTCTCCTGCCTCAGCCTCCTGAGTAGCTGGGATTACAGGTGCCGGCCACCACACACAGCTAATTTTTGTATTTTTAGTAGAGATGGGCTTTCACCATGTTGGTCAGGCTGGTCTCGATCTCCTGATCTCATGATTCGCCCGCCTCAGACTACCAAAGTGCTGGGATTACAGGCATCAGTCACTGTGCCCAGCCTGGACTTGCTCTTTCTTTTTTTTTTTTTTTTTTGAGACGGAGTCTCACGCTGTTGCCCAGGCTGGAGTGCAGTGGCGCGATCTCGGCTCACTGCAAGCTCCGCCTCCTGGGTTCACGCCATTCTCCTGCCTCAGCCTCCTGAGTAGCTAGGACTACAGGCGCCCGCCACCGCGCCCGGCTAATTTTTTGTATTTTTAGTAGAGACGGGGTTTCACTGTGGTCTCGATCTCCTGACCTTGTGATCCGCCCGCCTCGGCCTCCCAAAGTGCTGGGATTACAGGCTTGAGCCACCGCGCCCGGCCTGGACTTGCTCTTTCTAAAATAAAAGATATTATTGTGAAAACTGGCAAACTTTGAGTGAGATCAAAGGATTAAATGGCGGTAATATTTCAATGTTAATCTTTTTCAAAAAATTATTGGGGTTGGCTGGGTGCAGTGACTCACGCCTGCAATACCAGAACTTTGGGAGGCCGAGGTCAAGTGGATCACCAGAGGTCAGGAGTTCGAGACCAGCCTGACCAACATGGCAACACCCCATCTCTACTAAAAATACAGAATTAGCCAGGCATGGTGGTGCATGCCTGTAATCCCAGCTACTAGGGAGGCTGAGGCAGGAGAATTGCTTGAACTAGGGAGGCTGAGGTTGCACTGAGCCAAGATCATACTACTGCACTCCAGCCTGGGCAACAAGAGCAAAACTCCGTCTCATAAAAAAAAAAAAAAAAAAAAAAAAAAAAAAAAATTGGAGTCAGCTGGGCACAGTGGCTCATGCTTGCAATCCCAGCACTTTGGGAGGCTGAAGTGGGTACATGACCTGAAGTCAGGAGTTCGAGCCCAGCCTGGCCAACATAGTAAAACCCCGTCTCTACTAAAAATACAAAAATTAGCCAGCCATGGTGGCAGGCGCCTGTAATCCCAGCTACTCAGGAGGCCGAGGCAGAAGAATCGCTTGAACCTGGGAGGCGGAGGTTGCAGTGAGCGGAGATCACGCCATTGCACTCCAACCTGGGCTGCAAGAGTGAAACTCTGCCTCAAAAAAAAAAAATAAATAAATGTGGGAGTCTTGCTCTGTTGCCCAGGCTGGAGTGCAATGGTGCAGCCCTCACTGCAGCCTTGAACTCTTGGGCTCAAGTATCCTCCCACCTCAGACTCCCGAAAAGGTGGGACTACAAGCACTAGCCAACATGCTCAGCCTAGTTTTCTAATTTTGATAGCTGTATTATGATTATGTAGGACAATGTCCTACTTGCTTGTAGGAAACACTAATCAAGTATTTGGAGGTAACAGGGAATGTCAGTAATTTACTCCTACACGGCTTTAAACATTTTTATACTGTATTGACAACTTTCCTCTAAGTATGCAATTTTTTAAAAATAAAAAGAAATTAACAGATACTCTCCAAATATGCATATGTATTTTTAAAGCTTAGATAGTACCAAACTATCCTCCAGAAAAATTATATCAATTTATGCTTATATCATTTAGACATTAAGTGAACATTAGTAATGTTGGGAATTTCACTGGATCATTAAAAAAAATAAAAATTGGCTAGACACGATGGCTCATGTCTGTAATCCCAGGACTTTGGGAGGCAGAGGCGTAAGGATAGCTTGAGCCCGGGAGTTTGAGACCAGACTGGGCAACATAGCGAAATCCCGTATCTATAACAAAATATATAAAATTCTTAAGTTTTTTATATATATACACACACACGTGTATATATGTATATACACACACACGTATGCATACATATACATATATATACAGATACATATATACACACACACGTGTATATACACATGTATATACGCACATATACACACATATATTCATATACACATACACATATATTCACATGTGTATATATACGTATGTATATGTGTGTATATACGTGTGTGTATATATACACGTGTGTATATATATACACATATATATTTTTTGAGATGGAATGTTGCTCTGTTGCCAGGCTGGAGCGCAGTGGTGCAATCTCAGCTCACTGGAACCTCCAACTCCCTGGTTCAAGTGATTCTCCTGCCTCAGCCTCTAAGTAGCTGGAATTATAGACACACACCACCACACCCAGCTAATCTTTGTATTTTTAGTAGAGATGGGGTTTCACCGTGTTGGCTAGGATAGTCTCCATCTCCTGACCTCGTTCTGCCCACCTCGGCCTCCCAAAGTGCTGGAATTACAGGCATGAGCCACCGCACCCAGCCTTAATATATTTTTTAGAAGTCACTTTTGTCCCTATGTTTTTTATGGGCCCACCAGGTCCCCAGACTACTTATTAACAGAAATCAAAAACTTACATCAATCTCCATGTGCCGAAACCTGCACACCTGTCGAAAACAGCGCCCTTCTTGCCATAATGTGCAAACAGTTTCATTTCCTAGTGCAGCTTCACAGTGACGGAATGGGCAGCTGTCGCCCTGTAAACAAATAGAGAACACAGAAAAAAACTGTAGCACTGAAATACACCCTAGGTAAAATACCCATAACAAGAGCTCCTGGAATTTAGATAAGCATAAATGAGTAAGAAAGGATAGGTAAGGTAGAAAACAATGGAGATGGAATGACAGGAACAAACTGAGAGCAACAAATTTATTATTTCCTATAACCTATTTCTTGACAGTACCCTTCATTTGATCTGGCATGAGTGACACAAGCTGAGACAAAGGGTTGAAAAAGACAAGTAGGAGTGTTAGATACTCTTTAAAAATATATTTTACAGTTCATCTTCAAAACTGACATACTGATTTGTGTAACTCTAGCTTGTGATGTAAATCAGAAAGTAAACAGAATTTAAATATAATTATCATATATACAATATAACTGTGCTTCACTGCATACTTTATGCAATGTAATATCTGAAATAAAATGCTACTGTTGTGCAAACTGCTATAGGTAAGATAAAATTATCATAGCTTTGCTCAAAACTCATCGTTTAAAACATAGTATCACCGGGCGTGGTGGCTCATGCCTGTAATTCCAGAACTGTGGGAGACCGAGGCGGGCAGATCACGAGGTCAGGAGTTTGAGACAAGCCTGGCCAACACAGTGAAACCCCATCTTGACTAAAACTACAAAAAGTAGCTGGGCATGGTGGCAGGCGCCAGTAATCCCAGCTACTTGGGAGGCTGAGGCAGGAGAATGGCTTGAACCCAGGAGGCAGAGGTTGCAGTGAGCCAAGATTGTGCCACTGCACTCCAGCCTGGGTGGAGAACCAGACTTGGTCTCCAAAAAAAAACAAAAAAAATCAAGATGACTGAAGAACAAACTTTTGTAACATATACATTTATAGAATTAGTCATAAAATCACAGAAAGCAATAGGTATACGTAAATAGAGCTGCAAAAGAATCAAGCAGAAAAACAGAAGTTTTGACAAAGATAAAGCCATTCTAAATATGCAAAAGCTAAATATAGATGGCTCTATATTCTCAGTACTCAGCAGGAAATCTGGGAGAAGAAAGAAGTCAAATTCAACCCATGACAGTTTCTGGAAGTACAACACAATTCACTCACTCATTTAATATAAAGTATATAAAATCAGTTAGTAAGGCATAGGTCAAAGTGCCCCCACTTCCAAAGCCACCCTGAACAGATTAACTGTGAACACTGAATGATGACTACATGCCACATGCCTTTTCACTTTTGTAGAAGATGGGAAAATTAGTTATATATAAAATGAAGAGAAAAAAACAATGAATTATTCTAAATACACTATCCTTTAAAAAACTGACAGCCAATAATAAACAGCTGGGCAAAAAATATAAATATACTAAAAACAACTTAAAATGTTGGGAAAATCTTATCCAATTCTATTAAGCAAATTGTAGAAAGAACTAATTTAAAGATGTCAATTCTTACTTTGGTACATGTAGAATAGAAAAAAAAATAGCAGTCTTCTCCTTGATTAGGCATGCTGGGTAGATTCTTAGATCAGAAGTGGCTTCTTGAAACAAGCCACTGCTTCCTCAAAGCAAGGACCAGGCTCCAAGTCCTCGTGAAATGAGTTTAATCTTCCAAATGACAACTCAATCACAGAAACTGTCTTTAAACTGTAAACCTAAAATGAGGAGACAATGAATGAAAATATTTCAGGTAAATTCTTCCTCCTTCAAATCACCATGGCTAATGAGATCATATTGCTAGAATCAAATTTTATTAATACAAACTTGCTTATACAGAGCCTTGTAAACACACAGATTGTGAATACTGTACATTCCCATCTGCAATGTAAAATTTTGGCTAGAAAGGCCATGCTGTTCTTTTATATTCTCTATGATGCTTATTACACGATTACAGCATTGTAAATAAGCATTGTTAACTAAAGATCTACATTTTATTTTTAACTCTTTTTAGAGACAGTGTTTCACTCTGTTGCCCAGGTTGGAGTGCAATGATGTGATCATAGCTCACTGCAACACTGAACTCCTGGGCTCAAGGGATTCTCCCACCTCAGCCTCCCCCAAGTATCTAGGACTATAGGCACATGCCACTACGCCCACCTAATTTTTTAAAAAAATTTTTTTGTAAAGACAGGATCTTGCTATGTTGTTCAGTCTGGTCTTGAACTCCTGCCTCAAGCAATCCTCCTCCCTTGGCCTCCCAAAATGCTGGGAATACATCTGTGAGCCAACCCGCCCAGCCTGATCTACATTATACATATATGTATAATTTGAAAGTCTCAAAACACTACATACATTTTAGATTATTAATGGGACTTAGGTTACTAACACAAGATACTTGCTAACAAAATGTATTAAAGTAGAATGTTTCATCTAAATGAAAAAGTTCAAATATTTTCATAAGCATTTTTATTTCAAAAGTATATAATCATAACTAGGTGAGAAAACCCTGTTTAGCTAGAATAACTGACGAAACAATTACTTCTGAAAGCATTTACGGATCTAGCTTACATTAATGAAGATGACTAGAGCTGTACACCAATTACAAACAAGAAGCAAAAGAAGTCTTCGGGGCTTTCCATAATAGTAAGTCCACAAAACAACAAATATTTTCTCCCCTAGTCCACGGCATACCCTGATCTCCACACTAAAACGTCCAAGCAAGCTTCTGCAAAAGCATATAACAAGAGCACATATAAGAATATGGAAGGGGTTTCCACAAACTTATATACACCATAAGATCAGGTTTCAGAAACAGTGATCTACAACTTGAAATCAATTAAGTCAAATTCAATCATATCTCCCACTAATAATTCTTAATGCAAGAATGGTATGCCATGATGAAAAGTCGCCCTGATGTTAACAACCCAGATTAGGAGTAACAGTCTGATACTAAACACGTACCCAAATGTTTAAAGTTTACATACCCTTGGACAAACAATTCAATTTCTAGAATTTATTATAAGGCAAAAGTATTAAAGGTAACAATGCACAAGAAATGTTATCACAATCTTCTTTTAATAATGAAATAGGCCAGGCGCAGTGGCTCATGCCTATAATCCCAGTACTCTGGGAGGCCAAGGTGGGCAGATCACTTGAGTCCGGAGTTTGAGACCAACCAGCCTGGACAACATGACAAAACCCCACCTCTTAAAAAACAGAAAAAAATTTAGCTGGCTGTGGTGGCGCACACCTGTGATCCCAGTTACTTGGGGGAGCTGAGGCACAAGAATCACTTGAACCCAGGAGGCAGAGGTTGCAATGAGCCAAGATTGCACCATCGCACTCCAGTTTGGGCAACAGAGCGAGACACTGTCTCAAAAAAGAAAAAAGGAAAGGAAAAAAATAATGAAATAATATCTAGAAACCTAACTGTTCAAAAACTGGAGACTGTTTTTAAAAATTATGATATATGGCCAGGCACGGTGGCTCATGCCTATAATCCCAGCACTTTGGGAGGTAGAAGTTGGTGGATCACTTGAGGTGAGGAGTTTGAGAACAGCCTGGGCACATGGTGAAACCCCATCTCTACTAAAAATACAAAAATTAGCCAGGTGTGGTAGCTCACACCTGTAGTCCCAGCTACTCAGAAGCCTGAGGCAGGGAAACTTCTTGAACCTGGGAGGTGGAGGTTGCAGTGAGCCGAGATCACGCACTGCACTCCAGCCTGGGCAACAGAGTGAGACTCCATTTCAAAAATAAATAATAATTTAAAAAATTACGGTATATTCACATAATGTGACAATATACAGCCATTAGAGTTTCATACCAGAAAGTGAATGTCGCCGTAAAAAAACAAAAACAAAAAAATCTAAAAATATGTAAGTAGCTTTGTTATTGGGTCACAGGTAGAGGCTGGAAGACTTTCGAGGTGCTTGATAGAAAAGGCCGAGAAGAAACTGCTGCTAAAGCATATGAGCATTAAAGGTGCTTAAGGTACTTATGGTGAGGTTTCAGTCAGAAATGAGGATCGAGTTATTGGAAAGTGGAGGACAGGCTTTTTTTTTTTTTTTTTTTTTTTAGATGGAGTCTTGCTCTGTTACCCAGGCTGGAGTGCAATGGCGCCATCTTGGCTCACTGTAACCTCCACCTCCCAGGTTCAAGCAATTCTCCTGCCTGTCTCCCAAGTAGCTGAAATTACAGGCTTGCACCACCACGTATGGCTAATTTTTGTATTTTTAGTAGAGACAGGGTTTCACCATGTTGGCCAGGCTGGTCTCAAACTTCTGACCTCAGGTGATCCACCCACCTCGGCCTCCCAAAGTGCTGGGATTACAGGTGTGAACCACTGTGCCCGGCAGGAAAGGTTATTCTTGTTATAAAGTGACAGAGAACTTAGAATTGTGTTCTGTTGCACAGAAGGCAGAACTTGGAAGCAATGAACTTGGGTTTTAGCTGAGGAGATTTCTAAGCAAAGTGTGGAAGGAACAGCCTGGGCTTTTCCTGCTGCTTATAGTGAAATGCAAGGAGAGAAATATATTGAGGCAAGAACTATCAAGCAAAAAGGAATAAAGAATCTGAACTTGAAAATTTAGAAAATTCTCACTCTATCCATATTGCAAAAAAAAAACAAGAATGTATGCTCTCTAGAGAAAAGGGTATGGGTGGGCAACAGTTTGTTGGAGATTAGGTGTGTGACTAGATTCAGGCAACCATCTTAGCAAAAAATGTTGCCAGCTCAAAATGAAAGACAGACATGTACAGAGGGGACGTGATGAGAAGATACACAAGGAGAAGATGACCATGTGGCTGGAGTGATGCATCTACAAACCAAGGAATGCCAAGGATTGCCAACAAACACCAGAAGCCAGAAGGGGTAAGGAAGGATCATTCCTCTACAGGCTTCAGAGGGAGAATGGCCCTGCTGAAATCGTTTTGGACATCTCACCTTCAGAATTGTGAGACAACAAACTTCTGTAGCTACCCAGTTTGTGATACTTTGTTATGGGAGTCCTAGGAACTAATACAGATTACAAGCATAGTCAAATGACCTTTGACAAAGGAGCAAAGGATAGTCTTTTCAACATGTTACTGGAACAAATGGATACCCACATATAAAAAAATAATTCTAGACACAGACTTTACACTTTTCACAAAAATAAAATGGATAACAACTTAAATATAAAAGAAAACCAATAAATTGGATTTCAATAAAAACCATTAAAATTTAGCCGGGCACGGTGGCGAATGCCTGCAATCCCAGCTACTGGGGAAGCTGAGGCAAGAGAATCACCTGAATACGGGAGGCGGAGGTTGCAGTGAGCCGAGATCATGCCACTGCACTCCAGCCTGCGCAACAAGAGCGAAACTCCATCTGAAAAAAAAAAAAAACCCATTAAATTGGAGTTCATTAAAATTAAAAAAGGTCTGCTCTGTGAAAGGTCTGTTAAGAAGCTTTAAGAAAGAAACAATGAAAAAGTCACAGGCTGGGAGAAAATATTTGCAAAACATAAGTGATAAGGTCTGATACACAAAATATATAACCCCTGAAACTCGAAAATAAGAAAACAACCCCCCAATTCAAAAAGGCAAAAGATCTGAACAGGTACCTCACCAAAGAAGGTATACAGATGGAAAATAAGCATTTGAAACCTTGCCCAACATCATACATCATTAGGGACTGCAAATTCCTTTTCTAATGGCTAAAATCCATTCAGGCACAGTGGCTCACATCTGTAATCCCAGCACTTTGGGAGGCCGAGGCAGGTGGGTCATCTGAGGTCAGGAGTTCAAGATGGGCTTGGCAAACATGGTGAGACCCCGTCTCTACTAAAAATACAAAAATTAGCTGGCCATGGTAGCACACACCTGTAATCCCAGCTACTCAGGAGGCAGAGAGAGGAGAATCATTTGAACCTGGTAGGCAGAGGCTGCAGTGAGCCAAGATCGTGCCACTATACTCCAGCCTGGACAACAGAGTGAGACTCTGTCTCAAAAAATAATAATAATAAAAAATAAAAATGGCTAAAATCCAAAATACCAAAAGCACTAAATGCTGGTGAGGATGGGAAGCAACAAGACAGAAGTCCGAAAAATCACAAAACATGGAATAGTATGCAGCCAATGAAAAGGAACAAAATCATGTCCTTTGCAGGGACATGAATGGAGCCAGAGGCTATTATCCTTAGCAAACTAACGCAGAAACAGGAAACCAAATACAGCATGTTCTCACTTGTAAGTGGGAGCTAAATGCTAAGAACACATGGACATAGAGGGGAACAACAAATGCTGGAGCCTATCAGAAGGTAGAAGGTGGGAGGAGGAAGAGGACCAGGAAAAATAACTAATGGATACCAGGCTTAATACCTGGGTGATGAAATAATCTGTACAACAAACCCTCACGACATACATTTACCTGTGTAACACCTGCACATCCTGCACATGCACCCCTGAATTTAAAATAAAAGTTAAGGCCCAGTGTGGTGGCTCACGCTTGTAATCCCAACACCTTGGGAGGCCAAGGTGGGTGGATCACTTGAGGTTAGTAGTTCAAGACCAGCCTGGCCAACATGGTGAAACCGCATCTCTACCAAAAAATACAAAAATTAGCCAGGCATGGTGGCACACAACCGTAGTCCCAGCAACTCAGGAGGCTGAGGTGGGAGAATCACTTGAACACAGGAGATGGAGGTTGCAATGAACCAAGAACACACCACTGCACTCCAGCCTGGGTGACAGTGAGTGAGACCTGTCCAAAAAAAAAAAAAAGGCTATCTGAATAATTTTCAGACGTATATGCAACAAAGGAAAAAGTTTAATAATAATAAAAAGTCATTTGAGGTCAGGAGTTCAAGACCAGCCTGGCCAACATGGCAAAACACCGTCTCTACTGAAAATGCAAAAAATTAGCCAGGCGTGGTAGCCCACACCTGTAGTCCCAGCTACTCGGGAGGCTGAGGCACAAGAACCGCTTGAACCCAGGGGCAGAGGTTGCAGTGAGCCACCATTTTGCCACTGCACTCCAGACTAGGCAACAGAGCAAGATTCTGTCTCCAAAAAAAAAAAAAAAAAAAAAAAGTTATGAAGGGGAATAAAAGGCTTAGAGGTCAATTTCACTCATGATATCAACATTCCAAAGAACATATTTGAAACTGTTACCGGTTTCAGAAAGACCAGCAACAAAATAACTGAAACAATAAAATGGTAGCTATGAAATGCAAAGACACAGCAGAATTTACAATTTTTTGGCAATGAATTTTATTTATTTATTTATTTTTTTGGAGATGGAGTTTCAAGTTTTGCTCTTGTTGCCCAGGCTGAAGTGCAATGGCACGATCTCAGCTGACTGCAACCTCTGCCTCCTGGGTTCAAGCAATTCTCCTGCCTCAGCCTCCCAAGTAGCTGGAATTACAGGTGCCCACCACCACACCTGGCTAATTTTTTTTCTTTTTTTGAGACGGAGTTTCACTCTTCCACCCAGGCTGCTGGAGTGCAGTGGTGCAACCTCGGCTCACCGCAACCTCCACCTTCTGGTTTCAAGCGATTCTCTTGCCTCAGCCTCCCAAGTTGATGGGATTACAGGCGCCTACCACCACACCCTGATAATTTATTTTTGTATTTTTAGTAGAGATAGGGTTTCACCATGGTGGCCAGGCTGGTCTGGAACTCCTGACCTCAGGTGATCCACCGGCCTCAGCCTCTCAAAGTGCTGGGATTACAGGCGTGAGCCATCTGGTCCACAACTAATTTTCAAATCAGCTTCTGAAAAGAGCCCCAAAGTTGGGCGGAGTGTGGAGAAATGGAATCCTGAGTAGATAACACTCCCTTACTAATGTTTCAACAAATAAAAACTCCTTCATAAGATCTAAGAGCTGGCCGGGTGTAGTGGCTCACGACTGTAATCCCAGCACTTTGGGAGGCCAAGGTGGGCAGACCACAAGGTCAGGAGCTCAAGACCATCCTGGCTGACCCAGTGAAACCCTGTCTCTACTAAAAATACAAAAAATTAGCCGGGTGCCTGCGGTCCCAGCTACTCGGGAGGCTGAGGCAGGAGAATGGCGTAAACCCCAGAGGTGGAGGTTGCAGTGAGCTGAGATCGTGCCACTGCACTCCAGCCTTGCCTGGGCAAGACTCCATCTCAAAAAAAAAAAAAACCAGATCTAAGAGCTACAGTGTAAAACAAGAAAAAGTAAGAGATAAAGAAAAAAAGAAAAGTTTCTTTATATATCATCTTCATACACTAAGCTTCTGTAACTTTCACTAAGGAAAAAACAAATATAATTGCTATTCAAGAAAACGGCAAGGCAAGGTGCAGTAGCTCTTGCCTATAACCATAGCACTTTGAGAGGCCAAGGCAAGAGGATCACTAGAGGCCAGGAGTTCAAGAACAGGGCAAAAGAGACCTCATCTCTAAAAAAAACAAAAACAAAAACAAAAACAAAAAAATCCACTCCAGCTTTTAAATGATGCTCCAATTACTTTATAATAAATACCATCCCATGCAAAAACACAAAACAAAGATGCACATTCATACATTTCTTAAGTTTAAAAGGAAAAAAAAAGTATCCAGGTTGCCAAGAAAAACCCAGTTACTTTTTTTTTTTTTTTTTTTTGAGACAAAGTCTCGCTTTGTTGCCCAAGCTGGAGTGCAGTGGCATGATCTTGACTTACTGCAACCTCCACCTCCTGGGTTCAAGCAATTCTCCCGCCTCAGCCTCCTGAGTAGCTGGAATTACAAGCGCCTGCCACTACGCCTGGCTAATTTTTGTATTTTTAGTAGAGAAAGGGTTTCACCACGTTGGCCAGATTGGTCTCGAACTCCTGACCTCAAGTGATCTGCCCGCCTCAGCCTCACAAAGTGCTAGGATTACAGGCATGAGCCACCACACCCAGTTAACCTGGTTACTTTTCAACAGAAAATAACTGCTTGAAAATATGAAGCCAAGAAAAATAACAGGACCTTCTCAACCCACTCTCTAGAAGTTAATGTAGGAAAAAGGAGATATTATTTTAAAATCCTCATGTGCTCAGCAAGTTTTAAAGGATATAGCATTGCTACAAATGAACATACCACTATGAAAAAGGAGTGGGGCTGGGTGCAGTGGCTCAGTAATCCCAGCAACCTGGGATTTCAGAGACGGGCAGATCACGAGGTCAGGAGTTCGAGACCAGTCTGGCCAATATGGTAAAACACCGTGTCTACTAAAAATATAAAAAATTAGCTGGGCGCGGTGGTGTGCGCCTATTGTCCCAGTTACTCGGGAGGCTGAGGCAAAAGAATCATTTGAACCCTGGAGGTAGAGGTTGCAGTGAACCGAGATCACGCCACTGCACTCCAGCCTGGGAGACAGAGCGAGACTCCGTCTCAAAAAATAAAAAAAAGAGTAAGAAAAAAACAAAGCTTAAAAAATAAGAAAACTCAGGCTGGGTGTGGTGGCTCATGCCTGTAATTCCAGCTACTTGGGAGGCTGAGGCAGGAGAATCACCTGAACCCGGGAGGTGGAAGTTGCAGTGAGCCAAGATTGTGCCATTGCACTCCAGCCTGAGCAACAAGGGAGAAACGCCTTCTCAAAAAAGTAAATAAAATAATAGTAATAATGAAGAAGAAAAAGATGACAACTGCGATGACGACGAAGAAGATGAAGACTCAAATTTCTAGCCCCTACCTTCAAAAATAGATTTCAGTAGAGGAAAGAACAGAATACACACTGATGAAAAACGTAATAACTGAATTACAAGAAATTACTGACAGGACATCTCCACGAATCCAAAGCAAAAATGCCAACATAGGTCACTAAGAGGAAAATTGTATAAGAAATGAAAATAATTCCAGAAAACTCAATTTCTATAAATAGAAATTCAAAAAAGGAATGGAATTTGTAGAGATTATGAAATAAACAATATAAGAACATTTCCCTAAATTTGATGGACTTGAGTCTTCACATTAAAGGGGCTCATCAAATGCCAGGCAGAACTTTTCTTTAAAGACATCTCTGCTATACACAGACATGGTGAAATTTGTGAATTCCAATGGTAAAGACAAAATCATACAAACTTCCAGGAAAAATCAGATTGACAACAAAGAAAATCAGACTTGACATTATTAGACTTCTCATCTGAATCTCTACATGCCAAAAGACAAAAATGCTATTCATCCAGAATTTAAAGGAGATTATGACCTTTAAGTTTAAAATTTCAAATTACATTTCACAGATAGCTCTATACCACCTATGTACTCATACTTTGAAAAATAAGAAAGTATTCTAACTTAAGAAAAAGAATTTACAAAAATGTACTCAATGAAAGTAGAAAAAAAAAAAACAGGCCAGGCACAGTGGCTCACACCTGTAATGCCAGCACTTTGGGAGGTCGAGACAGGAGAACTGCTTGAACCCAGAAGTTCAAGACCAGCCTGGGCAACATAGTGAGACCCAGTTTCTACAATAAATTAAAAAATTAGCCATGTATGGCGGCATATGTCTTTACTCCCAGCTACTTGGGAGGCTGAGGCAGAAGGACTGCTTGAGCCCAAGAGGTCGAGGCTGCAGTGAGTTGTGACTGCACCACTGCACTCTGGTCTAGGCAATAGGGCAAGACCCTCTTTCGAAAAATAAATAAATAAGCCTGGGCAACATAGTGAGACCATGTCTCCCTCCCAAAAGAAAAAATTTAGCTGGGCGTGGTCCATGCATCTGTGGTCCTAGCTACTCAGGAGGCTGAGTTGGAAGGATCACCTGAGGCCAGGAGTTTGAGACTGCAGTGAGCTATGATCACATCACTGCACTTCAGTCTGGGAGGCAGAGCAAGACTCTATCTTAAAAAACAAAAAAAAAAAAGCAAGACAAAACAAAACTTTGTGCCACATACATTACAAACTCAAAAAACAGTCATAATATTTTTACCAATAGCCAGGCATAGTGAGTCACGTTTGTAATCCCAGCTACTCAGGGAGCTGATGCTGGAGGAAGACTTGAAGGAGTTTGAGGCTGCACTGAGCTATGATCACATCACTGTATTCCAGCCTGGGCAACAGAGCAAGACACTGTCTCTAAATAAATAAAAATTTTAAAAATGTTTAAAACAGCTGCTTTGGACATCTGATTTATGATAGATAAAAAATCCTAAATAAAGCATTAGCAAACTGAACTAGCTGTATATTAAAATAGTAACATGGTCAGGTATGGTAGCTCATGCCTGTAATCCCATAGCTTTGGGAGGATTACTGACTTGAGGCTAGGAGTTTGATACCAGCCTGGGCAACACAGTGAGATCCCATCTCTAAATAAAAATTAAAATAAAATAAATAAAAATAACACTACCTAATCAAACAGGTTTATTCTGGGACTAGGAATGGGTTAACATTAGGAAACTCATTATATTTAATAGAGTAAAAGGGGTAAAAAACAAAAAACAAAATTCTGTAGTAATTTTTGAAAGACTTCAAAAAAGAAAAAATGGTTAAAAAGTGAAGAAAAGTATTTGAAGTTGTCTTTTTTAAACTATTAAAATAGCTAAAAAAAAAAAAAAACCAGAAAGGAACCTGAAGTGCGATATCCACTCAATAAAAACTTGGTAAACTATAAGGTACTTCCCAGCATAAATGCACATAATCACCAGAAATCATCAGCATATGCAATATGGTAAAACACTAGAGATAAACTAACTCAAGATGAATGAAAAAAGGACACCCATTCAACTGTCTTCACCATCTTTCAACACTGTTCCTGATGTTCTAATATATGCATTAAGAAAAAAAGGTGTTAGGCCGGGCACAGTGGCTCATGCCTATAATCCCAGCACTTTGGGAAGCCCAGGCGGGCTGATCACTTGAGCCCAGGAGTTCGAGACCAACCTGACCAACATGGTGAAACCTAATCTCTACTAAAAAATACAAAAATTAGCTGGGCATGATGGCAGATGCCTGTAATCCCAGCTACTCAGGAGGCTGAGGCAGGAGAATCACTTAAACCCGGAAGGCAGAGGCTGCAGTGAGCTGAGATCACGCCACTGCACTCCAGCCTGGTGACAGAGCGAGACAAAAAAAAAAAAAAAAGAAAGGCCGGGCGCGGTGGCTCACGCCTGTAATCCCAGCACTTTGGGAGGCCGAGACGGGCGGATCACGAGGTCAGGAGATCGAGACCATCTTGGCTAACACGGTGAAACCCCGTCTCTACTAAAAAATACAAAAAACTAGCCGGGCGAGGTGGCGGGCGCCTGTAGTCCCAGCTACTCGGGAGGCTGAGGCAGGAGAATGGCGGGAACCCGGGAGGCAGAGCTTGCAGTGAGCCGAGATCCGGCCACTGCACTCCAGCCTGGGCGACAGAGCCAGACTCCATCTCAAAAAAAAAAAAAAAAAGAAAGAAAAAAAGGTGTTTGGGTTTCTTCACAGCCGCTCAAGATGAACTGATTCTTCAGGAAAGTGAAATTAAAGCTCCACCGCCCAGCCTGAATGACTGCATTGGCATGGTGGACGGCAGGGCAGAATCCACTGACAAGAAGATTTCTAGATTGGATACTGAGCTAGTGAAGTGTAAGGACCAGATTAAGATGAGAGGGGGTCCTGCAAAGAATACCGTTACGCAGCTTGCGAGTTTTAAAACAAAAGCGGATGTATGAGCAGCAGCAGGAGAATCGCACCCAACAGTCATTCAACACGAAACAAGTCAATTACACCATCCAGTCATTGAAGGATACCAAGACCACGGCTGATGCAATGAAACTGGGAGCAGGGGAAATGAAGGCATACAAGTAAGTGAAAACTGACCAGATTGAGAATTTACAAGACCAGGTAGTGGACATGATGGAAGATGCAAATGAAATCCAAGAAGCACTGAGTCGCAGTTATGGTGGCCCAGAATTCGATGAAGACGACCTAGAAGCAGAGTTGGATACACACTGGGTGATGAGCTTGTGGCTGACAAAGACAGTTCTATTTAGATGAGGCAGTATCTGCACCTGCAATTCCAGAAGGTGTTTCCACTGACACAAAAAACCAACGATGGAGTTCTGGTGGATGAATTTGGATTGCCACAGATCCCTGCTTCATACATTTGCATTATTTAAGTACATCATGTAAAACAAACACATATTCTGGGACCATGAAATACTGATCTTTCGAAACTTACCATAAGAGATATGTTTCTGTCCTTTCTTTGAAGGAAAGTTTAATTACATTACTCTTCTATTTTTTTCCTTTGAGACTCATTGCTTGGGAAATGCTTTCTTTGTACTAAAACTTGATTCTGGCCAGGCACAGTGGCTCACGCCTGTAATCCCAGCACTCTGAAAGGCTGAGGCAGGCAGATCACGAGGTCAGAAGTCCGAGACCAACCTGGCCAACATGGTGAAACCCCATCTCTACTAAAAATACAAAAAATTAGCCAAGCATGGTGGCGGGCACCTGTAGTCCCAGCTACTCAGGAGGCTGAAGCAGCCGGGAGGCAGAGGTTGCAGTGAGCCAAGATCGCCCCAACAGCCTGGGTAACAGAGCGACACTCTGTCTCAAAAAAAAAAAAAAAATCACTACTGTATCAGAAGTGGGTATTCTGATTCTGTGATTTCCTCAATACTACATCTTGAAATCAATAATGAATATTTCTTGATATCTGATGAATAGGACATTTACTCAATTTTTTCCAAAGGAAAAAAAGGCATAAATTACAAACATATATTAAAAAGATGAGACAGGCCGGGCACAATGGCTCACGCCTGTAATCCCAGCATTTTAGGAGGCTAAGGTGGGCGGATCACCTGAGGTCAGGAGTTTGAGACCAGCCTGGCCAATATGATGAAACCCCATCGCTACTAAAAATACAAAAATTAGCCGGGCATGGTGGCATGTGCCTGTAATCTCAGCTATTTGGAAGGCTGAGACAGGAGAATCACTTGAACCCAGGAGGCAGAGGTTCCAACGAGCCGAGATAGCACCATTGCACTCCAGCCTGGGCAACAAGAGCAACACTCCATCTCAAAAAAAAAAAGATGAGGCAAAAAAAAAAAAAATTCAGAACCTGCAGATTACGTGCTTGCAAACTAGAAAATCTATCAACTAAAACAAACTGAAAATAATAAAAATATAAGATCTACCAGAAGCAGTAAATATCCTTCATACCAGCAATAATCATTCAGATGATGACACAGTACCATTCACAGTAAAAAGATATACAGGAAGAGACAATTCACAATAAAAAGACATACAAGAAGAAAATGAAGAAGTATGCAAGACTCACATTAAATTAAAAACAAAACCAAAAAACTATGAAACTACTAAGGCACAGAAGACCTGGATAATGAATAGAGTAAAGGATTAAACAAATTACTTCTCCCCAAAACAATGCACACATCGAATGTAATTCAAGTCAAAATCCCAATGAGAGTTTATTACTGGAACTTGATTATAAAATCATCTAGAATCGTTATTTAAAAAGGAATGGGAGGCCAGGCGTGGTGGCTCACGCCTTTAATCCCAACACTTTGGTTGGCCAAGGCAGGAAGACTGCTTGAACCTAGGAGTTTGAGACTGGCCTGGGCAACACAAGGAGACTCCATCTCTATAAAAAGTTTTAAAAAGTAGCCAGGTACAGTGGTGCGCACCTGTAGTCCCAGCTACTCAGGAGGCTTCAGCAATAGGATCTCTTGAGCCCAGGAGTTCGACATTGCAGTGAGCTATGATCATGCCACTGCACTCCAGCCTCGGTGACAAGAGCACAAGACCCTGTTTCAAAACGAAACAAAATAACCCAGTGCTTTTCTCCAAGAAGATGGAATTACAGGAGGACTTCACTTTGGCTATACTGTTTTTACCTTTTTTACAATGTACATATATTATCAAAACAAAGAAAGAAAAAATATGGGCCAGGGGCAGTGGCTCAGGCCTGTAATCCCAGCACTTTGGGAGGCTGAGGCTGGTGGATCACCCGAGGTCAGGAATTCCAGATCAGCCTGGCCCAACATGGTGGAACTTCATCTCCACTAATAATACACAAATTAGCTGAGTGTAGTGGTGCATGCCTATAATCCCAGCTACTCAGGAGGCTGAGGCAGGAGAACTGCTTGAACCCAGGAGGAGGAGGTTGCAGTGAGCCAAGATTGCGCCACTGCACTCCAGCCTGGGGGACAAGAGTAAAACTCCGTCTCCAAAAAAAAAAAAAGAAAGAAAAAAATATGTTTCCATTCAAAAACTAAAAGTTTGTAAACAATTATGTACAAGCAAAAATATCTGAACAATGACCTTTTAATTTCTTACTGATCCATGAAAATTACGCCTTAAATGACAAGAATGTTCACTCCTTTCATGACAAAAATGCCTGCTTCCCCCACTTACATTAGCTGGTTGTTCTCACAGGAACGTCTGTGTCTTCACTGAGTTCCAATCTATTACGCCTGTAGGTCGAACCAACACTCAATCCATGAATTAATAATAATGAGGCAGAAAAAATTTTCCTCTTCACACTGCCAAGAAAACCTCTCAGCCACAATTCAAACACAGCATGTGTTTTTAAAACATCTCCCAACTACTGGGAGATAAAGTCCATTCAAATAACCTTTGTCAGACTGGAGACAGCTAGGGTTAGTTATCTCCTCAAACACAAAAACAAAAACAAAAACAAAAACAAAAAGAGTTCATTTAAAGATGAACTTGAGAGTCAAAGGATCATGAAAAAAAAAATCCATCTTCCATAGCTGAACAATGTAATTTAAAAAAAAAACAAAAAAAACCATCAGTTTTTCAGTAAGATCCAATTTCTGGTCTTCAAGATTTCTTCACCTATTAAGAAAAAAACAGAAACCTTCCCCCATCTTTATTATCTGTATAATAAAAGCATACTTGTATGTAAAAATATAGTGTTTTATGTATATAATATACGTACAGATATATACTAACTGGCTTATACACACACACACATATATACACAAATGTATAGAAATATAACATTTGGGTAAGTTTCCCCTTTTAAAATGCACTATAAAAGACTTTAGATTTGGGTTCATTATAAAAATAAAGAACTTACTCTTATACCAAAGTATCATGAACTTATTGTTACACTAAATTTTGCCCAGCCCACAAAATAAAGACGAAGGTAAATCCTTACACATATATCAATATGTATAATATGGATGTATGTATATAAATCCATCATCGTCATCAGGGAGTGTTTAACCAAAAAAGATAGAAACGTATGGTAATAGAGTAACTACAGAGTGGTGCAGCAAGCTGTAGAAGGCAGAGCAGCATTACAGCCATTCTAAACTGGCACTGTCAAAACACAGAAAGCTTTATCTAAGGGAAAATTTATTTCTTATTTTGTATCAACACCAGTGTCACTGGTTTGCCATTAAATAGTGGCCCTGGAAAGGCTTGCTTACGCAGCCTAGGTCCAAATTCTTTACTACTAATGGCTACAGCTAAAGACTTTGTAAGTATATATTTACTCCAGTTAGTAAAAGGGTAAACTTTTGGAGTTGAGATTTCACTTCACAATGGCGTATTTACCATTTAAGAATTTCAAAAAAAAAAAAAAAAAAAAATCAAAAACAAAAACAAAAACCCTTATTTTGATACATAGAAATGAGTTCTAAACTTTGAAACCAGCCCAGTAACAAAGCAATTTTGATTCTCATGTAATAAATACTACATAATTTCTAGGCTAAATCTTGCCAAATACTATCCAAGACAAAACTAAAGTCAAAACTTAAAAAAAAAGTGGACACCTTTTACTCACACTTAATACTAGTCAATTTTCCAGGAATTTTTTGGGCAGGGAATATCCCCAAATCTAAAATGAAAAAAAGGAAAAATTGGGATCTCACATTAGTTATTCAGTCTGAAACTTTTAATAGACTTTTACTAAAGTCATCATTTTCTGGCCTCCTACTCAATCACAGAAACATACTTTCAGAGTAAAAAGGGATCTTAAAATGAGATCAATTCACTCATTTCACCAATGATTCCTAACACATAAAAATACCGACCTGTTAGTTTTCATTAAGAATTCAATGGCTGAAACAACCGCACAGTTAATACAGTATTATGGGTCATTAAGTATGTTTTTAAAAAGATTACCTAAAATTACAGAAACAATTTTTGGGAAATATCTACTGGGTTTTTCCAAGCATGTTCAAAGGGCTCTCATTACAATTCCCATTCAATCTTTTCCAATTCTTGCAAACGTTTTAGTCTGTTTTTACCCATAAATCATTTGAAAGTACCTACACAATCCTTGTTATTTTTATAATATTTTGTAAAGGTTAAAACAGGTATTTCAAAGACTAAAAGTATATTTTCCTAATTGTTTTCTAATATTTCCCTTTTATGTAAGATCCAATTCTAAATATAAAGGGTAACACTATCACACTCGACAATTTGAAATTATAAAGCTGACCAGTATGAGGAGGCAATTAGAAATTTCCAAATATAAAACAATTTCACGGGTTTTCTTTTTGCCAAGTTGTAATTAAGCATCAGGGTTTTTAAGGAAACAGAAAAACAGAGGCAGGAGGAATGCCAGCCTAGAGTACTTCTTTCTCATTTCGTTAGTTTCAGAGCAATACAATTTCCCATGGTGGGGGAAATTTTACTTAAAACCAATTACTAGTTCAATCTACCAGGCAGAAAGCCTAAGGCCTTTCAATGCTGCACTATATTTTTTTTAATTAAAAATATCTTTTCTCTCTCATTGGTATAAGCAAAATTTTCAAGTGCTAGCGACAATGAGTTATAGCTATGAAATTTTTAATCTTCATTTTATCAAAATTATATTGCCTCTGAGGAATTTTCAGCCCTTTTGTGATTTCAGGTTTCCCCAGATGTGTTTATAAAGATAATGATTATATTTAACAACTATAGCTATTAAGATACAGTAACACAGCAAAAAGTTGCCCATTTTAAACGGAGAAAAAGAAATTAAGGCAGTATTTCTTTTTCATTGCTTTGAACAACTTCATTCTCAGGATCCCAGCTCAGAACCAATGTAGAATAATCATAGTTAACATTTTTCAAGTTCATTTTCAGAAACATTAGTTGTTCTATATTGTCAAAGTCCAGGCTCATGATCTGTTTTGGATGAAAGTGGCTATTTTTAGTAAAGATACATTCAGATTGCCAACTACACATGGGGCAACTTAGATACTGGATGGCAACCTGGGTCAAAGCTGGCCATATGCTTATCTTCCTCTGCCAGTAAATTAAAGGGTCATCACCTCCTGAGAGCTCTGAATACTTCTCTTTGAAGTACTCATCCACAACTGCTACAGCAGAAGGGAACATGAAGCTTTTGCTTCCAAGGGCACAACTGTCTACAGCTGAGCTATCGACAGAACCTGAATTGGAGGTGCCTTCTTTTAGAGATGAGGTAAATGAATCAGTTCCTACTGTAACTGAGGGACAAGAAACTTCTGAAGTTGGAATTTGGCAGATCTCTGGTGAAGATTCCATATAATTACAGACCTCTTCTGCAAGGAACTGCTTATAAGTTTCTAAATCAGCACCTTGAGGAAAAAAGTCTTCCAAACTGTTTTTAAAGCAAGGGTCTAACAAAGTAGCCAAGATACAGGGCTTGGATTTAAGCACGGCACTTAGTAGGGTATCCGTTTCAAGTTTCAGAGATAAACTATCCACCAGATTGAGGGCCTGAGTAATACCTCTGACTTGAAAATCTTCTCTGAGTTTCTGCAAGGAAAGGAGTAGATGATGGATTAGGGGTAGCACCTGATTCAATCCTGCGGTCTTCACGCTCACTTTCTGGGTAGCCTCCTCAAATGGCGTAAGAATATCACAAACATAAGTCATTAGAGTCCACTGAAGGGAGGTGAGCACAACTCCACTGGCTCTACCAAGACTATGGTGAACTGAGTAGCAATGCTCCAAGAGCCATTTTAACATATAAAAAGTAGAAATCCAATGGCCAGTTTCATCCTGCTTCAAATTCTTCCATGGAAGTTGGTGATCATTTTGGAACTCTTGCAGTATCTGACGGGCCTTGACCGAATGACTAAAATGATGACAGGTTTTCCTAGCAGCCACTAACATATTCTCAATGCTTTTGTGCTCACAGAAAAAGTCCTGAATGACCATATTTAAACAATGCAGGAAGCATGGCACATGGGTAAAACCACCATCTTTGATTGCATGTACCACATTAGAGGAATTGTCAGAAACAATGAAGCTAGGGATAAGGAAATTTGGAGAAAGCCACAGACCAATCTGGTCATTTAATTCTTGTAAAATATTGGTTATCAAACAGTCTTTAGCCAAACCTGTAACACAAAGCACTGCCCACTTTCTAAAATCGGGGATCCTGCCATTATTGAGAAAAGATGCAGTTTCCAAAGAAACCCAGTGTACAGTCACAATAAAATAGTCAGTGGATGGGTCATGGGTCCATATGTCAACAGTCAGGTGTATTTTTTGGCTTTGAACATTCTCTAAAGTTAAGAAAATTTTTTCTCTGACACAATCATATAACTGAGGTACAGCCTTAGTGAAAAAGTAAGTCTCTGATGGCAACCTATAATCAGGGGCCACAATCTGCATGAACCTCTGAAAGGCTGGGGTTGAGAAGTAGTTGTAAGGATGCATATCCTCCACAATCATTTGGATAATTGCTTGACTTATTTGACTTGAGACTGGATTTCCACATGTTGTTTCTCTCTCCTGCGCATGCATCAGAGTGCCTTGCTCTGCAATGGGAATAGGACTTTCAGATCTATTTTCAACCTCTAACATAGGTTCATCTGAATCAGAGTCACTAAGGTCCTCAGCTGTTAAATCTTGGCTGCCTGTAGACTTTTCTCCATGCAAGGCATCACTCAAGACATCACTTCTCTCAGTCTCAGCTTCATCTAATCCATTTGCAACAGCACCACTGTCTTTGTTGGCAACAGCCCAATGGATAGGATGTGTGGCTTGCAGGTGTCGTTGAAGTGTTGAAGTCCCTAAGTGGGACCCTGGCCTACCCCGGCTCACACTTCTTTTACATATATTACACACAGCTCTTGAGATGTGCTGAGGATCAGTGTAAAAAAAATTCCAAACGGCAGATGTCTTGGCTCTAGTTCCAGGAATTAAAGCATGCTTGACAATGTTACTTTTGATGAGAAATCTCCCTCTTTCTGCCCTTAGGGCATCAGATGCTGATTTATCATGCTTCTTACCCATTCTATTATCATCTAATGGATCAGTAGGAATATATTCAAAGCTTCCATTGCTTCCAGAAGAGGGAGATAGAGATACATCCAAGGTAAAGTCCTCCTCTCCACTAGTAACTCCAAATTTGTTGGCCCTGGTCCAATGAGGTGAATGCCTTGCTTGCAGATGTCGCTGAAGAGTAGATGTACCAAGATGGCTACCTGGTTTACCCCTGCTGACGCTTTTCTCACAGAGGTTACAAATAGCCCGCCAGGTGTACTGGGGGTCAACATGAAAGAAGTGCCACACAATGGAGGTCTTGGCTCTAGTACTAGGCAGATAGATCTGTTTTTCTATATTGCTCTCAAAAAGACTTTCTTCATCCTGCTCAGCGTCATTGGAAGCTAACAAAGCAGGGGCATCTGCAACAGGCCTCCCAGATCCCAAATCCTTACTAAACTTCTTGGCAAGAATCAATTTTTTTCGACGCCTTTTCCCCTTAATTCGCAAACCCTTCTTTCTTTTCTTTTTAGCAGGCTGTTTGGCCTCTTTATTCACTCCTTCCGCTACCATCTTTTCCTCTACCACATCTTCTTCATCTGTATTAGAATTAATAGGAACACATCCCAGAATCCCAGAATCACTAAAAGTGCTGCATCTTCTGCCAGGAGAGAGTGAGGAAACTGGTACACTTAAAGTACATACACTCATTCTCTTTATGTCTCCACAATTCGTACCAGAATCCGTTAGAGGGTTTATAACTCAAGCAGAAATACAGCTGTCCCTCTCTACTTGCATTACCTTTTCTCCAATTTCTATGGGGAATCAAATTCCCACGGGACCAATAACTTCCAAGCCCGGTTATTTTTGGAGGAAAAGTGACAGCAATGGAGAACATTCCCGAACTCTTTCTTAGAGGGCTTTAAGGTCCCTTCCAATTTTCTAAGTTCTGAATTCAAATAGTCCAGTGTCCTCATGTTACAGAAGTTAAGAACTGAGTCCCCCTTTCCCAGAGTCACAGAGTTGGTTAGTAGCAGCTAGTAGCCAGGTCTTCCAAATCCCAGATCCATGGTCTTTCTGCTTCATCAAGAACTATATCTGCTTGAAATGCCTTCGCCTTTTAAAATATATATTTTTATGATGCCTCATGATAGCGGCATCAATTTCCCTTAATTGTGAAATTAACTATTTTCAGGAAATCTCATTTAAACAAAAACATAGTGCATCATTCAACATTCATCATTTAGGACTGTGATTTGCCAATACAACCCAAAAAGTCAATTCTGGAAAGCCAACACAGACTCCGCATACTGGTCACAGCAAATGCTAGTTGAGCCCTTTCAGTTCTAACTAAAATACAACCTTTTAAAAATGTAACTGGCTGGAAAAAAAAATGCTTTGAGAATAAAATTTTAAAACAAGGTTAAATGCTGCATTTTCAAAGTACTATTTGTATCAAGAGTTAATTCAAGTTTAGTTTTCAGATATTTTTAGACTGGAGAAGCTTTTACAGCCTGTAAGTAACTCACAAGTTGGACGCTATAGGGATAGCAAAAAGTGAAATAAGAACTTTAAACCACTTCCATTTCTTTTCGCTTGATCCCTCCCCTTCCCCCAATACCTACATACATTTACCCTAAAAAGCATCGCTATCTCTAGTTCCACAGCCTCCTTCTCAAGGTCCAGAACCAAGGCCTGGAAGATGTCAACAATATAGGCCTTCCCCATAGGAATCCGCACCGATTATGGGAGTTTAGGGGTGTTCTTCATTACGGTTTCACCAATCCTACAAGGAGAACGGAAGTGTCCCTGTTGCTCTTGACTCCGACGCTGAGGGCCAGGGGTGGGAGTGTAATGAGGGTGGGGAATGGGTGTAGGATACCGGAATAAGGTCGGTGGCTTTCTGTATGTGGAGTTTGAGACAAGCTCCAAAGTAGTGGGACCCTGGAGAGGAATGAGAGTAGGTAAATTCAGCGCCCGGCACTCTGTCTGATTGATTTAGGCAGTGAGGGTCCGCTCAACTCGAGAAACTGTTGCCCCGAAGAAAGCAATCTAGTGTCAGTTCTCTCTTCGGATTCGGGGGAACAGTCGGCTTTCGGGGGCTGCTCCGGGCTCCCCCAGATTAGCGAACACCGGATGTGGGGGAGGGGAGAAAGGTTGGCTGGGAAAGGAGCAGGCGCCGTGGGGGTGGGGTGAAGGGGGGTGGGGGTGGGGAGGATGGGAAAAGTGAGCTGGAGCCTGGGGCTCCCAGCCCGCCCCGGCGAGGGCCGCGGCCGGGAGGTGGGGGGGAGGGGTCGTTACGGCGAAGCTGGAGGATCCGCTCTGACTTCCCGGGATAGGCCGCGACCCAGGGGCGAGGGGAGGCCGCTGCCACTCCCCTCGCCCTCTCCCCCACCTCCCCGGCCCCAAGCCACCCGGGAATCAAAAAAACGGGTCTAGTTACCAGAGAACAGAAACTTTACCGAACCGATGACACTATCCCCGACTCCCGCTTGCTGCCACGTCTTTCTTCTTGCTTGGCCGCTGCCGTCCGTCGTCCTCCCAGCAGCAGCACCAGCAGAAAACCAAGACTGCCAGCGTCAAAGATGGCGCCCGGCTACAGGCTCCGCTCTAAGGCCCAGCCGGTAAAAGTGCCAGCACGACGCAGGGCGCGAGGGTTCTGGAAGATGTAGTTCTTCTATGAGGCGATGCCTAAGATGGCTGCTCCGGGTCACAGGGTCACGTGACGGGGGAGGCGCTGGGTCGGGGAGTCCCTTCCCTTCAAAGGAATGCCTTGAAGCTGGCTTTCATAACGTTTTGTTTTTGTTTTTAAATCAAATGAGGTAATAAGCGGGAGGGCCGCAGGAACTGAGACTACCATTCAGTAAACGCTCAATTTATTCTTACCAAAGTGTTTTCTTAATGAGTAAATCTCCCAAACCATGTATATATTTAATTTAGAAATAAACTGTACTTTTCCTAAGCATGCAATGTAGAAGGATTTGTTAGTTTATTTTTACTTGAAGAAGTGAGATTGAGCTTTGGGGACGTTTCTTTGATTTCTTAAAGCAAATCTGTATACTGGAAAAGTAATTCAAGCTCGTGACAAAATTCAGGAGGGTTAGTTGGAGGTCGCAATCAGCAGTCTCATCCCCGCTTCATTATTAACATTGTCTCTTATTTTCCATTTTGAATGCTTTTACCTTTTCCCCCTGGTTATAAAAGTAATACACGTGGCGGGGCGCGGTGGCTCACGACAGTAATTCCAGCACTTTGGGAGGCCTAGGCAGGGGGATCACAAAGTCAAGAGATCAAAATCATCCTGGCCAACGTGGTGAAACCTCGTCTCTACCAAAAATACAAAAATTAGCTAGGCGTGGTGGCACACGCCTGTAGTCCCAGCTATTCGGGAGGCTGAGGCAGGAGAATTGCTTGAACCCGGGAGGCAGAGGTTGCAGTGAGCTGAAATCGCACCACTGCACTCCAACCTGGTGACACAGTAAGACTCCATCTCAAAAAAAAAAAAAAAAAAAAAAAAAAAGGTAATACACGTGTTTTTTTAGAAACTTAATACATAAATATATAGAGTAGAAAGTTAAAATCTCTATTAATCTCATTCTTGAGAAATAGCTCTCATTAACTTACCATATATCCTTTCTGGCTTTTACACTGAAAATATCCTTAAATATATTACACGTATAATAGAAGCCAAAGGTCCCCCTGGAGTAGTGGCTCAGCAGAACTCTAATTAGGTGGCAACATTTTACCTAACTTGGGTAAAGGATATAATGCTACTAAGAAAGAAACACTTGATAAAGCAAATGGGACTTCAGGCACCTTTTATTTCCTCGTGTGCTTGTTCTTCCAGCTGCCAGCTTGGTGGTGCTCAAGTCCCAGGCAGCCCAAGACTGGGAATTTATCAGAGCAGAGGGGTCCTGAGCCTCCTCATATCTGGGCTTTTATCTCCGTTCAAAGAAAGAACCACAACTTTAGAATCTTAGCTCCAATCTCTGCCTTACGTGACAATGCTCTGGCATTGCCATGTCAACAGACCTAATAAGCAAGTTCCTGGTAGCCAATTTCTTTTTTTCTTTCTTTCTGTTTCTTTTTCTTTTGTTTTGGTCTTTATTTTTTTGGTCTGTGTGACTCTTACTGGTAACCAATTTCTGTCTGTGCCACAACACCTAGGGTTTTTAAAATTTACCAGAGGGCTCTCCACATAGCTTAAGGGTTTTCCAACCTAGGGCTTTCCAAGATGCAGTCCTGGCCTGACTAGTATTTATAGTTATATCATATTTCATTAAACCTAACGTGTCATTGATTGTAAGATACACTTTTATTTTACAAGCCTCTAAGTGGAAGAAAAAAACCACCAATTGCCAATTAAACTGACAGGCCGGCCAGGCAGGGTGGCTCACTCCTCTAATCCCAGCACTTTGGGAGGTTGAGGCGGGCAAATCACAAGGTCAGGAGTTCAAGACTAGCCTGGCCAACATGGTGAAACCCCGCCTCTACTAAAAATACAAAAATTAGCCCAGCACGGTGGCACACATCTGTAATCCCAGCTTCTTGGAGGCTGAGGCGAGAGAATTGCTTGAACCTGGGAGGTAGAGGTTGCAGTGAGCCGAGATCACACCATTGCACTCCAGCCTAGATGACAGGCTAGGAAAGGATGTATACCTTAGAATGAATGAAAATATTAACAGGCTAAAACTCTACATTTTGTTTTGCAATTTGCTTTTTTCACTTTACAGTATATCTTGAATATATTTTAATGGTCATCAGCACTTAGAGGCCTACCATATTCTTTTTTATTTTTATTTTTTGAGACGGAGTTTCGCTCTTGTTGCCTAAACTGGAGTGCAATGGCACAATCTCGGCTCACCGTAACCTCCGCCTTCCGGATTCAAGCTATTCTTCTGCCTCAGCCTCCTGAGTAGCTGGGATTACAGCCATGCGCCACCATGCTGGGCTAATTTTGTATTTTTAGTAGAGATGGGGTTTCTCCATGTTGGCCAGGCTAGTCTCCTGACCTCAGGTAATCCGCCCGCCTCGGCCTACATTCTTTTTAATAGCTCCCATCCCGCTCTCTGTAAGCCTCTTTTTACAATTTATTTCACCAGTCCCTTATTGATAGAAACAATCATGTCACATTTTCCATTAATATCTCTCAAGGGAGGAAACAAAAATAATACGGTAATAAAGACATTGAAGAGGACAAGCTGGACAGGGTGACTCACGCCTGTAATCTCAGCGCTTTGGGAGGCCCAGGCCAGCAGATCACTAGAGGTCAGGAGTTGAAGATCAGCCTGGCCAACATGGCGAAACCCTGTCTCTACTAAAAACACAAAATTAGCTGGGTATGGTGGCACCCACCTGTAATCCCAGCTACTCAGGAGCCTGAGGCAGGAGAATCACCTGAACCCAGGAGGCAGAGGTTGCAGTGAGCCAAGATTGCGCCACTGTACTCCAACCTGGGCAACAGAGAGAGACCCCGTCTCACCAAAAAAAAAAAAAAAAAAAAAAAAAGAGGGCAGAAGAAAAAGCCTGAGGCTGTTGGAGAGAGAGAAAACTAGTTGGGAAACCCTCTAAGAGTCAGGAGAGTGCACATGCCAACCTTCCCCACCCCCCATATATACGCACAGTATTCTCAGGGGTGTGTGTATGTAACAAACACTTGTATGTTACAAGTGGGGGTGAAGTATCTAAACCAAGAACACAATGCCAGATTCCCGCTACTCATACTGCACTTCAAATTCTAAATGGATTTTAAACAGTCTCTAGACCTCTTCAGTGAGTGACAAAACCTTTTGGGACATTCAGTGTGTTTTTGCTTTGAGAGCAAAAGTTCGGGAAAAAAATGCAAAATTACTGAGACAAAATTAGGTTCAGGAGAATCTTTATTTAGACTAGAAAAGGAAATCAGAACAAATTACACATTAAAAAAAAAAAAAAACACTCTGCGCGGTGCCTCATGCCTGTAATCCCAGCACTTTGGGAGGCCCAGGCCAGTGGATCACTTGAGTCCAGGGAATTCAAGACCAGTCTGGACAACATGGTAAAACCCCATCTCTACTAAAAATACAATAAATAAATAAATAAATAAATAGCGGACATGGTGGCACGTGCCTGTAATCCCAGCTACTCAGGAAGCTGAAGTTTAAGGACTGCTTGAACCTGGGAGGTGGAGGTTGCAGTAAACCGAGATCGTGCCACTGTACTCCTGCCTGGGCAACAGGGCAAGATCCTGTCTCAAAAAAAAAAAAAAGAATACTTTGTGCCTGGTGTGGTGGCTCATGCCTATAATCCCAGTGATTTGGGAGACTGAGATCAGAAGATCACTTGAGTCCAGGAGTTTGATACCAGTCTGTGCAAGATAGTGAGACCTCATGTCTGCAAAAATATAAATAAAACTTTGTTCCAGAGACATTAAAAACTAAAAAAAAAAAAAACTCATGATATTTTTACCAATAACTGGGTATGGTGGCGCACACCTGAAATCTCTGCTACTCAGGAGACTACAGTGGGAGGTTACAGTGAGCTCTGATCACAACACTACACTCCAGCCTGGGTGACAGAGTGACACTGTCTTTTAAACAAATAAATAAATTTACATATCACTATAATCCTCTACAATACTTTTTTTCTCTATATGAGGCTGCATACTCTTTGATTGCCTCTTCATATGACAACAATTTTGTAATATCTTCTTTTTTTTTTTTTTTTTTTTTTTTTTTTGAGACGGAGTCTTGCTGTGTCGCCCAGGCTGGAGTGCAGTGGCCGGATCTCAGCTCATTGCAAGCTCCGCCTCCCCGGTTTTTACGCCATTCTCCTGCCTCAGCCTCCCGAGTAGCTGGGACTACAGGCACCCACCACCTCGCCCGGCTAGTTTTTTGTATTTTTTAGTAGAGACGGGATTTCACCGTGTTAGCCAGGATGGTCTCGAACTCCTGACGTCGTGATCCGCCCATCTCGGCCTCCCAAAGTGCTGGGATTACAGGCTTGAGCCACCGCGCCCGGCCAATATCTTCTATAAAGAGAATGAAAAGAGGCCAGGAATGGTGGCTCATGCCTTTAATCCCAGCACTTTGGGAGGCCAAGGTGGATGGATCACCTGAGATCAGGAGTTCAAGACTAGCCCGACCCATATGGCAAAACCCCATGTCTACTAAAAATACAAAAATTATCTGGATGTCATGGTGCGCACCTGTAATCCCAGCTATTTGGGAGGCTGAGGTGGCAGAATCGCTTGAACCTGGGAGGTGGAGATTGCAGTGAGCTGAGATTGTACCACTGCACTTCAGCCTGGGCGACAGAGTGAGACTCAGTCCAAAAAAAAAGAAAATAGATATATGTATGATTATTGTCAAATTTGGTACAGCTTCTGTCAACTTTCATTCATATATATATATATATATATATAAGCACTAAGACTTTATTGAATTATTATTGAATTATTTAATACCCTCTTTACCAGGCAAGAGCTACCATTTTTACTAAATCTATTATTTATTGCTATGTAACAAATCACCCCAAAATGTAGTGGCTTAACCAACAAACATTTGTTATTTCACATGTCTGTGGGTCAGGAATTCAGAAGCAGTTTTGCTGGGTGGTTCTGGCTCAGAGTTTTTAATGAGTTTGCAATCAAGTTGGTCAGGAATGCAGTCATCTGAAGGCTTGACTGGGGCTGGAAGATACATTTCCAAGTCAACTCATATAGCTGTTAACAGGAGAGGAGACCTCAGTTTCTCACCCTGAGGGCCTCTCTGTAGGGATGCTCACAATATAGGCAACAAGCTTCCTCTAGAGTGCATGACGAGAGAAATATACTAAGACAGACACTGTAAGCTGCAATGCCTTTTACCTAGCCTTGGAAATTACATACCACCATTTCTTCTGTATTCTACTGATTACACAGATTAACACTGGCATAATGTGGGAGGGGACTAAGCAAGGGCATGATAACAGGAGCCAGAGATCATTGGGGTCTTTCTTGGAGGCTTGCTACCACACCAGCTGTTGGTGATAACTGACTCTTCCATTTAAAGTTTTAGCCGGGCGCGGTGGCTCAAGCCTGTAATCCCAGCACTTTGGGAGGCCGAGACGGGTGGATCACGAGGTCAGAAGATCGAGACCATCCTGGCTAACACGGTGAAACCCCGTCTCTATTAAGAAATACAAAAAACTAGCCAGGCGAGGTGGCGGGCGCCTGTAGTCCCAGCTACTCGGGAGGCTGAGGCAGGAGAATGGCGTGAACCTGGGAGGCGGAGCTTGCAGTGAGCTGAGATTCGGCCACTGCACTCCAGCCTGGGTGACAGAGCGAGACTCCGTCTCAAAAAAAAAAATAAATAAATAAAATAAAATAAAGTTTTAGATGTGGCCGGGCACAGTGGCTCACGCCTATAATCCCAGCACTTTGGGAGGCCGAGGCAGGCAGATCACCTGATCAGAAATTCAAGACCAGCCTGCCAAACATAGTGAAACCCCGTCTCTACTAAAAATACAAAAATTAGCTGGGCATGGTGTTGTGCGCCTGTAATCCCAGCTACCTAGGAGGTTGAGGCAGGAGAATCACTGGAACCTGGGAGGCAGAGATTGCAGTGAGCCAAGATCACACCTCTGCACTCCAGCCTGGGCAACAGAGCAAGGCTCCATCTCAAAAACACGTAAATTTAAAAACTAAATAAAATTTTAGATGTGTGGCCAGGTGCAATGGCTCACACCTGGATTCCCAGCACTTTGGGAGGCCAAAGCAGGTGGATCACCTGAGGTCAAGAGTTCAAGACCAGCCTGGCCAACATGGTGAAACCCCTCTCTACTAAAAATACAAAAATCAGCCGGGTGTGGTGGCATGCACCTGTAGTCCCAGCTACTTGGGAGGATGAGGCAGGAGAATCGCTTGAACCTGGGAGGCAGAGGTTGCAGTAAGCCCAAGTCGCACCACTGCACTCCAGCCTGGGTGACAGAGCGAGACTCCGTCTCAAAAAAAAAAAAAATTTAGACGTAGGAAGAATTTTCCACAGACTAGCTTCTGATGCCATATGATTCAAACCTTGTCTCTCCTCAGTGATTTACATTCTTCCAGTGCCAGATGCTGTAGGGCAGGTTTAAAACAAAATGTGACCTCTGGCCCTACAACTTTGGGTCATAATGCTAGGTGAGTCACTACAGTGGGCAATAGGGGTATTCTTGAAAACTGTTTCTAGCCCCATAAAAGTGACTATAAATTACATAAATATAACCCAAAATAATTGCATCCCAACCCCCTTTTAGCCAGATCCCAAAATGCCCAATAAGAGGAAAGTACTAGAAAGAACAGCTGAGTGAAAAGAAACAGGGCTTTTAACCATTGCCATTAAAATCTTACTTTTGCAAGTTTTAGAATGACTGCATTGTTAAGGCGCTGCCCAGAGCCTTGAAGGGAGCTTGTGAAAGAAAGGGTACCTGAAGGTTAAGCTTCATTATTTGCATATCAGGTCTTCTCTCTTTGGGTGGTGGTAGGATGTATTGACTCTCATATAATCTGGATTCAAATCCTGACCTAGCGTTCACCCTGAGGCTCTAATCAACCCTGCGGGCTTCACAAACTGAGGGTAGCCCTGTGTTTGTACTACCCGGCATAAGAGATCGGAGTGGGTGAGGATCTACCATGTGAGTAGCTAGTCCCTTCCCCCACAGTGTTCATCACTACTATCCATCAGCTTGCTTTTTTGTTGTTGTTACTGTTGTTGTTTTGAGTTTCGCTTTTCTTGCCCAGGCTGGAGTGCAATAGCGCACTCTCAGCTCACTGCAACCTCCGCCTCGTGGGTACAAGCGATTCTCCTGCCTCATCCTCCCGAGTAGTTGAGATTATAGGCACCTGCCAACACGCCCGGCTAATTTTTTTGTATTTTTAGTAGAGATGGGGTTCTCCATCTTGGTCACCATGTTGGCCAGGCTGGTCTTGAACTCCTGACCTCAGGTGATCCACCCACGTCTGTCTCCCAAAGTGCTGGGATTACAGGTGTGAGCTGCCGCGCCCAGTGTCATCTTGCCTCTTTTTATCCCTGCCTTTGGGTCTCAGCTGTCTGACTTGTGTGAGAAGATAGTGACTAACAGAGCATTCTAGCAAGAAGCTTTAGACAGGAGTCACAAATAACCTACTAACTACGGATGACACAATGTAAGCTTCTTTCTCTGACTGTGGGATCTGAAAACCAACCCTTCTAGGCCTGCCTTCCCCTTCCAATGCTTCCAGTGCATCCTTTTGCTGTTTTATTTCCTCATAGAGGATTTTTTGTTTGGTCCTCAAATAACATTGTTTCATTCAATGTCATTTCATTAAAATGATGATGAGAAAAAAATAAATCAATTCCTGGCCGAGTACACTGTGTGGAGTTTACACATTTCCCTCGTGTCTGTGTGAGTTTTCTCCAGGTACTCCAGTTTCCTCCCACATCCCAAAGATGTGCAAGTTAGGTGGACTGGTGTGTCTAAATGATCCCAGTCTTTGTGAGCCTGGATGTGTGTGAGTGTACTCTGTGATGGAACAGCAGCCTGCCCAGGTTTGGTTTCTGCTCTTCTCCCTGAGCTGCTGGGATAAGCTGCAGCCACCAAGACCCTGAACTGGAAGAATTGTGTACATAATTAGCTTGTTCTTACTAATTCTTTTTTTTTTTTTAAGACAGAGTCTTGCTCTGTTACCCAGGCTGGAGTGCGGTGACACAGTCTCAGCTCACTCAACCTCCACCTCCTGGATTCAAGCGTTTCTCCTGCCTCAGCCTCCTGAGTAGCTGGGATTACGCATGCCCACCACCATGCCCAGCTAATTTTTATATTTTTAGTAGAGATGGGTGTGATGGTTAATACTAAGCGTCAACTTGATTGGATTGAAGGATGCAAACTATTGATCCTGGGCGTGTCTGTGAAGGTGTTGCCAAAGGAGATTAACATTTGAGTCAGTGGGCTGGGAAAGGCAGACCCACCCTTAATCTGGGTGGGCCCAATCTAATCCGCTGCTAGCGTGGCTAGAATATAAGCAAGCAGAAAAATGTGAAAAGAGAGACTGACCTAGCCTCCCAGCCTATACCTTTCTCCCATGCTGGATGCTTCCTGCCCTCACACATCGGACTTTTTTGTTTTGGGGCTTCAGTTTTGGGACTCAGACTGGTTCTCCTTGCTCTTCAGCCTGCGAGCCTGTTGTGGGACCTTGTGATGGTGTGAGTTAATACTCAATAAACTCCCCTTTATATGTGTATCTATTCCATTAGTTCTGTCCCTCTAGAGAGCCCTGACTAATACAAGGGCGTGTCACCATGTTGGCCAAGGCTGGTCTCAAACTCCTGACCTCAAGTGATCCACTGGCCTGAGCCTCCCAAAGCACTGGGATTACAGGCATGAGCCACTGCTCCCAGCCTACTGACCTTTCTTAAATGTATCTATAACTCACATTTATTTCAATGGTAAATATTGAATGTTTAATGTTCAATGTTTTGGTCTTTAGAATTGTGAGCCTGGACAACACAGCAAGACCCTGTCTTTAAATAAACAAAAAAATACAAAATTTAGTGGGGCATGATGATGCACCCCTGTCACCTCAGATATTTGGGAAGGTGAGGCAGGATGATCACTTGAGCCCAGGAATTTGAGGGTGCAATGAGCTATGATCATGATACTACACTCCAGCGTTGGTGACAGAGTGAGACTCCATCTCTAAAAAAATTAAAATTAAAAGAAATATGTTTGAGGACATTTCTATGACCAGAAGTATGCTGTAGGAACTCAAATTTTGTTTATATCAGTTAGCCTATAGTAAAATTGGTTTTGCTATCACTGTTTCACTTAAAGTTGAAGTTGAAGTTTCCAAGAACATATTGATAATATTAAATGAGAACCTTACTGTGGTGGTGGTGGTGGTGGTGGTAGTGGTTGTTGTTGTTGTTGTTTTGATACAGAGTCTTGCTCTGTCACCCAGGCTGGAATGCAGTGGCGTGATCTTGGCTTTCTCCAACCTCCTCCTCCCAGGTTCAAGCGATTCTCCTGCCTCAGCCTCTCGAGTAGCTGGGATTACAGGCCCCTGCAACCACGCCCGGCTAATTTTTGTATATTTAGTAGAGATGAGGTTTCACCATGTTGGCCAGGCTGGTTTTGAACTCCTGACCTCAAGTGATCTGCCCACCTCAGTCTCCCAAAGTGCTGGGATTACAGGCGTGAGCCGGTCACTGCGCCCGGTCTGTATTTAGTTTTTTTTTGAGATGGAGTTTTGCTCTTGTTGCCCAGGCTGGAGTGCAATGGCAGGATCTCAGCTCACCACAACCTCTGCCTCCCGCGTTCAAGCGATCCTCCTGGTTTGGCCTCCCAAGTAGCTGGGATTACAGGCATGAGCCACCATGCCTGGCTAATTTTGTATTTTTAGTAGAGACGGGTTCTCCATCTTGGTCAGGCTGGTTTTGAACACCTGACCTCAGGTGATCCACCTGCCTTAGCCTCCCAAAGTACTGGGATTACAGGCGTGAACCACAGCTGAGGCAGCTGGCGTGACCCCAGGCTGTGGCAGCTGGACCATTTGAGGTCAGGAATTTGAGACCATCCTGGCCAACATGATGAAACCCCGTCTCTACTAAAAAAAAAAAAAAAAAATTAACTGGGCTTGGTGGCATGTGCCTGTAGTCCCAGCTACTCAGGAGGCTCAGGCAGGGGAATCACTTGAATCCGGGAGGCAGAGGTTGCAGTGAGCTGAGATGGAGCACTGCACTCCAGCCTGGATGACAGAGCCAAACTCCATCTCAAAGAAAAAAACAAAAAAAAGGTAATGCAGTCCCTGTGTTGCTTCATCTTCTGATTTTTCAGGAAAAGCTAAGAATTCAGGTTTTTAGTGAAAGTTTCTGATTTGTAAATTTAGCAGCTAATTCAAACAGAACAACAAAATAATCATTTTATGGGCATATGCACCCTTTACTTCAGTTCTAGCCGGCTTAGAAAGGAGGAGGTGGTCATTGGAAACTGGTGTTTCAGGAAGTACTTCCTGAAGGAGGTGAGACTTGAGCTTAACCTTAACCTGGGCAGAGGTGAGAGGTAAGTGAAGAGGAGTGTATTAGTGTCTTCACACTGCTGATAAAGGCATACCTGAGACTGGGCACTTTAAAAGAAAGAAAGAGGTTTATTGGACTTACATTTCCAATACAAGGGAATTGTGGCTGGGGGGCCTCACAATCACGGCAGAAGGTGAAAGGCATGTCTCACATGGCCAGAGACAAGAGAAGAGAGCTTGTGCAGGAAAACTCCCCTTCTTAAAACTATCAGATCCCCTTCTTAAACTCCCCTTCTTAAAACTTTGCTATTACGAGAACATCACAGGAAAGACCTGCCCCCATGATTCAATTACCTCCTACAGAGTTCTCCCACAACACGTGGAAATACAAGATGAGATTTGGGTTGGATGATTCAATTACCTCCTACAGAGTCCTCCCACAACATGTGGAAATACAAGATGAGATTTGGGTTGGACACAGCCAAACCATTTCAAGGAAGAAAGAAATTATATCGGCCGGGCGCGGTGGCTCACGCCTGTAATCCCAGCACTTTGGGAGGCCGAGGCGGGTGGATCACAAGGTCAGGAGTTCAAGACCAGCCTGGCCAATATGGTGAAATGCCATCTCTACTAAAAATACAAAAATTAGCCAGGGGTGGTGGTGGACGCCTGTAGTCCCAGCTACTCAGGAGGCTGAGGCAGGAGAATCGCTTGAACCCAGGAGGCGGAGGTTGTAGTGAGCCGAGATCGGGCCACTGCACTCCAGCCTGGGAGACAGAGTGAGACTCCGTCTCAAAGAAAAAAAAAAAAAAAAAGAAAAGAAATTATATTACAGAGATCAGAGATCCCTGAAGGGATGATGGAGAAGAGCTCACAGGTTACAGAAAGAGAGGACATTGTAAAAGTAGGTTGGAGTTAGATTGTAGAGGGTTTTGAATGTTGAGAAGGCATCGGAATCATACTCCATTGGCAGCAGGAATTCCTGGAAGACTTTGAACTGGAGACAACATGGTAGAAGATGTGACATTAGCAAAGTTGTGTTTTAGAAAGGCTGAACTAGTGGTGATGTTGGGCAGAAGTGACAGCAATAGTCAGTGAAAACATCAATGAGTGGTCCCTCTTGGTCCTATCTGTTATCCCCTTTTTCTTTTACAGTTTAATTTATCCCTCTCTAGTTGTTCCCCAAAGCCTAGTAACATACATGCATCCTATTCTATTATGCTCAATCTTTCCTTTCCCTCTGGCACTGCTAATTTCTTATCTTATCTTCCTGCCAACTTCCTTAACTGCTTTGTTGGCTCTCATACACTCTTTAATCTGTTTCATTTGGGTCTATGTTCTCATGGATTCCCTGAAATTACTGTGGTAAGGTCATTAGTTTTAAATTGAATAGATCCTTTTCAGTTGTTATTTTTCTTCATGTTATTAGCATTTATTGACAGTTTATTATGTGCCAGCACTGTGTTAATAGCTTTATTTACATTATCTAATTTAATCCACACAATAACTTTATAAAATAGGTGTTATGATTGTTAACCCCTTTTTACAAATGTTTATAAACTTCTAGTGACCTCTTAAAAGTGTCATTGCTGATAAGTGGCAAAGGCAAGTTTTAAACCCAGGTCTGTCCAACTACAAATCAATATGCAAAAGTTTGACCTCATCCACCATTTTCTTTAAAATCCCCTTCCTTCTTTTAAAAGACAAAATTCTTTCATTCTTTTTTTTTTTTTTTTTTTTTTTGAGACAGAGCATCACTCTGTCACCCAGGCTGGAGTTCAGTGGCATGATCTCAGCTCACTACAGTCTCCATCTCCCAGATTCAAGTGATTCTCATGCCTCAGCCCCCGAATAGATGGGACCACAAGGGCCCGCCATCACACCTGGTTAATTTTTGTATGTTTTGTAGAGACAGGGTTTTGCTGTGTTGGCTAGGCTGGTCTCAAACTCCTGGCCTCAAGTAATCTGCCTGCCTCAGCCTCCCAAAGTGCTGGGATTACAGGTGTGAGCCACTGTGCCTGGCCAAGACAAAATTCTATCCTATTTTTTTTCCCAAACTCTCTGGCTGCTCATTCTCTAGTTCCTTGGCAGTTTCCTCTTTCTCCCCTCATTTAACTGTGTGTTGTTGTTGTTGTTGTTGTTGTTGTTGTCGAGACAGGATCTTGCTCTATTGCCTAGGCTGGGGTGCAGTGGCGTGATCTCAGCTCACTGCAGCCTCAACCTCTTGCACTCAAGTGATCCTCCCACTTCAGCCTCCTGAGTAGCTGGGACTACAGGTGCACACCACCATGTCTGGCTAATTTTTGTATTTTTTTGTAGAGATGGGGTTACACCATGTTGCTCAGGCTTTTCTCAAACCCCTGTCCTCAAGCGATCCACCTGCTTTGGCCTCCCAAAGTGCTGGGATTACAAGGGTGAGCTACCGTGCCTGGCCCTTTGAAACATTTTCTAAGTCAAAGCAAGCAAGCAAGCAGGAGAGGCTATATTAATATCACATAAATTGACTTCAGAACAAGGAATATTAGCAGCAATAAAGAGGGGCATTAAATAATGACAAAGGAGTCAATGCACCAATAAGGCATTAGCAATCCGAAATATGCATGCAACTAACAATAGAGCTTCAAAACCCATGAAGGCTTTACGTAGGGATAACTGAAAGGAAAAACAGAGAAATCTGCAATTATATTTGAATCCATCAGCACTCTTCTCTGAAAAATTGATGGAACAAGTAGATGGAACATCGGTAAGGATATAGATGACCTGAACAACAAACACTGTCAACCAACTTGAGTTCACTGATGTGTTCAAAGCATTTTGCTCAACAGCAGTTGAATATACATTCTTTTCATGTGAAATCCCACAACAAACTTGAAGAATTATGTCTTGACCTGAGATTGTCAAGAATGGGCTTCCCCCTCTTACAGAGTCAGAGTTTTCCAGGACACCTCGGGCAAACTCAAACTTTGTCAGATTCTCTGCTTCTGAGTACAGCTTACTTATGGACCTAGCATTTATTTAGCCACGTGGAGACCTCCCCTGATGTGTCTGCCTGGTGTCTCCCTAAGCACTGATGGCTTTACATGGCTGGTTTCTGCTTTGATGTTTGCTATCCGCTACAGGGAAGAAACATCTTCCTTAAATGAATGCCATATCTGATACATAATATAAATCAGTTTATCTGCAGTGGCTCATACCTGTAATCCCAGCACTTTCAGAGGCTGACTCGAGCGAATCACATGAGGCCAGGAGTTTGAGACCAGCCTGGCCAACATGATAAAACCCCATCTCTACTACAAATACAAAGTGAGCTGGGTGTGGTGGCAGGCGCCTTAATCCCAGCTACCTGGGAGGCTGAGATGGGAGAATCGCTTGAACCTGGGAGGTGGAGGTTGCAGTGAGATGAGATTGCACCATTGCACTCCAGGCTGGGCAAAGAGAGCGAGACCCTGTCTCAAAAAAAAAAAAAAAAAAGAAATTAATTTATCAAAAAACCAGCAAATGTTTCAGGCCCAACAGCCTTTTTTTCCACTTCCTCATTTCTTCTTTTTCTTGTTTGTTTGTTTTTTTTTTGAGATGGAGTCTTGCTGTGTTGCCCAGGCTGGAGTGCAGTGGTGTGATTTCAGTTCACTGCAACCTATGCCTTTCAGGTTCAAGTCATTCTCCTGCCTCAGCCTCCCAAGTAGCTGGGATTGTAGGCATGCGTCACCACGCCAAACTAATTTTTTTATTTTTAGTAGAGATGAGGTTTCACCATGTTGGTCAGGCTGGTCTCAAACTCCTAACCTCAAGTGATCTGCCTGCCTCGGCCTCCCAAAGGGCTGGATTACAGGCATGAGTCACTGCGCCTGGCCAATTTGTATTGTTTTAAGCCACCAAGTTTGGGCAATTTATTACAGCAGCAGTAGAAAACTAATACAGCAGTCAAATTTATCCATCTTTCTTTTTTTTTTTTTTTTTTTTTTGAGACAGAGTCTCACTCTGTCACCCAGGATGTAGTGCATGGTGAGATCATGGCTCACTGCAACTTCTACCTCCCCAGATCAAGTGATCCTTCCACCTCAGCCTCCGGAGTAGCTGAGACCACAGGTGCCTACCACCAGGCCCAGAAATTTTTTGTAGAGATGGGGTTTCGCCATGTTGCCCAGGCTGGTCTCAAACTCCTGGACCAAGGTGGTCCTTCAGCCTTGGTCTCCCAAAGTACTGGGATTACAGGAGTGAGCCATCGCACCTGGCCCCATCTTTCTTTTTATAGTTGTCTAGGTTTGAGTACTTGTATACAAAGACCGTTACCACTCTGAGATTATGAAACTTTTTCCCCAGTCTCTTTTTGGAACTGCCATGGTTTTAGATTGTATTACTTTAATATATTTACTAATTAAAAGAATTAGTACACATCTTGCACTGATAGCGTAACAAAAAGGACACATGGTTGGCAAAATTATTGTCCATTTGACCTTTGGACTGGGGCCTGTCTTTCCCTGCAGGAGTCTGCTAGCATAGGTGGCGATGGCTGTTTACTGTCTATGCAGCTGACATTCAAGACTGCAAAACTTAGGCTTGGGGCACAGTGTTCTTGGGAGAGTGAAGGAAAGAGAGCAGGAACTCTTTTTGTGAGAAAGGATGTGTTTTCCTCAGTTGGAGTAGAGAGGTGGGACGTCCACATTCCTGAGAAAAGACTCAGATAAGTACATAAGCCTGAGGGCTGGCTACATAATGTGTGGGGCCCACTGCAAAATGAAAATGTGGAAACACTTGTTCACAAAATAGAAAAAAAATACTGTCGGCTGGGCGTGGGGGCTCACGCCTGTAATCCCAGCACTGTGGGAGGCTAAGGCCAGCAGATCACCTGAAGTCAGGCATTTGAGACCAGCCCGACCAACATGGAGAAACCCCACCTCTACTAAAAATACAAACATTAGCTGGACGTGGTGGCACATGCCTGTAATCCCAACTACTCAAGAGGCTGAGGCAGGAGAACCGCTTGAACCCGAGAGGCAGAGGTTGCAGTGAGCCGAGATCACGCCATTGCTCTCCAGTCTGGGTGACAGAGCAAGACTCCTCTCAAAAAAAAATAACAACAAAAAACAATACTGTTAAAGGTGCTAAAATATAAAGCTTTGCCCTTTCTTCTAGTCCAAACTTGTTCAACCCACAGCCTGCAGGCTGCATGCAGCCCAGGACAGCTTTGAAAGTAGCCCAACACAAATTCAAATTCATAAACTTTCTTAAAACATGGGATTTTTTGGAGTTTTTTTTTTTTTTTCCAACTTATCAGCTATCATTGGTGTTAGTATATTTTATGTGTAGCCCAAGACAATTCTTCTTATTTCAATGTGGCCCAGGGAAGCCAAAAGATTGGACATCCCTATATCTAGTCTTTCTTGACGTGGCATTTTAAATTTACTATTTAATGCCATTCTTAGTAAAGAAAATTAATTCTTTTTTTTTTTTTTTTGAGACAGAGTTTCCCTCTTGTTGCCCAGGCTAGCGTGCAATGGCGAGATCTTGGCTCACTGCAACCTCCGCCTCCTGGGTTCAAGCAATTCTCCTGCCTCAGCCTCCTCAGTAGCTGGGATTACAGGTGCATGCCACCACACCAAGCTAATTTTTGTGTTTTTAGTAGAGACGGAGTTTCACCGTGTTGGTCAGGCTGGTCTCGAACTCCTGACCTCAGGTGATCCACCCGCCTCAGCCTCCCAAAGTGCTGGGGTTACAGGCATAAGCCACCACGCCCAGTCAAGAAAATTAACATTTAACATAGTTAGCATGACTTCATCTTTATATTGTGCAATGCCGGCTTTATGGTTTATTTATTTATTTATTTATTTGAGACAGTTTCACTCTTGTTACCAAGGCTAGAGTGCAATGGAGCAATCTTGGTTCACTGCAATCTCCACCTCCTGGGTTCAAGCAATTCTCCTGCCTCAGCCTCCCAAGGAGCTGAGATTACAGGTGCCCGCGACAAAGCCCGGCTAATTTTTGTGTTTTTAGTAGAGATGGGGTTTTACCATGTTGTCCAGACTGGTCTCGAACTCCTGACCTCAGGTGATCTGCCTGCCTCTGCCTCCCAAAGTGCTGGGATTACAGGCATGAGTCACAGTGCCCGGCCTAATGCCAGCTTCTTTTTTTACTTATTTTTTTATTGAGATAGAGTCTTGCTCTGTCTCCCAGGCTGGAGTGCAGTGGCACAATCTTGGCTCACTGAAACCTCTGCCTCCCAGGTTCAAGTGATTCTCCTGCCTCAGCCTCCCGAGTAGCTGGGATTACAGGTGTGCACCACCACACCTGGTTGATTTTTCTATTTTTAGTAGAGATTATTTTTAGTAAACTAAAAATTTTCTATTTTTAGTTTAACCATGCTGGCCAGGCTGGTCTCAAACTCCTGACCTCAAGTGATCTGCCTGCCTCGGCCTCCCAAAGTGCTGGGATTACAGGCATGAGACACCACGCCTGGCCTTTCATGGTTATTTCTTGATCATATGCTAAACAAGGGGCAGACTATTCATTAGTTTACTGGGAAAGGGGTGAAGATTTCCCAAAACTAAAGGTTCATCTTCCTTTCAGACCATAGAGGGTAACTTCTAGACACTGCTGTGGATTTGTAAACTGTCATGGTGCCGGTAGGAGTGTCTTTTAGCATGCTAATACATTCTAATGAGCATATAATGAGCAGTGAGGTTGACTAGGGGTTACTCTCATCGCCATCTTGGTTTTGATAGGTTTTGACTGGCTTCTTTATCACATTCTGTTTTATCAGTGAGGTCTTTGTGACCTGTATCTTGTGCTGACCTCCTATCTCATTCTGTGACTAAGAATGCCTAACCTTCCGGGAATGCAGCCCAGCAGGTCTCAGCCTCTTTTTACCCAGCTGCCATTCAAGATGGAGTCGCTCTGGTTCCAATGCCTCTGACATACCCACTCTGAATCAGGCTGAACTTCCATGAAATGCGGGTCTGCTAGAATTGTCTACTCATAAGGCACTGCAAACCTATATATAAATGGGAGGCAGTGAATGATGGACATGCATATTATGAGTATCTTCTCTTCCCATGTGCATTCTCCATTGTCCCAACAGACTTCATTTACAAAACACGAGTTCAAAGATAAGAATTTCTTTCAAAGGTAAGAATTTCTTTTTTTTTTTTTTGAGACGGAGTCTCGCTCTGTCGCCCAGGCTGGAGTGCAGTGGCCGGATCTCAGCTCACTGCAAGCTCTGCCTCCCGGGTTTACGCCATTCTCCTGCCTCAGCCTCCCGAGTAGCTGAGACTACAGGCGCCCGCCACCTCACCCGGCTAGTTTTTTGTAATTTTTAGTAGAGACGGGGTTTCACCATGATAGCCAGGATGGTCTTGATCTCCTGACCTCGTGATCCGCCCGTCTCGGCCTCCCAAAGTGCTGGGATTATAGGCTTGAGCCACCGCGCCCGGCCAACAAAGGTAAGAATTTCAAGATGGCAACAGCACAACATTAAACCAAGTGCAGGGCCCTTCTGAGTGCCAGGCCCCATGCAACTGCTCGGCCAGCGTGCCCAGGAAGCTGGCCCTGCATGGGAAATCGCGCTCTTGTGAAGGGCTCCAGGTTCCTTTCATTTCTCCTGGAGAGTCAAAGAAGCACTGGAGATAAAAAGAAAAGGTTAGAGTTTTCTGGCTATGTTGTCATATTCTTCTGAAATGATCCTAACCCTTCGGGTAGAGACAGACATCTACCTTCCCAGTCTGGAGCTGGGAATGCTGAAGGAAACGACTGGCAAGAGGAAAGGGAGGCCTGTTTACTTCCATTTCCCTCTAACTTCAGGGGAGCAGGACACTGGGTTATTGACCGAGAGTTTCTGGAAATATTTGCAAGTCAGTATAGGCCCTCAGCCCACAGGAAACCCAGAATTGACGATAAAGCCTGTCATAGTAAGGGGGTGCTGAAGGAGGACAGATGCCAGATGGACAGCAAGACCTCATCTTCCATTCACCATTAGAGGGTAGGAGTTTCTAGAGGGAAGGAGGGAACTTAGTAAACCTCTGTATTTTGTACTAAACAGTATCCCGAATGAAGACACACAATCAACATAATATGGGTTTGAATAATTAGTTCACTTTATTTAACTAATTAAGGAATCAAAATGGGTTAGTTATCTTTGTTTGTTTGAGGCAGAGTCTTGCTATCGCCCAGGCTGGAATGCAGAGGCAAGAATATGACTCACTGCAGCCTCGACCTCTTGGGCTCAAGCGATCCTCCCACCTCAGCCTCCCGAGTAGCTGGAACTACAGGCAAGCACCACAATGTCTAGCTAATTTTCGTATTTTTTTGTAGAGATGAGGTTTTACCATGTTGCCCAGGCCGGTCTTGAACCCCTGGGCTCAAGCCATTTGCCTGCCGTGGCCTCCCACAGAGCTGGGATTACAGGCGTGGACCACTGTGCCTGGCCTTGGTTATCTTTATATCTACTTTTACATCCTATCCTAATCTTGAAAAGATTTCCTCATATTTAGCATTATCGAGTGTATGAGATAAGACAATTACTCAAAATTCCCTGGCAACCAATGTGAGAAAACAAAACCATAAATTGAAAGAAACAAATTAACATTCAATAAAAAATTTTTCATTGATTCATTTGCAAAAAATTCTTAAAACAAGAAATAAACAGAAAATTTACCTATCTAATAGGAGACAATCTACAGTGCATTAATCATTCTTGATTTGGAAGAGTATGTAAGTGTGATTGGCTGATCGCGGTATCCAGCTTGTTGGTGTGTAAACAAGCAAGAGCTGCCTTAGGGCCCAGCGTGGTGGCTCACGCCTGTAATTGCAGTACTTTGGGAGGCCACAGCGGGTGGATCACCTGAGATCAGGAGATCGAGACCAGCCTGACCAACATGGTGAAACCCCATCTCTACTAAAAACACAAAATTAGCCAGGCCTGGTGGTGGGCGCCTGTAATCTCAGCTACTTGGGAGGCAGAGGCAGGAGAATTGCTTCAAGTTGGGAGGTGGAAGTTGCAGTGAGCCGAGATCATGCCATTGCACTCCAGCCTGGGTGACAAGACCAAAACTCCGTCTCAAAAAATAAAAAAGGATTTTTTTTTCCCATCTTTCTTTTCGGTCCTTGAGCACGGGGGAACAAGGTCGTGAGAACAAGGTCTTGGTGAGGTGCAGCCATTTCATCCATCCTCAGTCTGCGACTTTCGCAGAGCTTCCAGCAGCGCTATGTTGGGCCACAGCATCCGGAGGTTCACAACCTCTGTGGTCCGTAGGAGCCACTATGAGGAGGGCCCTGGGAAGAATTTGCCATTTTCAGTGGAAAACAAGTGGGCGTTACTAGTTAAGATGTGTTTGTTCTTTGGATCTGCATTTTCTGTACCCTTCCTTATAGTAAGACACCAACTGCTTAAACAATAAGGATGTTTCAGTTCGTCCATTTACCAGATATGAAGAGCATTTTAAGAGATACAGCCTCTGGAAATGGATCAAACTCTAACTCATGGCATGCTAGATATGTTTTTCAATAAACTTATGACATGAAAATAAATAAATAAATAAATAAAAAATAAAATAAAAAAGAGCTGGCTTAGTTTATTCCAGGACCTGCCCCCAACTGATACGTTGTCCCTCCCACCCTTAATGGGTGACCAGCTGTCTTCATAACTTCTAATTTAGATCCCATAACTTTTCATCCCCTCTTAGTTATGAGAATTCTCTCATGCCAACGTTTAAGATTTTGTTCAGTCCATTTAAGCTTCATTCTCACATAGGATACAAACTTCTCCTTACTTGACTATGGGGTTGTCCTTTCTCTGCCCTTGCTGCTGCCCTGGCTAACCCTGCTTGGTCATCAGTACCAGACTGTCATGGTTCCCTCTGTGTGGCATGAATTTAAATGCTGGCCACTTGGTGGAGTAATGGTCTGTTTTCACTCACAACACTTCTGACACCAAATGGTGGGGTTTTTCCCCAACAGCCGACCAATTTTCCAGCTTTCTGGACACCAGTTGGGTGTCCTGCAATTCAATTCTTACACTAACCTGCCTGTCCTTATCTACAATAGTTTGACTTATTTAACCCAAATATATATATATAAGTAGTTACAGAATTGCTAAGCCATGCCTCTGTGAGATACAAATTTACCAACCAGAGTGCAGTTTTTGTATGTAGTTCTTTGTGTCCTTATGTACAGTTACAAGTCAAAACATTGTTTTCCAACTTTAATTGTCAGTTCTTTTTTTCTCCATCCCTTTCAGTTAGTTGATATCATACATTTATAATACAATTAGATTCCTTTGCCACAATTTGACATCCTGGGTTCCCTTGACAGTCTGTTCATTTTTTAAAATTTAAAATTTGCATATAAAGCCCCTTTGTCTAGTGTATAGTTTTTTTGTTTTTTTGTTTTTTTTTAAAGACAGTCTTGCTCTATCGCCCAGGCTGGAGTGCAGTGACGCGATCTCGGCTCACTGCAACCTCTGCCTCCCAGGTTCAAGTGATTCTCCTGCCTCAGCCTCCTGAGTAACTGGGACTACAGGCGCACACCACCATGCCAGGATAATTTTTGTATTTTTAGTAGAGACAGGGTTTCACCATGTTGTCCAGGACAGTCTCGATCTCCTGACCTAATGTTCCACCTGCCTCGGCCCCCCAGAGTGCTGGGATTACAGGTGTGAGCCACCGCACCCAGCCATGTGTATAGTTCTTGTGTTTGCAAATGGATATAGTCATGTATCCACCACACAGTACCATACAGAACAGCTCCATCAGCCTAAAAATTCCCTTTGCAGCCCATTTGTAGCAAACTTCCCTCCTTTTTCCAAACCTGGCAACAACTGATCTGTTCTTCATCCCTATAGTTTTGGCTTTTCCAGAATGTCATATAAATAGAATTGCACAGCATGTAGACTTTTAGGTCTGGCTTCTTTCACTTAGCAAAATGGATTTAAGATATGTCTATATTATTGTGTGAACCAAGAGTTCATTTTTTACTGTTGAGTATGGATAAACTCAAGGAATGGATATCAACAGTTTATCCAATCACCCGTTGAAGGATATGTGGATTATTTCTAGTTTTTGGTAATTATGAATGAAGCTGCTATAAACAGTCATGTGTGAGTTTTTGTGTGAACATAAGTTTTCAGTTCACTTCGGTCAATTTCTAGTAGTGAAATGGCTGGGCCATATGATAAGTTATGCTTATAAGAAAAGGCTTAACAGTTTTTCAAAGTGGCCCTGATGCTTTGCAATCCCATCAGCGACCAGTGAGGGTTCCTATTCTTCTGCATCCTCACCTACATTTGGTTGCCCACACTTTTTTTTTTTTTTTTTTTTTTTTTTTTTTTTTTTTTTTTTTTTTTTTTTTTTTTTTTTTGAGACGGAGTCTCGCTTTGTCGCCCAGGCTGGAGTGCAGTGGCCGGATCTCAGCTCACTGCAAGCTCCGCCTCCCGGGTTTACGCCATTCTCCTGCCTCAGCCTCCCGAGTAGCTGGGACTACAGGCGCCCACCACCTCGCCCGGCTAGTTTTTTGTATTTTTAGTAGAGACGGGGTTTCACCATATTAGCCAGGATGGTCTCGATCTCCTGACCTCGTGATCCGCCCGTCTCGGCCTCCCAAAGTGCTGGGATTACAGGCTTGAGCCACCGCGCCCGGCCGCCCACACTTTTTTTTTTGAGAGCGACTCTTGCTCTGTCACCAGGCTGGAGTACAGTGGCACAATCTCAGCTTGCTGCAACCTCAACCTCCCCAGCTCAAGTGATTCTCCTGCTTCAGCCTCCTGAGTAGCTGGGATTACAGAGGCACACCACCACACCCGGCTAATTTTTGTATTTTTTGTAAAGAAGGGCCATGTTGTCCAGGCTGGTCTAGAACTCCTGGCATCAAGTGATCTGCCCTCCTCGGCCTACCAAAGTGCTGGGATTACAGGCATGAGCCACTGCACCTGGCCTGCCTATACTCTTTAAAATGGAAATTGTCCACCTCACTCCACTCCAACTTCTTCCTTCCTTTTGACCTCTACCTGGATTATACAATAATCTATACTCCTGCTTTGCAGCCTGTTGGTATTAATGAAGGTAATAATCTTAGAGTACTGTGCACGACTTTCCTGCTTTCCTCACAGTTCTAGGAAGCAGTTTCAGCAAACGTTCTTAGGCTGGTGCAGGAGATAACTACACACTGCTTGAGAAGAATTCCCTTCTGGAATTCCCAAACCTCTGCTTTTGTGTGGCCTCTTAGTTCCCTGCTCATCTCAGCCTCTTTTTAATCTAACCAGTGAATCCACTGAAGCACTAAGGTGATCACGGGTCTGCACCAATCTATCCCATAAGATAGACTACTTGATGTGGCTTTACGGCTGGGTATCTGGATCTTCATTCATCAGGAAGGAGCTGAGTGCCAGGCCCCTGCTCAGAGTCCCTGCCTCCTAACTGGGCAGTTAGCACATTCTCATAGTCATTGGAGTCCTCATTTGACATCTCTTCTCTATGTTTCATCTGACTGTTCTCACTCTGTGTGAATGGCTGAAAGTCTGCATAATCCCCTGAAGCAAGGGATGTCCTTTTGACACATCGGACGTGGGTCCCTGGATCATCTGTCTTGTCTTCAACATGACCTATGTTTGAGGATGGCACATCTTTCTCAGCCTGCTGCTGGCTTCCACTGGGATCTGCTGCTGGAACATTTTCATAGTCTCTGCAGCACTGAAAAGTCACCCAGAGCTGCCTCTCCTGGATGGCACCAAGATCCAACCCTGTCATGTTGACATAGTCATTTGAGGTCTGAGAAGAACCTTCTCCATTGCTGAATGAATCACTGTCCTCAGTTTCTGGAGAATACAAACTGGTGCAGTCACCAGCATCTGCACAGCCCTCATCTCTTTCCTCAGTAAACTCCAGCTTCTGGGCACTGGGAAGAACAAAGAGATTTCTGGAAGGGCTTTTGGTAGAAGCTAGAGTCTCAGCAATCTCTTCTGCTGTGGGGACATTGACATACTCATGTGAATCCTCTGAAGAAATGCTTGTGCAGTCTCTGGAAGCTCTGACATTGATGCAGCGTGCTGAGGGAGTGAGGCTGTCACACATCTGGGGGACCATGGCATTATCATAGATACCTACTGCGTACTCCACGGCATGGACGTGGGCTCTATGCTCCTGGAAGGCATTGCCTGCTTGGGAGGGCTATGAGGAAGAAAAGGAAGCCAGCAATCAGATGCAAGCAGAAATATGGACAAAGCCTTTCTTCTTGGCAAATACCACTGGCATAGTTCACTTGGCTCTCCACCTCGAAGAAAATCTCTAAATCAGGGTCCCGAACTGCAAGGCTCTACATGCCAGGTAGGTATAAGGGAAGAGGGATGAGTTTAAGAAGAGCAACAGTGCAAATGTGATGATAAATTGCAACTGGTTTTTGGCCACAGTATGGGGGGTGGGGAACGGGTGGGACGAAAGTATTATCAACCAAAGAGCCCATTGAGAGGCAGTGCAACGTAGTGGCTAAAGGTGAGGCTTAGACTAAAGGTACAAATCCTAGCCTCACCACTTTGTGCCAAGTGAGTATGAGCACCTGACCTAGTCTCTCGGTGTTTTCATTTCTCAATTTATAAAATGAAGATTATCATAATATTTACATCGTAAGTTAGTTTTTATTTTTGTTTTTGAGAGGGAGTTTCGCTCTTGTTGCCCAAGCTGGAGTTCAGTGGAGCGATCTCAGCTCACTGCAATCTCTGCCTCCCATGTTCAATCGATTCTCCGGCCTCAGCCTCCTGAGTAGCTGGGATTACAGGTGCCTCCTACCACCGCCTGGCTAATTCTTTTGTATTTTTAGTAGAGACAGTGTATGTTGTGTTACCAGGCAGCAGACACACAAACCTGTTGGTCCTGTAACAACCTCATTTGATCAAACACTTTCTACATCAGCTACAGTGCTGAATGACTTACAGACATTTCTGCTCCTGAGGGTAATTGAAATAATTGACATAAGCCCTGGAAGTAATATCCAAAGCAGGGTCGTAAGTGTGTTTTGAGCACCAATGGCATTGTTGGAATATTTGCATACCCTCCTGAGATGATTACTTTGAAGGGAGCGACATTCATTTGAATAAGCATGTTGTCATGTCTTTGTTAAAATAATCAATTGGCAGGGCATGGTGGCTCACACCTGTAATCTCAGCACTTTGGGAGGCCAAGGTGGGCAGATTGCTTGAGCTCAGGTGTTTGAGACCAGCCTGGGCAATATGGTGAAACCCCATCTCTACACAAAATACGAAAGCTGGCCAGGCGTGGTCGTGTGTGCCTGTGGTCCCAGCTACTTGGGGGACTGGAGTAGGAGGATCGCTTGAGCCCAGGAAGCAGAGGTTGGAGTGAGGGAAAAAAAAAAAAAATGGCTGGGCACGGTGACTCATGCCTGTAATCCCAGCACTTTGGGAAGCCAACGTGGGCAGATCACAAGGTCAAGAGATCGAGACCATCCTGGCCAACATAGTGAAAACCTATCTCTACTAAAAATACAGAAATCAGCTGGACGTGGTGGCACATGCCTATAATCCCAGCTACTTGGGAGGCTGAGGCAGGAGAACCGCTTGAACCTGGGAAGCAGAAGTTGCAGTGAGCCAAGATCACACCACTGCACTCCAGCCTGGGTGGGAGAGCAAGACTCCATCTAAAAAAAAAAAAAAACTACATCTATACATACCAATCAATTTCAGTTCTGACATTGTGCACTTGAATATCTGTACCCTGGTGCCCTTTTTAAAATTCCAAGCACTTGCCTCTGTCCTTAATTTTTCTTTTTGGGTATAGGGAGGTCCTGAGGCTAGTCTTCCCAATTTATTAATAGGACCGCAGGGCGAGCGCCAAAGGACATACTGTTTGTTTGCAGTGAGACCAGATCCAAGCCCTATAACTCTTTCCCCTCAGTTCTTCTGCCAGAGACATGTCATTCTCCCGAGAAGCATGACTCTTACCACATGCTCAGGGCTCTCAGAATTTCTGGAGAGGAGGCTCTCAGTACTGAAAATGCGCATACTCCTTGACTCATGTCTCCCTGAAACGACAGAGAACAAATTCTGAAGATAGCCAGTCCTCTGCTTCAGCCCAAATAATCCCTGCATCATGGATGAACTGGGTTTGTATGGTGTCTGGAATTTCCAGCCTTGGGTCCTGTGTTCTCCTGTGTTCTGAGGTCAGAGCTATGGGGATGACACTCTGAGAACCGGAAGCCCCTCAGCTTCTGTGGCATTGGCGGATGCTATCACGGGGATTGGGAGGCTGAGAAACACGGTCCTGTGGGAGAACCTCCTCCCCGCCCCTCCTCTGCCTGTGATGCTGGCACTGAGTTCTCCTCCTTTGTGTCTCCCCATGCCTGGACACACTTGGCTTTCTTCTGTTGCCTTAATATTAAGAAAAAACAAAACTCGGCCGGGCACGGTGGCTCAAGCCTGTAATCCCAGCACTTTGGGAGGCCGAGACGGGCGGATCACGAGGTCAGGAGATCGAGACCATCCTGGCTAGCACGGTGAAACCCCGTCTCTACTAAAAATACAAAAAAAAATAAGCTGGGCGAGGTGGCGGGCGCCTGTAGTCCCAGCTGCTCGGGAGGCTGAGGCAGGAGAATTGTGCGAACCCGGGAGGCGGAGCTTGCAGTGAGCGGAGATCTGGCCACTGCACTCCAGCCTGGGCGACAGAGCCAGACTCCGTCTCAAAAAAAAAAAAAAAAAAAAAAAAAAAGAAAAAACAAAACTCCCAGCCCAGATGACCCTCTGCTCCCTCTTTGGAGCCCTCCAGGTTCCCCCGGAGTTGCAGCTGACGGTCTGTCTATCCCATTCTCCCTGATACTCTCTGAAGGGCAAACAGGTTTGAGAACTTAGAGAAAGTTGCTTCTGGAGGGTGAGAGGCACATTCTGGGAGTGGAAGTTTGAACATCTGGACTCCATAGATTAGAAGGAAAAACCTACCCAGGTCTTCCTGTCGCCAAGGCAAGATGTCATAAATATTTTTGGCTCTTTGTCTGTTTTGTGGCAGAGTCAGCAAGGGCATGACGGTAACTCGGAGGTAAGGAACTTGCCCTGCAAGGCAATGAGAGAGATGGGAGTCAAGGCAGGGGTCAGCTACACAGAGTGAAGGAACTCATGGGAATGAGATGGCCCCTGGAAATGCTCCCCATCCTTGCCAGTTCTCACAAAAATACACTTTCAGATTTGAGTTTTCATTTGAGTGAGAGGAATAGGGGATTCCTATTTGAATTTTCATTTGAGTGAGAGGAATAGGGGACTTGATGGACAGAAAGTAAAGAGGAAACTGGACACAGGGGCACCAGGGCAATGACTTTCCCAGGGGAACTCCATCAGCACTGGGCCTTTGGAGCCACAGTTCAGGATCTTGAGTGAGGCAATGACCAGTGTATCAGGTAAGAACTGAGGACTCTCCAGGCCAATAGTTTATCCCTGGTAAATAAGCTGGGCTTTACATTCCAGGCTAGATTATTAATCCTACTATGTCTAAACTCAGGACAAACAAGGGACTCACGCTTCTTCCGTTTATTCCAGTTCCACAGGATGCAGAAAACTGCAACGACCAGGAGGATGGCAAGGAGTCCCGCGAACCCAGAAAAGATGTTGCTGATCTGGTCTTTATTTCTAGAAAAACAATCAAATGCCATGTGCTAGCTGTAGGAGGGTGGGGAGGCTGGAGGAGACATTTCCTTCAGGAGTTAGAGCCTGAAGATTTGGAATTGGAGCCGAGTGAAAGAAAGCCCAGGTGGGGTGTGGTGGAAGAGAGGATTATCTCTGAATATTGACTTTATGAAGAGAGGGAACTTGGACAGGGGAGAAGGGAACTGTTCTTTTCAAATGCCTACCGGGTGCCAGGGGTTCGCATGTGAAATTTAACCTCCTTTCTTCCTTTCTTCCTTCCTTCCTTCCTTTCTTCCTTTCTTCCTTTCTTCTTTTCTTTCTTCCTTCCTTCCTTCCTTCCTTCCTTCCTTCCTTCCATCCATCCTTTCTTTCTTCCTTTCTTCCTTTCTTTCTTTCTTTTATTTTTTATTTTAGGTGGAGTCTTCCTCTGTCGCTCAGGCTGGAGTGCAGTGGCACGATCTCAGCTCACTGCAACCTCCGCCTCCTTGGTTCAAGTGATTTTCCTGCCTCAGCCTCCAGAGTAGCTGGGATTACAGGCACGTGCCACGACGCCCAGCTAATTTTTGTCTTTTTAGTAGAGATGGGGTTTCACCACATTGGCCAGGATGGTCCCTGTCGCTTGACCTTGTGATCCGCCTGCCTTGGCCTCCCAAAGTGCTGGGATTACAGGCATGAGCCACCACGCCCGGCCCGTGAAACTTATTTAATCTTTACAACAATCCTATCTCACTTTGTGTCCAAGTAACCTGAGCTTTAGATTCAGAAAGGTAAAGTAACAAGTCAGAGATCACCTAGGTAGGAAGGAGCAGAGAAGAAATGTGAATCTAGGTCTGTTTGCGTCCAAAGACTGTGCTCTTTCCACTCTGCCACGCTGTCCTCCAAACCTGCAAAGTCAGTCATTTGGCCTTGCCCTTTCTCATTCCCTACTCGTGGCCTTCCTGGCTTGCTTGGAGGAGAGGATTAGCCAATTTACAATTAGGGAGTGGCTCTGTGACAGAGTCCATCTTGCATGAACTTGAATAACCCCCGGCACCAATTTGTGGAGCTGGTCTCCAAGCAACACGCTGTTGTGTGGAGTTCAACCAATTCACGTTCTGTGCTACCTTGCAATTCCCTGGCAGGGCTGGCGTCACTGCTCAGTTTTGCTTGGGTGTTGAAATGCGTCCAGATGATTACAACTCCAGATGGCTATGCCTAATGCAATAGAAAGCTGCCAACTGAAGTTACAGCAGGACTCAAGAACTGACGTGCTACCCCCAATTATTAGAAACCAGGGCATTTAACAGGGAAGGTTTTTGTCCCCTTGAGTTTTAGGGTTATTTATACAACTTTCTTTCTTTCTTTCTTTCTTTCTTTCTTTCTTTCTTTCTTTCTTTCTTTCTTTCTTTCTTTCTTTCTTTCTTTCTTTCTTTCAGACAGAGTCTCGCTCTGTTGCTCAGGCTGGAGTGCAGTGGCATGATCTCGGCTCACTGCAACCTCTGCCTCCCAGGTTCAAGCGATTCTCCGGCCTCCGTCTCCTGAGTAGCCAGGACTATAGACACCCGCCACCATGCCAGGCTAATTTTTTTTTTTTTTTTTTTTTGTATTTTTAGTAGAGATAGGATTTCACCATGTTAGCCAGGCTGGTCTTGAACTCCTGACATCAAATGATCTGCCCACCTCAGGCTCCCAAAGTGCTGGGTACAGGCGTGAGCCACCGCACCCAGCCTATCCAAGTTTCTAGTGGGCATTTCTAACTAGCTGCCTAACAGACATCTCAAACCAAAACATCTCCCCACATAAACCTGCTACTCCCCACGTGTTTCCCATCATCTAGTGACTTAGTCAAAAACCTTGGAGCCATTCTTGACTTGGAGCTCTTTTTCTTTCATGCCCCACTTCCAGTCAACCAATAGATTCTGTCTGCATTACCCCGGGCATTTACCCCAAACCCAACCACCTCTTGCTCCTCTGTTGCCACCACTTGGGTCTAAGCCACTGTGTTTCACAGGAATCTTTGTAATAACGTTCCTGATTGGTTTCCTTGCTTTAACTCTTGGCCCCAACATACTATCTTCACGCAAAAACCAGTGTGATAATTCTAAACAGTAAGTCAGATCACATCCCTCCACTGCTCGTCACTCTCCGTGGCTTCGAGTAACTTAGAATAAAGTCTACAGTCCTTCCTCAGTGACGACTTTATGGCACAATATGATCTGGCCTCTGCCTACCTCTGACCTTATTTCCTACCACGTTCCCTCTGACTTTGACTACCAGGATCCCTTGCCCACGCAAAGCACAGTTCTGTGTCAGACCTGCCACTCCCTGGCCGGGCGCGGTGGCTCAAGCCTGTAATCCCAGCACTTTGGGAGGCCGAGACGGGCGGATCACGAGGTCAGGAGATCGAAACCATCCTGGCTAACACGGTGAAACCCCGTCTCTATTAAGAAATACAAAAAACTAGCCGGGCGAGGTGGCGGGCGCCTGTAGTCCCAGCTACTCGGGAGGCTGAGGCCGGAGAATGGCGTGAACCCGGGAGGCGGAGCTTGCAGTGAGCTGAGATCCGGCCACTGCACTCCAGCCTGGGCGACAGAGCGAGACTCCGTCTCAAAAAAAAAAAAAAAAAAAAAAAAAAGACCTGCCACTCCCTCTCCCAGGAACCCTCCTCTCCCAGCTGTCTGCATGACTGAGTCCCTCTCATTCAGGTCTCTTCTGAAATGTCAAATGTCATCTCCTCAGACAGGTCTTCCATGGCCACACCCTATTACTTGCAGTCCCCTTGCTGTGCTCCATTTTTTCTTCATATCACTGATGACTGATTGATGTATCTTTTTTTGGAGACGGAATTTCGCTTTTGTTTCCCAGACTGGAGTGCAGTGGCACAATCTCGGCTCACCGCAACCTTCCCCTCCCGGGTTCAAGCAATTCTTCTGCCTCAGCCTCCCGAGCAGCTGGGACTACAGGTGTGCACCACCACGCCTGGCTACTTTTTGTATTTTTAGTAGAGATGGGGTTTCATCATATTGGTCAGGCTGGTCTCGAACTCCTGACCTCAGGTGATCTGCCTGCCTCGGCCTCCCAAAGTGCTGGGATTACAGGCATGAGCCACCACGCCCAGCCTGATTGATTGATACTATACATTCATATGCATACCTGTTTATCATTTTTTTATTTAAAAAAACCAAAAAAACCAAACAACAACAACAACAACATTGAGACAGGGTCTCCATGTGTTGCCCAGGCTGGGTTTTGAACTCCTGGGCTCAACTGATCCTCCTGCCTTGGCCTACCAAAATGCTTGGATTATAGGCATGAGCCACCACATTCAGCTCTGTTCTTTATTTGACTCTCCCCTTTGACTATAAGCTTCCAGTAGTTATGGACTTGTTTATCCTGTTCACCTAGTGCCTTAAATAGTGCTTGGTACTTTGTAGGGCCCTGATGAATATTTGTTAAATGAATGAATGACTGAATTAATAAATAAATGAACTAACATAGAAATAGTTTTAAGTGTAGTACAGCCGTTATGGAAAACACTATGGAGGTTCTTCAAAAATTAAAAATAGAGGCCGGGCGCGGTGGCTCACGCCTGTAATCCCAGCACTTTGGGAGGCCGAGGTGGGCGGATCACAAGGTCAGGAGATCGAGACCACGGTGAAACCCCATCTCTACTAAAAATACAAAAAATTAGCCGGGCGCGGTTGTGGGCGCCTGTAGTCCCAGCTACTCGGGAGGCTGAGGCAGGAGAATGGCGTGAACCCGGGAGGCAGAGCTTGCAGTGAGCCGAGATCGCGCCACTGCACTCCAGCCTGGGCGACAGAGCGAGACTCCGTCTCAAAAAAAAAAAAAAAAATTAAAAATAGAACTACCAAGGCAGGGCGTGGTGGCTCACGTCTGTAATCCCAGCACTTTGGGAGGCCGAGGCAGGCAGATCACCTGAGGTCAGGAGTTTGAGACCAGCCTGGCCGACATGGTAAAACCCTGTCTCTACTGAAAATACAGAAAAAAATTAGCTGGGCGTGGTAGCACACGCATGTTTTCCCAGCTACTCAGGACGCTGAGACAGGAGAATCTCTTGAACCCGGGAGGCGGCGGTGCAGTGAGCCGAGATTGTGCCATTGCACTCCAGCCTGGGCGACAGAGTGAGACTTTCTCTCAAAAAAAGAAAAGAACTACCATACGAGCCATATAATCCAATAATCTCACCACTGGGTATATATCTGAAGGAAATGAAATCATATTTGAAAGACATGTCTACACTCCCATGTTCATTGCAGCATTATTCACAATAGTCAAAATATGGAATTAACCTAAGTGTCCATCAATGGATGAATGGATGAAAAAATGTGGTATATATACTCAATGGAATACTAGTCAGCCTTTAAGAAAGAAGGGAATCCTAGGCCAGGCACGGTGGCTCAAGCCTGTAATCCCAGCACTTTGGGAGGCCGAGACGGGTGGATCACGAGGTCAGGAGATCGAGACCATCCTGGCTAACACGGTGAAACCCCGTCTCTACTAAAAAATACAAAAAAAACTAGCCGGGCGAGGTGACGGGCGCCTGTAGTCCCAGCTACTCGGGAGGCTGAGGCAGGAGAATGGCGTGAACCCGGGGGGCGGAGCTTGCAGTGAGCTGAGATCTGGCCACTGCACTCCAGCCTGGGCGACAGAGCAAGACTCCGTCTCAAAAAAAAAAAAAAAAAAGAAAGAAGGGAATCCTGTCATTTTTGACCACATGAGTGAACCTAGAGGTCATTATGTTAAATGAAATAAACCAGGGAACAAAAAGACAAAACCAGGTGATCTCACTCATGTGGAGTGGAAAGCTAAACTCATAGAAGTGTAGAGTAGAGGCCGGGCACAGTGGCTCACACCTGTAATCCCAGCACTTTGGGAGGCCAAGGCAGGCAGATCACCTGAGGTCGGAGTTCGAGACCAGCCTGACCAACATGGAGAAACCCCGACTCTACTGAAAATACAAAATTAGCCAGGTGTGGTGACTCATGCCTGTAAGCCCAGCTACTGGGGAGGCTGAGGCAGGAGAATCGCTTGAACCTGGGAGGTGGAGGTTGCAGTGAGCCAAGACTGTGCCATTGCACTCTAGCCTGGGCAACAAGAGTGAAACTTTGTCTCAAAAAAAAAGGTGGAGAGTAGAATGGTGGTTATCAGGGAGGGGTTGCAGAGAGGTTGGTCAAAGGATACAAAATATCAGTTAGAGAGAAAGAATAAATTAAAGGGATCTGTTGTATAACATGATGCCTATAGTCAATAAAAATGTATTGATGGACCAGACGCGGTGGCTCATGCCTGTAATCCCAGCACTTTGGGAGGCCAAGATGGGTGGATTACCTGAGGTAGGGAGTTCGAGACCAGCCTGACCAACATGGAGAAACCCTGTCTCTACCAAAAATACAAAAAAGTTAGCCGGGGGTGGTGGTGCATGCCTGTAATCCCAGCTACTGGGGAGTCTGAGGCAGGAGAATAGCTTGAACCTGGGAGGCAGAGGTTGCAGTGAGCAGAGATCACACCACTGCACTCCAGCCTGGGCGACAGAGCGAGACTCCGTCTAAAAAAAAAAAAAAAATCAAAAAACAAAACAAAACAAAAAAAGTGTTGATGACTATAGTTAATAAAAATGTGTCATATTCTTGAAAATTGCTGAGAAATTTTAAGTATTCTCACCACAAAAGAAAATTGTGAAGTAATGTGTATCTTAATTAGTTTAATGTAGCTATTGTACAATGTATACATATTTCAAAACAACAGGCTATCATGATAAATATATACAATTTTGATTTGCCAATTAGAAATAAATAAAAATAAATGAAGAAATAGTTTTGGAGGGATGCTTCAGGCTTCTGATTTTTGTGAATTCATTGCTCATCGATACTCATGTCTACCTGCAAGTGACATGTGTTTGCCATGGTAATAACATTTATTTTCCCAGACAACTGCAATTTTATTTTATTTTTTGAGACAGAGTTTCGCTTTTGTTGCCCAGGCTGGAGTGCAATGGCATGATGTCGGCTCACTGCTACCTCTTTCCCGGGTTCAAGCAATTCTCCTGCATCAGCCTCCCGAGTAGCTGGGACTATAGGAGCGCGCTAGCACCCCTGGCTAATTTTTGTATTTTTAGTAGGGACGAGGTTTCACCATGTTGGCCAGGCTGGTCTTGAACTCCTGACCTCAGGTGATCCGCCCCAGCCGCCCCCGGCCTCCCAAAGCGCTGGGGTTACAGGAGTGAGCCACCGCACCTGGTCAGCTACCAATGTTTTTAAAGTTTCAACTGTGGGTGGATTTTTAATTTTGTTTGTATGAGATTGAAAGTAGTAGCAGTAATTTATACCCACGATTAGTCCTCTAAGATTTTACATCCTGGCCGGGCGCGGTGGCTCAAGCCTGTAATCCCAGCACTTTGGGAGGCCGAGACGGGCGGATCACGAGGTCAGGAGATCGAGACCATCCTGGCTAACACGGTGAAACCCCATCTCTACTAAAAAATACAAAAAACTAGCCGGGCGAAGTGGCGGGCGCCTGTGGTCCCAGCTACTCGGGAGGCTGAGGCAGGAGAATGGCGTAAACCCGGGAGGTGGAGCTTGCAGTGAGCTGAGATCCGGCCACTGCACTCCAGCCTGGGCGACAGAGCCAGACTCCGTCTCAAAAAAAAAAAAAAAAAAAAAAAAAAAAAAAAAAAAAAAAAAAAAAAAAAAAAAAAAAAAAAAAAAAAAAAAAAAAAAAAAAAAAAAGATTTTACATCCTAAAGACATATCTTTATTATATTTATCACTACATTTTATTCATGACAAGTTTTTGGATCTCAACACACATCCTTGGAAAACTCAGCCTTTCATTTCTGTCATGGTGACACCTGGGAAAGACTGACAATAGGGTTCAGGGCCTCTGAGAGGTGAGAAATCCAACCAGTCTAAGCAACTAGCTTTAAGGACCAGTGTTACCACAGTTTTTCCTCTACCAAATATCTTCTTTCTTTCCTCAATACCTTCCTTTCCCCCTAGCACCCCTGAGCAAATGCCTCCAAGCCTAGAGTTTGGTGGTCTTAGTAGACCCGAGCCTGGGTATTGAGAGGAGACAGCACTGCTGTGTAAGAAGCTCCTAAGTGTGGACTAGGACCTTCTGCCTAAATCAGGGCAGGGTGGAGCTCACCACCCTGAGTCACTCACCTGTCCAGGCTGCGGGGAGTCACATGCAGAGTGCTGGACTCCAAGGTCCTCCCTCTGATTGTCGAAAGGGTTGGAGTGACACCATCCATTGTATCAGGAACCTTTGAGATGCTCTCTGGTTTCAGCTTCTAAGTTTCTCTTAATCATAATCAGTTAGCCAGCATGTCTGCCACTTCTCCCCACCCCCACAACAAACTGCCTATCTTGTGTCTACCTCTGAAATGTCAGGCCAAGTTGACCCAACATACAAAAGCAACAGGTTTGGTTCTACCTGGACGTGGCTAATGCCCGCTGCAGGAGGTGCAATCTCATCCAGACGTGGTGCTTCCAAGTGAGGTGGCTCAGGGAGAATCTATGGCCTCTGCCTTCTGGTGGAAATGTGAGGGGCACAGAGGGGGAAACTGCCAAGAGGCTCAGGAGAGGCTCCGTGAGAAGCTCATCTTCCTTCAACACCCAAAGCAGAGTGAAAAGAGCAAACCACTTTGCCAGAATGGAAACAGAGAGTCAGTCACCGGAAACGACACCACCAATGTGCTAATGAAGCACAGGGCACAGGAAACGCTGCTCAGCTCTTAATCTGCTAGAAGAAAACATATCTTTAACCCACCGTTCCCTGGGTTTGCCAGGTGCTCTGTGGTCTGTGATGAGTGTGATTAAAAATGGGGCAGGGTAGTAGAGAACTTGTGATTCTTCACCCTGGGTTTCTGAGACACTTAGAGTTTTACAAGTCTTCAGTTTTACAGTGTTTTCTAAGCAAGTTAAGGAGCACTGGAGGTTGCCTTTTAGAGTCAAATGCAGATCTCCGGGACCCTCTTCTGATTCAGTGGGTGGAGGGTGCAGAGGGGGCAGGCTTTGGATGTCAATTCTTTGCAGGTAAATTTGATGGAGCTTTCAGGTGATTTTGATGGAGCTGGTCTGTTTCATGTTTTGGGAACCTCTTCTCTGGGCACTACCTTAAGAATAGAGGTTATGCTGGGTTAGCAGGACCCCTGCTCCCCAAAGGTGACCTTTCATAGCTCCTGGCTGCTGGTGATCTCCTGTTCTCAGGGCTCTTCTGAAGATCAGTTGCAGTCTTACTTGTCACACATCTGTCTCAGAAGCTGAACAAGTTCATCCCTAAGAGCTACCCAAGGCCGGGCGCGGTGGCTCAAGCCTGTAATTCCAGCACTTTGGGAGGCCGAGACGGGCGGATCACGAGGTCAGGAGATCGAGACCATCCTGGCTAACCTGGTGAAACCCCGTCTCTACTAAAAAAAATACAAAAAACTAGCCGGGCGAGATGGTGGGCGCCTGTAGTCCCAGCTACTCGGGAGGCTGAGGCAGGAGAATGGCGTAAACCTGGAAGGCGGAGCTTGCAGTGAGCTGAGATCTGGCCACTGCACTCCAGCCCGGGCGACAGAGCAAGACTCTGTCTCAAAAAAAAAAAAAAAAAAAAAAAAAAAAAAAGCTACCCAAAGTGTTCCAAACTTTGAAGATCATTAAAAATTTGTTGCTAACTCCCCTCCCTTCTTGAGCCTACTAATCTCCAGAAACACTCTTTGCATCTTGGGAGAGTCCAAAGAGAAGGGGCCACTAAGACTGTTGTGAGGATGTGAAGAAGAACTTCTCTGATTGCACTTTCCACGGTGAAATGAATTCCCAGATGAATGGAAGGGCAGACCAGCAGTACCCTCCTAGAACCATGCCTCCCTCCCATCTCTTCCCAGTGGACATTGAGGTCCTCAGCTTTCCTGAGGTGACAGCCCCTGGCTTGTCTGCATCCAGACTCTCACAGAGTCCCCAGGGGCTGCAGACTGGCCGTGGCTGGCTTTCCACAGAGCTTCATCATCCAGGTCCTGGACCCCTTCCCTCCTAGGAGCTTCACCTGGTAGGAAGCAGAAATAGCTCAGAGGCAGCTGGTGCTGGAGCTGGAACCTGGGTCTCTGCCCACTTCTCCTTTGGATCAGGTCTGAGTAGGAACTAGGACTACTCACAAGATCCATCATGCTGGTGGCAGGGACTGGGGTCCTGGGCCATTGGAACCAATAGGGACTGTGTGTGAATCAGGACCTTGAAAGGCAGTACAAGGAAAGGACACATGGAACCAAACCTCAGAACCATGAATGCTACTCAAAAAAAAAAAAAAAAAATTCTTTCTTTTTGAAAGAACTTTTCCATTGCATGTGATCATTTCAAGGCCTCACTTATCTTATCTACCCAATCTGCTGCAGTTAGACCAATCTTCCCTCTGATTGTCCGATTCTCTCCTGCCCCCACATCTGAGGGGAATCACCACCTCAGAGGCAGCTGCACACGTTACCTGCCCCAGGCTGCAGGTGAGTGCCAGGTTTCCAGGCCCCGGCTGTGCCCCTCATCCTGCTCTCCTTTCCTTCCCCATGGGACAAAATCCAATCAAACTGACAAACTAAAACAAAAAGTCGGTAGCTGAAATGATTCATCATAATAGCGGGGAAAAAACAAAACACTGGGAAATGGGGTGTTTTTTTTTGTTTGTTTTGTTTTTTTTTTTTTTGAGGTGGAGTTTTGCTCTTGTTGCCCAGGCTGGAGTGCAATGGCGTGATCTTGACTCACTGCAACCTCTGCCTCCCTGGTTCAAGCGATTCTCCTGTCTCAGCCTCTAGAGAAGCTGGGATTATACGCATGCACCACCACACCCAGCTAATTTTGTATTTTTAGTAGAGACGGGGTTTCTCCATGCTGGTCAGGCTGGTCTCGAACTCCTGACCTTGGGTGATCTGCCCAACTCGGCCTCCCAAAGTGCTGGGATTACAGGCAGGAACCACCGCTCCCGGCTAAGCAGTGTATGTTTTAAATCTGATTGCTCTAGTGGTGTTGATGGTGTTGTTTTTTTCTGAGACAGGGTTTCACTCCTGTTGCCCAGGCTGGAGTGCAGGGGCATGCTCTTGCTCACTACAACCTCCACCTCCCAGGCTCAAGCCATTCTCCTGCCTCAGCCTCCCAAGTAGCTGGGACTACAGGCACACGCCACCATACATGGTTAATTTTTGTATTTTTAGTAGAAATGAGGTTTCAACATGTTAGCCAGGCTGGTCCAAACTACCGGGCTCGAGTGATCTGCCCACCTCGGCCTCCCAAAATTCTGGGATTACAGGTGTGAGCCACTGCACCCAGCCTGCTCTAGTGTTTTAACCACTTTTCATGATTTTCTGGGGTCGGATGTTACATATGATTGTTACCAGACCCCAATGCTTACCCAAAGTTAGCCGTTGGGTTACGGGTTTCTGCGTTATAGTCCCTTCAGTGGTTGCCAGAAAGGTGTTACAGGAAAGGGGTCCTGATGCAGACCCCAAGAGAGGGTTCTTGGATCTTGCCCAAGGAAGTATTCAGGGTGAGTCCACAGAGTAAAGTGAAAGTAACTTTATTAGGAAAGTAAAGGAATAAAAGAATGTCTACTCTATAGATAGAGCAGCCTCAAGGGCTACTGGTTGCTCATTTTTATGGTTATTTCTTGATGATATGCTAAACGAGGGCTGGATTATTCGTGCCTCCCCTTTTTAGACCATATAGGGTAACTTCCTGTTGTAGCCATGGCGTTTGTAAACTGTCATGGTGCTAGTGGGAGTGTGGCAGTGAGGATGACCAGAGGTCACTCTCATGGCCATGTTGGTTTTGGTGGGTTTCAGCTGCCTTCTTTACTGCAACCTGTTTTATCAGCAAAGTCTTTATGTCCTATATCTTGTGCCAACCTCCTATCTCATTCTGTGACTTAGAATGCCTTAGCTGTATGGGAATGCAGCCCAATAGGTCTCAGCCTCATTTTACCCAGCCCCTATTCAAGATGGAGTTGCTCTGGTTCACATGCCTCTGACAGAATTCTAAAGTGTTAAGACTGGTTTTTGGCCAGGCACTGTGGCTCACACCTGTAATCCCTGCAAGTTGGGAGGCTGAGGCAGGTGAATCACCTGAGGTCAGGAGTTTGAGACCAGCCTGACCAACATGGAGAAACCCCATCTCTACTAAAAATACAAAAAATTAGTTGGCCGTGGTGGCACATGACTGTAATCCCAGCTACTCAGGAGGCTGAAGTAGAAGAATTGCTTGAACCAGGGAGGCAGAGGTTGCAGTGAGCTGAGGTCATGCCATTGCACTCCAGCCTGGGCAACAAGAACAAAACTCTGCTCAAAAAAAAAAAAAAAATATATATATATATATGTGTGTATATATATAATATATATTATATATATTTTTGAGGGGAGTTTTATATATATTTTATATATATATATTTTTTCTTCTTTTTGAGAAGGTGTCTTGCTGTCTTGCCCAAGCTAGAGTGTAGTGGCGTGATCTTGGCTCACTGTAACTTCTGCCTCCCAGGTTCAAGTGATTCTTCTGCCTCAGCCTCCCGAGTAGCTGGGACTACGGGCGTGCACCACCACATTCGGCTAATTTTTGTATTTTTTTTTAGTAGAGACGGGGTTTTACCATATTGACCAGGCTGGTCTCCAACTCCTGACCTTGTCATACACCTGCCTCGGCCTCCCAAAGTGTTGGGATTACAGGTGTGAGCTACGCGCCCGGCCTATTTATTTACTTTTTAAGACAGAGTCTTGCTCTTGTCGCCCAGGCCAGAGTGCAATGGCACAATCTTGGCTCACTGCAACCTCCATCTCCTGGGTTCAAGTGATTCTCCTGCCTCAACCTCCTGAGTAGCTGGGATTACAAGTACTCACCACCACGCCTGGCTAAATTTTTTATTTTTAGTAGAGACGGGGTTTTGCCATGTTGGCCAGGCTAGTCTCAAACTCCTGACCTCGTGATCCACCTGCCTTGGCCTCCCAGCTTGCTGGAATTACAGGCGTGAGCCACCGTGCCTGGCCTAGACTGTTATTTTTGTATGTGTTTTTTTTGTTTGTTTTTTGTTTTTTTTGCGATGGAGTCTTGCTCTGTCAATCAGGCTGGAGTGCAATGGCGCAATCTCAGTTCACTGCAACCTCCGTCTCCCAGATTCAAGTGATTCTCCTGCCTCAGCCTCCTAAGTAGCTGGGATTACAGTCAAGTGCCACCACACTCAGTTAATTTTGTATTTTTAGTAGAGATGGAGTTTCACCATGTTTGCCAGGCTGGTCTCAAACTCCCAACCTCAGGTGATCCGCCTGCTTCAGCCTCCCAAAGTGCTGGGATTACAGGTGTGAGCCACCGTGCCCGGCCCTAAACTGGTTTTGTTTATTTATTTGTTTGAGACAGTCTCGTTGTGTCGCCCAGGCTAGAATGCAGTGGCATGATCTAGAATCCCTGCAAACTCCACTTTCCGGATTCCAGCGATTCTTCTTCTTCAGTCTCCTAAGTAGCTGGGATTACAGGCCATGCCACCATGCCCGGCTAATTTTTGTATTTTTTGTAGAGACAGGGTTTCGCCTTGTTGGCTAGGCTAGTCTTCAACTCCTGAGCCCAAGTGATCCAGCTGCCTAGGCCTCCCAAATTGCTGGGATTACAGGCATGAGCCACAGTACTTGGCTTAAGATTGGTTTTAAATAGAAATAATTTATGTATCTAAGTCCACAAAGTCCCTTGGTGGGGATGGGGGAACTACATGTTATTTTCATGATGTTGCTAACACCAGAAACTTTGCAGAAGTTCTCTTTGTGAAGGCAGAAAGCACATGTTAAAAGCATCAACCTGAGTTCAAGTTCTAAATTACTTCCTGGCTGACCTTAGCAGTTCATTTAATCTTTTTGGGTGTTTCCTTGGTTGTAAAATGACAATAATACTACTACTTATGTAATGCTGTTGTGAGAATTAATTGGACCAACAACGAAAAATGCTTGGTGTAGGACTAGGCGTATTTAAGAGCTCATTCAATGGGGCTACTATTATGACACTAGCTCATTTCTTTATTCTTAATGGATCCCTTTGGCCTTTCTCTTTTTTTTTCTTGATGTTTACTTGCCTGCCTTTCAGGTGTTACTTTATGCTTTAAATACATATTGATGGGACATCTCCCACGGCATTGCACTAGGCATTGTATTTGTACATAAAACAGACAGTCCTTACGGCAAAGTGGCCAGTCTGGCATATTGCCCTCTTGCAGCTGCACACTGCATTCCAAGCAGACCCAGTTCATTGTCACTTTTGTATTCTGGGCCTTTACATGAGTTCCTTCGTTTTCTTTTTTTTTTTTTTTTTTTTTTTTGGGACGGAGTCTCGCTCTGTCGCCCAGGCTGGAGTGCTGTGGCCGGATCTCAGCTCACTGCAAGCTCCGCCTCCCGGGTTCCCGCCATTCTCCTGCCTCAGCCTCCGGAGTAGCTGGGACTACAGGCGCCCGCCATCTCGCCCGGCTAGTTTTTTGTATTTTTTTTTAGTAGAGACGGGGTTTCACCGTGTTAGCCAGGATGGTCTCGATCTCCTGACCTCGTGATCCGCCCGTCTCGGCCTCCCAAAGTGCTGGAATTACAGGCTTGAGCCACCGCACCCGGCCGAGTTCCTTCTGTTTTCTTCCTTTCTTCCCTTCCCTCCCCTCCCCTCCCCTCCCCTCCCCTCCGCTCCCCTCCCCTCCCCTCCCCTCCCCTCCCCCCTCCCCCTCCCCCCCCCCCCTCCCCCCCCCCCCCCCCCCCTCCCCCCTCCCCCCCCCCCCTCCCCCCTCCCCCCTCCCCCCCCCCCCCCCCCCCCCTCCCCTCCCCTCCCCCTCCCCCCCCCCCCTCCCCCTCCCCCCCCCCCCCCCCCTCCCCTCCCCTCCCCTTCCTTTCTTTCTCTTCTCTTTCTTTCTCTTTCTCTCTCCCTTCCTTCCTTCCTTCCTTCCTTCCTCCTTTCTTTCTTTCTTTCTTTCTTTCTTTCTTTCTTTCTTTCTTTCTTTCTTTCCTTCCTTCCTTCCTTCCTTCCTTCCTTCCTTCCTTCCTTTCCTTCCTTCCTTCCTTCCTGCCTTTCTTTCTTTCTTTCTTTCTTTCTTTCTTTCTTTCTTTCTTTCTCTCTCTCTCTTTCTTTCTCTCTCTCTCTCTCTCTCTCTCTCTTCTTTCTTTCCTCTCTCTCTCTCTTTTTTTCAGAGTCTCACTGTGTCACCCAGGCTGGAGTGCAGTGGAGCCGTCACCACAGCCTCCTAAATAGCTAGGACTACAGGCATGCACCATCATGCCTGGCTAATTTTTGTATTTTTTTGGAGAGACAAGGTTTCGTCATGTTGCCCAGGTTGGTCTCGAACTCCTGGGCTCAAGCAATCTACCCACTTTGTTATTGGAAAGGAGTCCTGATCCAGACCCCAAGAGAGGGTTCTTGGATCTCACACAACAAAGTATTCAGGACAGGCCTGGCGCAGTGGCTCATGCCTATAATCTCAGCCCTTTGGGAGGCTGAGGCAGGCGGATCATTTGAGGTCAGGAGTTCCAGACCACCGTGGCCAACATGGTGAAACCCCATCTCTACCAAAAATACAAAGCTGGGTATAATGGCGTGTGCCTGTAATTCCTGCTACTTGGGAGGCTGAGGCAGGAGAATCACTTGAACCCAGGAGATGGAGACTGCAGTGAGCCTAGATTGCACCACTGCACTCCAGCCTGGGTAACAAGAGCAAAACTCTGTCTCAAGAAAAAAAAAAGGGAAGAAAAAAAGTATTCAGGGAGAGTCCATAGAGTAAAGTGAAAGTAAAGGAATAAAGAACGGCTACTCAATAGACAGAGCATCCCTAAGGGCTACTGGTTGCCCATTTTTATAATCATTTCTTGATTATATGCTAAACAAGGGGTGGATTATTCATGCCTCCCCTTTTAGACCATACAGCGTGACTTCCTGACATTGCCATGACATTGGTAAACTGTCGTGGCACTGGTGGGAGTATAGCAGTGAAGACGACCAGAGGTCACTCTTGTCACCATCTTGTTTTGGTGGGTTTTGGCCGGCTTCTTTACTGCAGCCTCTTTTATCAGCAAGATCTTTATGACGTGTGTCTGTTGCTGACCTCCTATCTCATCCTGTGACTTAGTGTCTTAACTGACTTGGAATGCAGCCCAATAGGTCTCAGCCTCATTTTACCCAGCTCCTATTCAAGATGGAGTTGCCCTGGTTCAAATGCTTCAGCCTCCCAAAGTGCTGGGGTTACAGGCATGAGCCACCACACCCCACTGAGTTCCTTAATTTAATTTAGTTAATTTTTTTTTTTTTTTTAGATGGAGTTTCACTCTTGTTGCCCAGGCTGGAGTGCAATGGCATTGTCTCAGCTCACCACAATCTCTGCCTACCAGGTTCAAGTGATTCTCCTGCCTCAGCCTCCCAAGTAGCTGGGATTACAGGCATGTGCCACCATGCCTGACTAATTTTTGTATTTTTAGTAGAGACGGGGTTTCTCCATGTTATTCAGGCTGGTCTCAAACTCCTGGCCACAGGTGTTCCACCCGCCTCGGTCTTCCAAAGTGCTGGGATTATAGGCGTGAGCCACCCCACCTGGCCCGTTAATTTTTTTTTTTTGAGACAGAGTCTCACTCTGTCACACAGGCTAGAATGCAGTGGCATGATCTCGGTTCAGTGCAACCTCTGCCTCTAGGGTTAAAGCAATTCTCATGCCTGAGCCTACCAAGTAGCTGGGATTGCAGGTGTGTGCCACCATACCCGGCTATATTTTTTGTATATTTTAGTAGAGACGGGGTTTCGCTATCTTGGCCAGGCTGGTCTCGAACTCCTGAATTAAAGTGATCTGCTCGCCTTGGCCTTCCAAAGTGTTGAGATTACAGGCATGAGCCACTGTGCTGGGCCTGAGTTCCTTCATTTTAACAGCAGCTTCTTTTTCTCGTGTAAAATTCCAGTAAAGTCACACTTTAAAACTTTACACTGGCTGTTTCTCAGTTATGTGGCTGAGGTGTTTTGTTACTTTCTTCTTTGGACTCTTACTGCTTGAATTTTTACAAAGTTTTTTTTTTTTTTTTTTTTTTGAGACGGAGTTTCCCTCTTGCTGCCCAAGCTGGAATGCAATGGCATAATCTCGGCTCACCACAACCTCCGCCTCCTGGGTTAAAGTGATTCTCTTTCCTCAGTCTCCCCTGTAGCCGAGATTACAGGGATGTGCCACCATGCCCAGCTAATTTTGTCTTTTTAGTAGAGACAGGGTTTCTCCATGTTGGCCAGCCTGGTCTTGAACTCCTGACCTCAGGTGATTCGCCCACCTCCGCCTCCCAAAGTGCTGGGATTACAGGTGTGAGCCACTGCACCCAGCCGAGTGTCATTTTTATAGACAAAAACTATTGCACCTAGACAACATGGTAAGACCCTTGCCCTAAAAAAATTTTTTTTTTCTTTTTTTTTTTTGAGATGGAGTCTTGCTCTGTCCCCCAGGCTGGAGTGCAGTGGCACAACCTCGGCTCACTGCAACTTCCGCCTCCTGGGTTCAAGCGATTCTCCTGCCTCAGCCCCCTGAGTAGCTGGGATTACAGGTGCACACCACCATGCCCAGCTAACTTTATTTATTTATTTTTTTTGTATTTTTAGTAGAGATGGGGTTTCACCATGTTGACCAGGCTGGTCTTGAACTCCTGACCTTGTGATCCGCCCGCCTCGGCCTCCCAAAGTGCTGGGATTACAGGTGTGAGTCACCATGCTTGGCCTAAAAAATTTTTTTTTTAAATTTAGCCAGGCATGGTGGCAAATATCTATAGTCTCAGCCACTGGGGAGGCTAAGGCAAGAGGTTTGTTCAAATCCAGGAGTTTGAGGCTGTGGTGAGCTATGATTGCACCACTGCACTCCAGCCTGGATGACAGAGCAAGACTCTGTCTCTGAAACAACAACAAAAATAAACCAAAATTATTATTTAAAAAAAATGTGCCCCAAGTGCCACCAGCTCTGCGAGCCTTTCCCTTCTGAGACCTGGGTTTCCTCTTCTGTGCCCCCATTCCACTATGCATGAATCTTTGTGAAAGCATCTCTCAAGCCGCTGGGGTTATTTGTTGAAATGTTTGTCTCCCCAAGTAGCCTTTGAGAACCTGAGGGCAGCGGCTATGTTTTATTTATTGCATCTCTGGCATTTAGCACAGTGCCTGACCATAGGAGTTGATTGGGCCATCTGAAAAGGTCTCTTAGGTGCTTCTTGCTGCTGTGAATTTGGGACATAAGTGTGTGATGGTGTCAGAGGTGTTAGAACCACAGCCACTCCATCTTGAATAGGGGAGGGGTAAAATAAGGCTGAGACCTACTGGGCTACATTTTTAGGAGGTTAAGCCATTCTTAGTCACAGGATGAGATAGGAGGTCGGCACAAGATACAGGTCACAAAGACCTTGCTGATAAAACGGCATGTAGCTGGGCGCGGCGGTTCACACCTGTAATCCCAGTACTTTGGGAGGCTGAGACGGGTAGATCATGAGGTCAGGAGATCGAGATCATCCTGGCTAACACGGTGAAACCCCGTCTATACTAAAAACACAAAAAAATTAGCTGGGTGTGGTGGTGCGTGCCTGTAGTCCCAGCTACTCAAGAGGCTGAGGCAAGAGAATCGCTTGAACCTGGGAGGCGGAGGTCACAGTGAGCTGAGATCATGCCACTGCACTCCAGGCTGGCAACAGAGCGAGAAAACAAACAAATAAACAAAAAAAAACAACAACCAACAACAACAAAAAACACAAACAGCATGTGATAAAGAAGCTAGCCAAATCCCACCAAAACCAAGGTGGCAACATCTGGTCATCCTCACTGTTTATTATACACTAATTATAATTCATAAGCATGCTAAAAGACTCTCCTACAGTGCCATGACAGTTTACAAATGCCATGGCAACATCAGACCCTATTTGGTTTAAAAAGGAGAGGAACCCTCAGTTCTGGGGATTGGCTACCCCTTTCCCAGAAAACTCATGAATAACCCACACCTTGTTTAGCACATAATCAAGAAATAATCATTTATTTATTTATTTATGTATTTATTTATTTTTGCCCTACCAAAGTGTTAGCAGTAAGTAGCTTTTGAGGCCGGGCATGGTGGTCCATGCCTGTAATCCCAGCAATTTGGGAGGTCGAGGTGGGAGGATCACTTTGAGCCTGAGTTCAAGACCAGCCTGGGCAACATAGCAAGACCCTGCCTCTAAAAACAAAAAAACCTAGTAGCTTTTGTATTTCTGTGCTTCCTTTTTTTTTTTTTTTTTTTTTTTTGAGACCAAGTTTCGCTCTTGTTGCCCAAGCTGGAGTGCAATGGCATGATCTCAGCTCACTGCAGCCTTCTGCTTACTGGGTTCAAGTGATTCTCCTGCCTCAGCCTCCTGAGTAGCTGGGATTACCAGCATGAGCCACCATGCCTGGCTAATTTTTGCATTTTTAGTAGAGACGGGGTTTCACCATGTTATCCAGGATGGTCTCCATCTCCTGACCTTGTGATCCGCCTGCCTGGGCCTCCCAAAGTGCTGGGATTACAGGCATGAGCCACCACGCCTGGCATTTCTGTGCTTCCAAATGCCAAAATTGGGCCGGGCGTGGTAGCTCACGCCTGTAATCCCAGCACTGTGGGAAGCCGAGGCAGGTGGATCACAAGGTCAAGAGTTGGCGACTAGCCTGGCCAACATGGTGAAACCCTGTCTCTACCAAAAATACAAAAATTAGCTGGGCGTGGTGGTGCGTGCCTGTAGTCCCAGCTACTTGGGAGGCTGAGGCAGGAGAACTGCTTGAACCTGGGAGGCAGAGGTTGCAGTGAGCTGAGATCACGCCATTGCACTCCAGCCTGGGCAACAGAGCAAGACTCTGTCTTGAAAAAGAAAAAAAAAAAAAAAAGAACAAATGCCAAAATTGTCCTGTATGAAAGACAATCCCAATTAGGCTTTGTTTTTGGTTTGAGGGCTGGGACAACCATGGTACGAAGACACAGGAAGCCTTAATGGTGGCAACCCCCGCCCACCCTTCCTCATGTATTTGCATATATCCTGGAGGCCTCTCCAGTCCAGACAAGTCTGAAACAGAAAACAAAGGCAGCAAATGCCTCCTTTTGAAGTTAAAGTTGTGAGAGACTGGGGTTAGGAAAGAAAGATTTAGAAAAGTACAGAAACATGTCTCTGCTCCCTGTCTCCACTCTACCCGAGACCCTTGAGAAGAATGAGGAGTATGTATTTGCAAGCAGAGTGTGTGAGCAGACTCGGGGAAGTTTCTGTTCCCTTGCTTAGGCCAAACTCTAATGGAAGAGGTGGGTTGGTACTGCTAATGGGTAAGAGAACCCTTTTCCTTTTCTTTTTCATTTTTTTTTTTTGAGATGGAGTCTCACTTTTTTGCCCAGGCTAGAGTGCAGCGATGCAATCTCAGCTCACTGCAACCTCCACCTCCCAGATTCCAGCGATTCTCCTGCCTCAGCCTCCCAAGGAGATGGGACAGGCATGTACCACCATGTCCGGCTAATTTTTGTACTTTAGGTAGAGACAGGGTTTCACCATGTTGGCCAGGCTGGTCTTGAAGTCCTGACCTCAGGTGATCCACCTGTTTCAGCCTCCCAAAGTGCTGAGATTACAGACATGAGCCACCGCGCCCGGCCTGAGAACCCTTTTTTTTTTTGAGATGGAGTTTCGCTGTTGTTGCCCAGGGTGGAGTGCAATGGCGCGATCTCGGCTCACCACAACCTTTGCCTCCTGGGTTCAGGTGATTCTCCTGCCTCGGCCTCCCATGTAGCTGGGATTACAAGCGCCTGCCACCAAGCCCGGCTAACTTTTGTATTTTTAGTAGAGATGGGGTTTCACCATCTTGGCCAGGCTGGCCTCGAACTCCCAATCTCAGGTGATCTGCCCTCCTCGGCCTCCCAAAGTGCTGGGATTACAGGTGTGAGCCGCTGCACTCAGCCTAGAACTCTTTTCTTAAGTCTGGTGCCCTGAGAGCAAAGCAGGCCTCTGCCTCCTTGTTCCTTCTGGGGTTCTCTATTTGGCAGCCTCCCCAGTGTCCCTTGAGACCTACCAGCTGCATAGCCACAAAGCAGAGGTAGCTGTGAGGCGGGTAGGGATGAGCAAATACCTGCAAACAGCCCCACACCGTCCCTTAGCCCAGAGGAAGTGAGTGCAAACAGCCCATTGTGAGTGAGCCGGCCTCTCTCTTTCAAGTGCATACACAGAAAGATTCTGACCCAGAGCTGTGCAGAAAGGGGGCACTCCTCAGCAGAGGGGACAGGGTAACTAGTCACATCAGGAATTAGATGAGGGCACAGCGTGTTTCCATGGAGGTGAGGAGGGTGGAGGGCCTGCCTGGGGACCAGGCAGTGAATGTGACAACAGGAGTGGGGAACCAGAACAGGGAAGGCACAGGTGAAGGCGTTCTTTTTGGTGCCCGTCTTGAGTGAGTAGAACCCGTCTTGAGTGAGTAGAACATTTCACTTACTAACCAGGGTGTTATTTATTTATTTATTTATTTTTTTGAGATGGAGTCTCGCTCTGTTGCCCAGACTTGAGTGCAGTTGCGTGATCTCGGCTCACTGCAACTCCACCTCCTGGGTTTAAGTGATTCTCCCGCCTCAGCCTCCCGAGTAGCTGGGATTACAGGCACCTGCCACCATGCCCGGCTAATTTTTGTATTTTTAGTAGAGACGGGGTTTCACCATGTTGGCCAGGTGGGTCTCGAACTCCTGATCTCAGGTGATCCACCCACCTTGGCCTCCCAAAGTGCTGGGATTACAGGCATGAGCCACCGTGCCTGGCCCGCTCCCTGGTTCTTATCACCACTTGACATGCTATATATTTACTTGTTTCTTTAAATTTTAAAATTTAGTTTATTTTAATTTTTTAGCAATAGGGTCTCATTCTGTCACTCAGGCTGGAGTGCAGTGATGTGATCATAGCTCACTGCAGCCTCAAACTCCTGGGCTCAAGTGATCTTCCTGCCTCAGCCTCCTGAGTAGCTGGGACAGCAGGTACGCACCACCATGCCTGGCTTACTTGTTTGTTTCTCCTCCACAAGACTACATTCTAAGAGGTAAGGGACTTTATTTTGTTTATCTGCAGTGCCTGGCACCATCAATACTTGTTAAATGAGTGAGTGAGTAAATCAATATCCAAGGGAGAGGAGACAAGATGACAAACAATGACTAAAGAGAGACCCCTCACTGATCTTGGTGACTGCAGGATAGTTCAGTGCTAGATTTGATTTAGAAAAAAATAAGGAGGCTCGGTGTGGTGGCTCACACCTGTAATCCCAGCACTTTGGGAGGCTGAGGTGGGTAGATCAGCTGAGGTCAGGAGTTCAAGACCAGCCTGACCAACATGGTGAAACTCGTCTCTACTAAAAATACAAAAAAAAAAAAAAAAAAAAAAAAAAAAAAAAAAAAAAAAGAAAAGAAAAAAGAAAAAAATTAGCTGGGCTTGGTAGCCCACACCTGTAATCCCAGCTACTCGGGAGGCTGAGATAGGAGAATTGCTTGAACCTGGGAGGTGGAGGTTGCAGTGAGCCAAGATGGCGCCATTGCACTCCAGCCTGGGCAACAAGTGTGAAACACCATCTCAAAAAAAAAAAAAAGGGGGCCGGGCACTGTGGCTCATGTTTGTAATTCCAGCACATTGGGAGGCCAAGGTGGGTGGACCACCTGAGGTCAGAAGTTCAAGACCAGCCTGACCAACATGGAGAAATTCCATCTCTGCTAAAAGTACAAAAATTAGCTGGGTGTGGAGGTGCATGCCTGTAATGCCAGTTACTCAGGAGGCTGAGGCAGGAGAATCATGTGAACCTGGGAGGCAGAGGTTGCAGTGAACCGAGACTGAGCCATTGCACTCCAGCCTGAGCAACAAGAGCGAACCTCCCCTCCCTAGGGAAAAAAAAAAAAGAAACATAGAAAAAGAAACATATTCGCACTTTAGGGGTGTGGATAAGTTTGTCTTTATTGCAGTTACAAGCGACTGAGCCTGATGTGAAGCCTGCCTGCACATGCCCGGTATGCAGTACGCCTTCAATACACACACAATAATGCTACATTCCAGGGAGATAAAGCAATGAAAGAGAAATTCCATGTAGACATTCTCCAGCGGTTATTAATGGCAATTAGATGTGAGAGCAAGAATGGAAAGAGTGTCAGAGTTGGAAAGACCCTTAGGTTCCCGAGCAAACGAGGTTCAGGGTCAGCATTACAACACAGGCCTTCTAGTTCCCAGACCAAGTTCTTTCCACCACGCCTTGGATGAGACATCTCACTTCTCCTCTCTAATTTTATGCCATTCCACTGCGTTAGATCTCTGCATTCCCAAAAAACTGCTCTTTCCATCATAAATTTCAAAGCAGAAGGTTATCATTCTACTGCAGAATCAGCTAGATAATAGTCTCAGTAGGCTAGACTACAGTCATTAAGATTTGCTGAATTTTACTTGTGCATGCATTGATAATTGTAATGGGAGATAATTTGAGACAGGATCCAAGTTAGGCTTGCTTGTTTGTTTAAACACAATTTGTTACATTACCACCCAACTTTGGACTATTTGTTTTGTTAATTAATATCATAGCATTTCAGAGTTGGCAGGGACCTTAAGGATGAACTAGGTCAGTATTTTTTGTTTTAGTTTTTTTGAAATGGGATCTTGTTCTGTTACCCTGGCTGGAGTGGCATCATCACAGCTCACTGCTGCCTCAACCTTCTGGGTTCAAGTGATCCTCCCACCTCAGCCTACTGAGTAGCTGGAACTATAGGTGTGCACCACCATGCTTGGCTAATTTTTTTAAATTAATTAATTTTTTTTGAGATGGAGTCTCACTTTGTAACCCAGGCTGGAGTTCAGTGGCATGATCTCAGCTCACTACAGGTTTTGCTTTCAGGTTCAAGCAATTCTCCTGTTCAACCTCCTGAGTAGCTGGGATTATAGGCATCCACCACCATGCCCGGCTAATTTTTGTATTTTTAGCAGAGACGGGGTTTCACCATATTGGCCAGGGTGGTCTTGAACTCCTGACCTCAGGTGATCTGCCCACCTTGGCCTCCCAAAGTGCTGGGATTATAGGCGTGAGCCACAATGCCTGGCCAAAATTTTTAATAGAGATGAGATTTCACTATGTTGCCTAGGCTGGTCTCGAACTTCTGGCCTAAAGCCATGTTTCTGCTTTGACCTCTCAAAGTGCTGGGATGATAGGCCTGAGCCATTGCGCCCAGCTGGTCAGTGTTTTAAAGTCATCTTTTAAAAGCTACAGCTGACCTGGAAGCCAATAACATTTTTTTTCTTTTCTTTCTTTCTTTTTTTTTTTTGAGATGGAGTCTCATTCTGTCTCCCAGGCTGGGGTGCAGTGATGCAATCTCAGCTCACTGCAACCTCTGCCTCCTGGGTTCAAGCAATCATCCAGCCTCAGCCTCCCAAGTAGCTGGGACTGCAGGCATGTGCCACCACGCCTGGCTAATTTTTTGTATTTTTAGTAGAGACAGGGTTCTGCCATGTTGGCCAGGCTGGTCTCGAACTCCTGACCTCAAGTGATCCACCCGCCTCGGCCTCCCAAAGAGCTGGGATTATAGGTGTGAGCCACCGCGCTTGGCCCAAAAACATTTTAAAAACGTGCTATTTTTGTTGAACGCCTGTCGACCCTAAATTATCTCTCAGGAGTTCCTTTCTGATCTTCAAAATGTAATTTGGAAATCACTAATGCACTTTAATGATCTCCTTGTACAGATGGGAAACCAAGCTGGTCAAGAAGCAGAGTTGAGGTCAGGGCATGTGTCTCCTGCCTTCCAATCAGCGGCACATCAGAATCTTACTCTTGATTTTGCCATTTTAGCTCCTCCATCAAAGAGTAAGCAGAAAAACATTCAAACCCCATTCCCTTTCCTACTTGGTCAGCAGCAGCAGCTCAATTCAAAAGGTTTGATAGAAAGACATAGGAATTTTTTTTGTTTTTTTGTTTTTGTTTTTTTTTTGAGACAGAGTCTTGCTGTGTCGCCCAGGCTGGAGTGCAGTGGCCGGATCTCAGCTCACTGCAACCTCCACCTCCCGCATTCAACTGATTCTGCTGCCTCAGCCTCCTGAGTAGCTGGGATTACAGGCGCCCGTCACCAAGACTGGCTAATTTTTTGTATTTTTAGTAGATACGGGGTTTCTCCATGTTGCCCAGGCTGGTTTGGACCTTCTGAGCTCAGGCAATCTGCCTGCCTCTGCCTCCAAAATTGCTATGATTACAGGCGTGAGCCACTGCGCCCAGCAGGAATTCTCTTTTTTTTTTTTTTTTTTTTTTTTTTTGAGACAGGATCTATCTCTGTAACCTAGGCTGGAGTGCAGTTGTGCAATCTCAGCTTGCTGCAACCTCCGCCTCCTGGATTCAAGTGATCCTGTCACCTCAGCCTTCAGAGAAGTTGGGATTACAAGCATGAGCCATCATGCCCAGCTGATTTTTGTATTTTTAGTAGAGATGAGGTTTCACCATGTTGGCCAGACTGGTTTGATGCAGGAATTCTTTACTCAAACGGTTTTGGATGGTCATGGATATATTTGTTCTTCCTCTTAAGCATGGTTGAAGGCAATCTCTAGGTACCAGTTCAGCTCTTCCCAGCCGTACTCCCTCTTTCAAATGAGTTATCATATATACTTGCTTTAAATAGGCCAAGACATGAAGATCTGGAGTTATAAAACACAAATCAGTCTTTCAATGGAGTGTTCCTGGGTCTAGCATAGCAAGAAAGCTTAAATCAATTGTGCTGTGTTTGGAAAAAGAAGGTGCTAAAAGGAGATGGTCTATATGTCCTCTGTGATAGGAGACACCAGAGGAACCAAGCGATGCTTAACACAGGGCCCAGTTCTATTCTAGAGTAGAGACAGGCCAGGCATGGTGGCTCATGCCTGTAATTCCAACATTTGGGAGGCTGAGGTGGGAGGATAGTTTGGGCCAGATGTTTGACACCAGCTTGGGCAACATAGTGAGACACCATGTCTTAAAAAAATTACAGGCATGGTGGTGCATGCCTGTAGTCTCAGTTACTTGCGAGGCTGAGATGGAAGGATAACTTGAGCCAAGTCTAAGGCTGCAGTGAGCCTTGGTCATGCCACTGCTCTCCAGCCTGGGTGACAGAGCAAGACCCTGTCTCAAAAACAAAAAAAAAAGAGTAGGGACAGATATATCCCCTGTGAGTGTAACAGCACTAGCCACTCAGACAGTTCTATTATTTTCCCTTGCTTAGAGTTCATGAGCAGAGGTAAATTTCTGACTGTAATCTGGCTTTCCAAATGTGTAGATCATTTCAATTCTTCTTCTTCTTTCTTTTTTTTTTTTTTGAGATGGAGTCTTGCTCTGTCACCTATGCTGGAAGACTGGAGTGCAGGATCTTGGCTCAACCTCTGCCTCCCAGGTTCAAGCGCTTCTCCTGCCTCAGCCTCCCGAGTAGCTGGGACTACAGGTGCATGGCACCACGCTCAGCTAATTTTTGTATTCTTAGTAGAGACAGGGTTTCACCATGTTGGCCAGGATGGTCTCAATCTCTTGAGTTTGTGATCCACCCACCTCAGCCTCCCAAAATGCTGGATTACAGATGTGAGTCACCACACCCAGCCTGTTTTCATTTTTGTTTGTTATTATTTATTCTCCATCCCCTATTTTAAAGAAACTAAGTGGGCAATGTGTTCATGCCTGTGGAGAGCAACGTAGGACAGAAAAGAAAAGTGGGGATAAGATCTCAGATCATGTAAGTATTTTCCTTTTCTTGAGATGGAGTTTCGCTCTTGTTGCCCAGGCTGGAGTGCAATGACGCTACTTCGGTTCACTGCAACCTCCTCCTCCCAGGTTCAAGTGATTCTCCTGCTTCAGCCTCCTGAGTAGTTGGAATTACAGGCATTCCCCACCACGCCCGGCTAATTTTTGTATTTTTTTGTTTGTTTGCTTGTTTTGTTTTTTGAGACGGAGTCTCGCTCTGCCACCCAGGCTGGAGTGCAGTGGCCGGATCTCAGCTCACTGCAAGCTCCACCTCCTGGGTTCACGCCATTCTCCTGCCTCAGCCTCCCAAGTAGCTGGGACTACAGGCGCCTGCCAGCATGCCCGGCTAATTTTTTGTATTTTTTAGTGGAGACGGGGTTTCACCGTGTTAGCCAGGATGGTCTCGATCTCCTGACCTCGTGATCTGCCCACCTTGGCCTCCCAAAGTGCTGGGATTACAGGTGTGAGCCACCGTGCTTGGCCCAAAAACATTTTAAAAACATGCTATAATTTTTTAGTAGAGACAGGGTTTCTTCATGTTGGTCAGGGTGGTCTCAAACTCCTGACCTCAGGTGATCCGCCTGCCTCAGCCTCCCGAAGTGCTGGGATTACAGGCATGAGCCACCGCGCCCGGACTTTTTTTTTTTTTGAAATGGAGTTTCGCTTTTGTTGCCCAGGCTGAAGCGCAATGGCGCGATCTTAGCTCACCGCAACCTCTGCCTACCAGGTTCGAGTGATTCTCCTGCCTCAGCCTCCGAGTAGCTGGGATTACAGGCATGCACAACCACGCCTGGCTAATTTTTGTATTTTTAGTAGAGATGGGGTTTACCCATGTTGGTCAGGCTGGTCTTGAACTCCCGACCTCAGGTGATCTGCCCGCCTTGGCCTCCCAAACTATTGGGATTATAGGCATGAGCCACTGCACCCGGCCATAAGTCTTTTTCAACCAGGGCTAGCTCCTCCTTCAGAAGCAGACTATTAGAATAGCCAGGAGAGTTTGGGATGTTCTTCAATGTGTGTGACACTTTTCCTAAAGGAATTTGGGGAGTGGACAAGGTTCTTTCTTCCCTACGATGTGTATTTTGTGTGTGTGTGTGTGTGTGTGTGTGTGTGTGTGTGTGTTTGGAGATGGTGTCTTGCTATGTTGCCCAGGCTGGACTTGAACTCCTGGGCTCAAGCGATCTTCCGGCCTCAGCCCCTTCACCTCCCCAGTATGTGGGACAACAGGTGTGCACCACTGTGCCTGGCTCCACCCTGTGATATTTTAAAAGAGGGTTGGGGAACTTCGTTGTGCACCTGGATGAGAGCTGCAGGAAGGAGTTGACTCAGATATGAAAGCTCAGAATGTAAATGACCTGCCAGGAAGCTGTTTTGACCTGAAACTGGGCTTAATATGAGTCTCTAGCAAGACTGAATTAATGCAAGACATTTTTTAAACTATAGGGAAGGGAGGGGGAGGGTGGAAAACCCGAGGGAAAGGCAGCTAATATAAGGGAAACTACTTCTCCTAAAAGACATTTCATATAAAACAAATCAAAAACAAAACCAAAAAAAAAAAAAAAAAAAAAAAAGGACAGAAAAAAAGCAAGGACTGCCAATACTGCCTCTTATTCTTCCAAAAGCTCCAGCTCCTGAATTGTGGATTCTAACCAAGGTGGGTGGAGCAAAGCTTGTACTACAAGGGAATGAAGCCAATGCAAGGGCCCAGAGGTAAGGGAAGCGTTGTCAGAGTCTGGTGGTAAGCTGAATTCTGTGCCTGTTTAAATGGGGTTGTCCTTGTGGTTGTGGCATTTCCCTTCTCAACTTCAACAGACAATCAGCAGCATTACTCAAAAGTGGAGACGCATGGAGGACAGCACAGTTACAAGTGGGCATGAGTTTTTATTCTCAGTGCACAGCAGTATTGGTTTCTGTTCATCAGCAAAAAGCTTTATTGGTTCCAAAAAATTATCCCTTTTAAAACTTCCCTTCTTCTTCTGGTCTCAGTGGAACAACACATTTGAATTTTAGATTTGACAGTTTATAGCATTTTTTTTTCCCTAAGAACCATATAAATACATGCAAAACTTTGTACATAGAGCTTAAATCATATCAAAATGCAAATATAGATTGGGTGCGCTGTTAAGCTGAATTGCAAATTATGGCAACACACACTGGGGTATACATTGCTTTGATATCACCATTTGTTTGTTTATGTCATGCAGACCACAATAGTCAATCTTGTTTTGTTTTTCTTTTTTGTACAAAAATACCAGTGCTTGTTATACTAGTTACTAAAAGAAGAAGAAACTCAAAATTCCTATCTGCGTGCTAATTTGAAAAGAACAACATAGATAGATTTGTTGGCACATATATATGGCATATTCACATATGGCATATATACATATGGGGAGAAAACATGAACCAAAGGCCAATTCAGTAATGGGAGCTCATCTCCTTCCATCTCTCCTAATCAAGAGCAAAGGGAACAGCAGGCCTAACAGCAGGGTTGGGAAGGCAAAAGGACTGGCACTGAACTAAGTGAAAGGGCATCTGGTCTATTCAGAGGAAGAGGTTGGAATGGCTTAACAATAGCAGGCATTTATAAGTGCCCACCCTCACCAATGCAGTGGGGGTGGTCCCTAGATAAGAAAGGTGAGGAAGTCTCTGCATATTGTGATGGTACAACAGGCTGCTTCAATTGTAAGGCAATGAAGCAGGAAAGAAAGGAAGGGATGCATTTAGAGGCTTTTCCGCACAAGCGAGTGTGCCATGTCCCTCTGGGTTTTCAGCAGTGAGGTAACCGTTCAGATTTAACCGTGCCAATTCTCCTCTCTGAAGCTCAAGGGGAAGAAGAAACTCAAACCCTGAAGAACCCACAAGTGTCCAGTGGGATTTCTAGGTGATCTCTCTCTTAACCCCTTTAGGGATAGGAGAGTCATTCCAGAGGACAGATGATACTATGGGAGGGACCTAGCTTTAAGACTGTCACTCAGAGCTAGAACCAGCCATTGTTTTATCATTTAGAATTCTGTCCCCATTTAATATATTGCACAAAATCTTTCTAGGGGAGAAAAGCCATCATAAATAAGATCCTTGCACAAAAACTCACTAATGGAAAACCCCAGGGGGAACCGGAAATGAAAACTATGAAAAATGCAAACCCCAAATCAGAGTATCCTTACAGACCAGGAGAGATTCGTGTCTTTGGTACCACTCTGCCAGCTATTCTTCAAGAAACACAAATCCAACGGAGGCCCCTAATCCTCATGACAAGTCAGGAAAGAGTCTGTCTATCCGTCTGCGTGGGGAGGGGGGCGCGATGGGGAGGATTCCTTTCCTAACAGCTGTGTCCCTTGCTGGGTGTTTTCCTGACTATCCACGGTTTACTACCCGTTTTTCTAGGTTTATTAAGAGAGGAAGCTAGGATGATACGTTCTCCTTCTCCCCATCAGACCCTTTTCAAATCCGAAGCACCATTTTGGGGAAAAGGGTTATTAACTTATGCCGTATTTACCCACTGCAAGTTGGATCAGTGAAACTGAATAGAAAAAACTTATATAAAAAACATATGCACATAGACACTTAAACTTACTTAATTCCATTATCAACAAAATTTATATTAAAAAAGTCTAGAACCCAACAATTTTTTTCCCTAAGTATAAAGATGGCTGTTTGCAGAAAGAAAGTATGGTGTATCGGTTTTAAAACCAATTACAAATATACTAAGTCACCTGTCATGCCAAACAGCTGGTTATGTGCTCCCTTCCACAGAGCTACATGATGGCACTTTATTTTAAATCCTTTAAACAAAATACATATGGCTGACTCAAAAATATCAGTTTCTGATCTAAAGAAAACTATATATTTTTGCATATATTTCTATATTTTCTCTCCTATTATGGAAACTAGAACACAAGAAAAAAACCATTGACTTTTAAAAAGTAGACACAAGCTCTCAAGAGTAACCTGTCAGGTACCATGAGAGTCTTTTGCAAACAGGAATGGTAAAATAGCCTTCAAACCTTGTTATTGGCTTGCTATTTAAAATGATCTGAGGTAATACAAGACTTGATAGAATTAAATCTTCTAAAGTAGTTGATGAATATATATGTGAACACCTAACACCTTGGGTGAGCTGTTTTTTTCCCTATGAGTATTTAAGACACAAAGAAGAATTATTGAAGCATGTACATTTTACAAAACCAGAATCAAATTTGCTTTCCTATTTCCTACGATGATGGATTATGTAGTCATGGGGATATGCAGGGGTATTGTTTCTCTATGTTTCCTACTGTGGACAGCTCAGGTGAAAGGGGTGAGGGAGGACAGATCCGGAAGAAAAGGCTAGGTGGATCAGGTCATCTTCCTCTCGCATGGGAATTTGGCTGTTCATATGTCCCCTCTTCTTGACTCTCATCACTCTAGAAAGAGGCGGGTGGGCTTAATTTATCTAACGAGAGGTGAGAGTCAGGAACATGAACTGGCCCCTGCACAGAAGTCAACACCAGCAGGGATACAAATGGAGCTCCTGTAAATGTGGCTCCACCTTGTCCCAGTAAGGAACACTTAAAAAATCTCCTAGCAAAGTCCCCAACTCCTGAGAGGCAGAGGGGAAGGGGATGCTTTGGGCAATATTCAGGGAAAAAAAGGCACAGGGCTTTACTGGGCAGCAGCTGCAGCATGTGGCTGAAGAGGGGCTGGAGGAAGGGGGAGTGTGCTGGGGGGGGGTCTTTTGCTCCTTTAAGTCGGCAAAATGTCACAGGGGCCTCCCACTTTGGATATATATTTTCAAAATCAGAATATTTGAGAAAAGCTGGGACCTTCTCAGATACTGGGAAAGTTGTGACACGTGCAAAAACTAGAATTAGAAACTGGAGAGAATGTCGAAGCTGGTCCCCAGGCACCACAGCTCAAGGTTTCCGGCCCCTGCAGGAAGGTTTTCTCAGATCATACTAGAATGGCTCTTTGGCCTCTCCCAAGGCTTCTGAACACTCGTTCCCCACCTGTCAGGTCCTGCCCTGGAGAGCCTTGGCAGATGGCTTTGAAAGCAGTGGTCACCCCAAAGAGGAGCCCACAAAAGTCTGCTTTGATGGTCTGTCTTGTCCTCGATTTGGCAGTGGCTGGCCCTCAATATTCAAGCCCAGTAAGGAGGCGGGGTTGAATATATACCACACATATGCAACCACCATGGGCAAGGCTGATCTCCCTGGCACTTAAGAACCACATATACCTGACAAGATGGCAGTTTAAAAGCACAAGGTAACCTGGCAACAACTGAGAAATATTCTTACCAGCACTTAATTGCTTCAAAGGGACCCTTTTAACAAAGAAACTGGTTGGATTCTAGAACTAAATCAAGGGTTCTTTTGGGCCAAAAGGGAGAAGGATCAAAGTTTATGCAATTCACCCATATCCTTTCCATTTTCTTAATCATCATTAAAAAAAAAAAAAAAAAGGAAAGGAAGGGAAGACAAAGACAAAAAAGAACCTTGGAGAGGTTTGACTGGAAGGGCAGAAAGAGTTAGAGGCCTATAGGCCTTTAGGTGTAAGTTTTCAAAGTGGGAGAATTGAAAAACAATCATACTACTGGCGGATTTTAGACATTCCATCTCTACCTCAACATATTTCACTTGGGGATATTTGTCTCCCTCTGAACCCTCAACTTAGCTTATAAATGGCACAGACTTTTAGGACAAAATCCAGAATTCAGGAGATGAACATCAGGGGAGAATGTGGGGTGGGGTGATGCCAAGAGGATTGTCATCATTTCTTTAAAAATGACAAGTGACTATCAAGGAGTAAATTCTACCATGACCTGCCTGGGGTTTGACTGGGCCCCGCTGCAAACCCCAAGTCAAAGTTAAGTTGAAATCCTTGTAAGTCTGTGCTCTTGCCTCTTCGTGGTCAGGTGGGGGTTCACACACACTGCTGTTTACACAGCAGTTGACATGACGATGAAAAGTCCCATCATCACCTCATAGATGTGACAGGCGAAAATGGAAATAGGGAAAATAGGGATGAGAGTCAGAGAAAGAAAATTCAAACCGATGTCTCTAGGCTCTGTAGAGAGCTGTCCGACTGTGGGAGCTGTGCTTGGTTGCAGTCCACTGCATTGTTGTTTGTATTGGCGTATGGAGTGACCTCACCATCCAACAGGAGCACCCCAGTCCCAAACTTAGAAGCCTTGTCAGGATTTTCCTCCTCTTCCTTATCCAGGAGTGGTGTTCGCGGCAACTCCTCATCTATGGCGAATTCAGGGTGGGTCATGAAGTTGTGGATGGAGTTTTGGTTGTAGGGTTTCTGAATGGTTTCGTGGAGGGAACTATGGAACGCTTTGACCACTTTGATCTATACCAGGGGAAGGAAAAGGAGGATGAGAAAATAGGGAGGTGAGAATTGGCTGGCAGAACAAGGAGATGGTGGTTTTAGGAGAGAAACAAAACCCAAACTATAGAACATGACTGCTCAGCAACCAAAACCAAACACACATCAGAGGAGATCATGGGGCACTAGAAACATCACACGGCTCAACTTTCAAGCAGTGGGGTGGGCTGGGGTGAGTGATGGCAAACAACTAGGACATTTTGAAAGCTGCATTTAAAGAAGTAGAAAACCCAAAGCAACGTTAGCATTCCCAAACAATCTACTTTTAAAATGAAACAGAAAACAAGAAGTTTCATTAGTTCTTTTAGATGGAGGGCAAGGGCATGGGAACTAGATGCAAATTGATAGCCAAACTTAAAAAGATGATTCAGACATGTGGATTTCTGTGCTGAGGCCAAACATTTTGTGAATGGGGAATGAAAAAATTATGCATTGAGGTTTAGTTATCTGTTTAAGGACCTCAAAGAGCCAGCATACACCAATCTGCACATAATACACGTTGGGTGACGAGTGACCACGAATACTGTGCAGCCAGGCAGACAAACCAGTCTTCATTTGTGTCAGCAGCATGCAGGAACTTAAAACTCTCCAGTAATAATTTGCCCTTTCAGCCAGGAAACATGCATATTTTTACATCCCACGACCACCACTGTGTCCCCTCCCAGCAAATAACAGAACTTCACTCCTTCAGCCCCTTCCCTAGAAGAAGTGGATAAAATACAGGTGTCAAAAGATGCTTTCCTCCTGCCTATTGAGAAAAGACCTGGCTCTCATGATTCAAATGCACGTTCATGTCTCTGATACACAGCAATGGTGCCCAATCATGCTGCTTTCTCCAGCTGTTTCCAAATTGTGAAGAGGAGCGTAGTCTTATGTGGAGAAGGGAATGAAAGGGACCAGTGAGAGAAACCTAACTCAGGAGGCGGTGCTACAAACAAGTGGCCTTTCTGATGGGGTGGGTGAAGAGGATGATGGAAAGGAAACCATGTGCAGTTTGTGCGGTTTTACTGGGCAAAAGGAGATGCATTGCCCAGTGTCATAGTCTCTGTCCTACTGTGCAAAAAGGAAGGGATTCGGTCAGTTCAGAGTCATGAAGAAAAAACTGACAATAATTGATTCCTGTGAACAGCTTTTGCTTGTCCACAGGCACCAGCAATTTTGGCAGCTCTGCTTTTCTGAACTGTAGGTCTCTCTGAGGCATGGCTTAGAATCAGGGTTGGTAGAATTGGGGTAGAGGGAGAGGGTTGGAGCTCCAAGAAGTTAGAGAGAGGGGCCAGGGGAAAGGTAAATGGTTATAGGACAGTTTTAGTTGTTGGAAGGTGGCTGATCCTAGTCTTGTCCCAAAAATCTTCACTCAGAAAAGAAATGGGAGTAATGTGGGGGAAATTGTTGAGGTTGGGGGGGTAGGAGTGATGAAGGTGAGAGTAAGGTACCTCTTTCATTCCTCTGCTGTTTAAGCAAAAAGTATATCCCAGGAGAATAGGCAAGAATTTGGAGACAGCAGAGGATACAAAGAGTCAGCCAAATTAACTGTTTGGATTACCTGTTTCAGTGCTTCCTACCACCATACAGAACTTTCATAAATACCACTCAAAGGCGGCTCACTATCAATACTGCTGGTCTATTTTCTCTGGAGGAGAATGTGTCTCTGCTGGCTAAGGCTTTCTTTATCTTGCCCCACTCTACTACAGCCCACCCAGGACTGAGGGTGCTCAAAGCTCAGAAGGCAAAGGACTCCTTGCCACTCAATAGCATCAGCTCAGTACCTCAGCTAAGAGGAATCAGGGAGCATAGGCACACACTCACCATGCTGAACAGAAAGTGAGGACCACATTTTTATTATCTGATTCCTATTTGACCATCTGATGGGGGAATTTTACCTGTCATGTTGCCTTTGCTCCAGATCTAGGTGAGATCAGATGGAATGGGGGCTCCATCTGGTCTTCAGGAAGTCTCAAGTTTTCATTGATCTACATAAAATCTCAGAGCAAGGCAATTTGGATTAAGTGAGTCCAAACCCAATGCCTTCTCCTTTGGCCCTGGCACAGATACACTGGCCAAGAGATGGGTCCAAAGCCATCCCACCCCATCAAAGCCGTCACTGTCAGGAGTGATGACATAGCTCACATTTTCCATATGCTTTCAAGATCTCAAAATTTCTACCAGCTATCACAGGAGGGCAGGTGCCTTTATCCACCAGTACATTATCTTCAATATCAGTGAGTTTCAACTTCCTGCTTCCATTCAATTGAATACTTTATGAAAAAATTACATGTGAAGTCCACTATAGAAAATAAATTTGCAACAATTGGGGTTGGAGTGAGGGTCTGGAGCCCTGTTTGTTGGCTTTTCCTCTCACCTGTTGCGGTGACCAATAATACTGTTACAGGTAAACAATGAGGGAGATAAAAGTGAATTGGGGATGGGTAGATGGAAAAAATACGGGAAACATCTTTTGGGGAGCAAGAAACAGTCATCCAGCTAGACTGCAGGACTTCTGGAATCTAAAGGGAAACCAGCCACCTGTAAGGAAGCTCATGTGAAGAGGGGTCAGAGAGCTAGGGGTGACCAGCTGGCTTGCTGGGTGGAGAGAAGGGGGAGGGAGGAGAGGGCATGGGGCTGTGCCAGGATGCCCCAACTCCAGCACTGGCCTCAGAGAACACATGCTGATGAACAACCACACACCATATCACCACCAATCCACCCAGGGCTGGCATCTCCCTTTCCTGGAGCATGATGCCTGGTGCATGAGCAGTGTATGGGGACAAGACAGGGCTAGTGAAGTAGGTGCACAGAAAGCTTTGAGCACTCTCCACACAGCCAGTCAACCCTTCCCTCCCTGGTCATTATTTCTCAAAACCTTGGGGAAATGTCTCTTCTAGGGCCCTGGCCTACAGGTGGAAGTGGCTGGTTGAAGGGCAACTCTTTTCATGACTCAGGAGACTGGGTATGAGTGCTGAGGGCTACTCTCTGCAGCTCAACGAGTGGGCGGGTGAAGACTCCATTTCCTCAGCCAGAACATTGCGTAGTTTTCTGCTCCTGTTTTTTTTGAGATGGAGTTTTGCTCTTGTTGCCCAAGCCGGAGTGCAATGGCGTGATCTCAGCTCACTGCAACCTCTGCCTCCCGAGTTCAAGCGATTCTCCTGCCTCAGCCTCCAGAGTAGCTGGGATTACAGGCGCCTGCCACCATGCCCAGCTATATTTTTTGTATTTTTAGTAGAAACGGGGTTTCACCATGTCATGTTGGCCAGGCTGGTCTCGAACTCGTGACCTCAAGTGATCCACCCGCCTCGGCCTCCCAAAGTGCTGGAATTACAGGCGTGAGCCACCACACCGGGCAGTTTTCTGCTCTTATCAGAAACCAGGAGAAAAGGATTAGGGCCTCCCTATGCAGGGAAATCTTAGAGATCTATCTAAAGAAGGTTGGACAAACAGTTGGTTTCATTTGGTGATCTGGAATGGGAAAGAGGGTTTTAAAATGTATGGCTATAACTTTTAGGAGCTCCAACTAAAAAAGGACAGCTGGAGAAAGAGCAGGTGTGGCCCGTCTCTCCTCTGATCTTCTGGTGTTTGAGGGTTTGGAGCACACCCTCTACCAGCTCCTCTACAAGATCCCAGTAGGCTCAGTCTTCTGCTTAGTCTCCTTCCACCATCAAACCATCAGGATATCTGACACTAACTCTTCCTACCAGAAAGGGATGATTAAAACAGAACAGAAGCTAGTTAGAAGGGGATGGCAGAACTAGAAGGAAAAAAGGAATTAAGAGAGGAATATGAAAGAACGGGTGCGAGAGGTTCCTGGATATTTGCAGGGCAAGACTTTGTTAGTTCTTTCTTGCCTGTTTTTTTGACCTAAAGAAATTGTATGTATCTCTATAAGTCCCACCCCCATCAGAACACTTTGGCTAAAGAGACAAAACAAATCTAAGTCTGGTCAACCCGCACAGTCCGTGATCATGTGAACCACAGACAAGGCGACTGTTCTTTCTTCAGCCCCTTCCCAGAGGTGGGAGTGGGTGAGGTTGGGAATGGGGGAGGAAGGAACAGACTGACCACTCAGATATTTGAAACCCACATTATATTTAATACAGATAAACTCCTTCCCACTTATCAGCAAAGAGCTGGCTACCTTCTCTCTCCTCTCTGAGTCCCATTTGGGGAAGGGAAAATGACCAAGAATAAGAGGGCATAAGCATTAGCAAGAATCCAAGAATCTACCAATGGGAACACCAGCTCTTAGGTTGTGAGTTGATAACATTCCAATGGAAAGTCGGGCTGAGAAAGGGGTTCCTGAAACTTTATTCGCAAAAAAAGTGCCGGCTATTGGAGAAACAATCAAACTAGAGAAAAGGAGAAGCAAAATAAAAGGGACTCCTCTTCAGAAACTCCTAAAAGTTTAGTAAATGAAGAAAAAACGTTATTTTGACTCTTTTATATATTTCTCCCACCTTGATGTGAAATAATTGATTTTTTTTTTCTTGAGACAGAGTCTTGCTCTGTCACCCAGGCTGGAGTGCAATGGTATGATCTCAGCTCACTGCAACCTCCGCCTCCCGGGTTCAAGTGATTCTCCCGCCTCAGCCTCCCAAGTAGCTGGGATTACAGGCACACACCACATTGCCCGCTAATTTTTGCATTTTTGTAGAGACAGGGTTTCGCCATGTTGGCCAGGTTGGTCTGGAACTCCTGACCTCAGGTGATCTGCCCACCTTGGCCTCCCAAAGTGCTGGGATTACAGGCAGGAGCCACCGCACCCAGCCAAGATTAACTGATTTTTAAACCGGAGTCCCTGAAAAGTAAAAAAATGGGGATATTCAACCATATACATTTTGAACTGACCTACCTTCTTTTCTTCACCTATAGCTACAATTTTTTTTTTTTTTTTTAGACAGAGTCTTGCTCTGTTGCCCAGGTTGGAGTGCAGTGGCACAATCTCGGCTCACTGCAACCTCTGCATCCTGAGTTCAAGTTGATTCTCCTGTCTCAGCCTCCTGAGTAGTTGGGACTACAGGCACCTGCCACCACGCCTGGCTAATTTTTTGTATTTGTAGTAGAGATGGGGTTTCACCGTGTTAACCAGGATGGTCTTGATTTCCTGACCTCATGATCCGCTTTGGCCTCCCAAAGTGCTGGGATTACAGGCGTGAGCTACCGTGCCCGGCCAGCTACAACTTTTATGCTAAAATTGCCAGTTGGCAATACAGTGGTAGCCAAATGGACTATTATTATTGACCAAGTTTAATATTGGCTCAATTATGACAAGTCCACTAGTCAAAACACACCCACAGGCACATTAGCTCCCTTCCTTCCTTTCCTCAAAAGATCCCAAACCTTGACCCCATGTAAAGAAAGTTCCTGGGTTTTCATTTGGCCTAATCTCACATCGAAGCTTAGGAGGTAGAGTTCAGACTCAAAGGAGCAGGAGAAGAGGAGAGAAACAACAACATATCCCAGCAAAGCGACAAACAAACAGACAAACAAAAAAGGCAAAACAAAACAAAACTCAAGAAAAGGAAGAAACGAGCAATGCAGGGGAACAATCAGAAAACAGAATTATTGTCTTTAAAACAGTTAAGGTTTAATAGCTTTTCTACATTACAAAAATAAAATACGAGGGCACACAGGCTGGTTTTAGAGTGGGATTTTTGTCTTTTCTTCCCTTAAATCAAAATATCAAAGGGAAAAACCGAAAGAAAAGATAACCATGGTTGGTTAAAGTGGATGCCACGTGCTGTCTTGTGGTCATTTTAGCAAATCATGCATCATAATAGACTATCACTCACTGCCCATAGGAGGAGATGAAACAGCAGGAACAGAAGTGGTGGGGGAAGATTTGACTGGTGCAACTGCTACATAGGATGAACTAGGAACAAGTTTTACATCAAGGTGTTGACCCATGTTCTGTCGCCTTAGGACTCCCTTAAAAGAGGCTCCCGTCTGGAATGTGTTAATTACGTCGATCTGCAAAGAATCAGAGAGTGAGACAGCTTTGCTCCACAGTCGGAGAGGTGAAGAAATAGGAAGGGAGGGTCATGGAAGGTTTGGGAAGTGGGGATGGAAGTAGATGGGAAAAGGGGACAGGAGACAGCTAGAGAGAGCTTCCCTCCCACACAAAGCAATGGTGAGGAGAAGGGGAAAAACGTTAATTGCATATCATACTTCATTTAGGGAACAATTTGCCAGGGAGTCCCAAACGCCCAGCCAGAATCTAGTTTTCTCTTCCCTTTGAATCCATGGTGGGCATTTGAGGTGTAGAGGGGGCCAAGAGTATTTAAAATTTGAAGGGACTTTTCCCCACTCCATCACTCCTAACAGCTAGACAGATTGTTCATTGTTTTTACCTGTACTCTTTTTTTTTTTTTTTTTTTTTTGAGATGGAGTCTCACTCTGTCGCCCAGGCTGGAGTGCAGTGGCGTGCTCTCAGCTCACTGCAACCTCCACCTACAGGCCCATTTTTACCTGTACTCTTAAAAATAAGGTAAACAATTTAAGATTCTGAAGGCAAATTATGTATTACTGAATTTCAAGGCTCAGGAACCTCTTAATCAATTCAATCGACTACCTATTTTTGCAGATTTTCCAGGAAAATAACTCATGTGTTTAAAGAAAAAACGGGGCCGTGTAGTAGCCAATATACAAGTGGCCATGATGGAAAGGCCCCTGGGCCATGAGTTGCTGGGGGCTCATCCTCCTCTGGGTATCTTGTCTGAGTTATCCCTTCCCTGTGCTGAAGTAGGCAGGGTGGAGCTCAAGAGCCCAGTGGCCAAGCCCACTAGAGAGAATGCTACTAAGTGCATTAATGCATTAGAGATTCTGAAATGTCTGGCAGAAATGCTGACAGTAACTCGGCAATTAGACTGAGGGAGGGGGAGGAATAGGTTTTGGTTAGCGGTTGTTGAAATAGCTACAGTTCGAGACTTACACAAGTAGTCTCTGGTTTTCAGTGCGCTGTTCCTTAGAGATAGAGGCAATTATTTTCTTGCTTTCTTTTTTTTTTTCAGACAAAGTCTTGCTCTGTCACCCAGGCTGGAGTGCAATGGCACTATCTTGGCTCACTGCAACCTTTGCCTGCTGGGTTCAAGCCATTCTCCCGCCTCAGCCTCCCGAGTAGCTGGGACTACAGGTGCGCACCACCACGCCCAGCTAATTTTTTAATTTTTAGTAGAGATGGAGTTTCACCATGCCCGCCAGGCTGGTCTCGAACTCCTGACCTTGTGATCCACCCTCCTCAGCCTCCCAAAGTGCTGGAATTACAGGTGTGAGCCACCGCGCCCGGCCATGCCATTCATTTTCTGACAATGGTCCTGATCTAGGGCCTCAATCAACTCTACCATCCTTATCCATGACCCCTAAGTAACAGGGATGAAATCAAAAGGAATTTCCTTTAGCCTTCATGAAACTGGTAGAATAATCTTAGAAATATCTATCTGCTTAATGCCAAGGGTTAATCTACCAGGAATGTAGGAAAGGTGCTGATTCCATTAACTGGACTTCATTTTCCCAGGAGGGAAGATGAGAAAGCAGGCAGAATATGAGTGAGATAGTTCTTTTATAAAGCTTCCTGAGAAGCCATGAGCTGTTTAGGGCTAGTTTCTGGATCCAGATTACAGTTTGAGCTGAAACACCACTGCTTCCTCACATTATTCAGTTTTAGTTCCCTGGGACTGAGGAGCTTGAACCTGCAGGAGGAGAGGGTTTACACTTGGGGTTGGGGGGTGGGTGGTGATTCCAGCTCCATAGAAGAAGGGACTGTAGAGATACCTTCTTCGGTGCTTGTTGGAGTTACAAGGTCCCAACCCTCACAATTCTAGTCTCTAAGTTTCCTAACACCTCCCATACCAAAGCACTGTGATGAGAATGACAACAAAGATCAACGTGGAGATGACAGGGGGTTTTGTTAGAACCCAGCTGAGGTTGAAGGGTTGATGTTGGGAGCGGACCTCAGGGATCCAGGTACACGTTAGCATCATTAGCCTCATCAGCTTCCAGAGTCAGGTGCATCCTGGGATGGTGTGAATTTGGTCACGGTGGCATCTTGAACATGCCTCACTTTAGGCTTTAATGCTATTGTGGCCTAACTGCCTCACATTCCACCAATGGGGAAAGGTAGTATACCTAAAGCTATGTGGGCAGTGAAACCAAAAGACCTTATAGAGAGGTGCATAGTCAAGGAAATAGAAATTGGTAGTGGAGGGGAAGGAAGACCCATAAATCTCAGCCTCCCAGGACAGAAGACTGGAAAGGAGCAAGGAGGCACTGGACTGAGGGAATCGTGGCTAGGAGAAAAGAAATCATGTAGTAGAAGAAGTGCTTGATCCTGGAGAAAAGAAAAGCAAAGACAGGTTATTTCGGAAAGAGCAGACCCACAGGAAAGCACTGGGGGCTTTAGAGATGGGAGCCAAAGGCGCCAGGTTCTATGGGTACTTGGACTCAGCAGCCTGGACGGTGGGGTGGGGTAGGGAGTGGGCATGGGGACTCTGGATGCCACGAGGCACTTTGTGCAGGTCCCGCTGGAATTTTTCTTTCTGGGAGGAGGAACTCGAGAGAGGGAAAAGGAACCCTAGTGTTTCCCTACCTAGCCCTTTTCCACTTTTCTTTTTCTTTTCTTTTTTTAAAATTTAGCTCTTTATATAATGTCCCTTGTAAAAATGAAAGAATAAAAACAAACTAAAAAAGAGAGGCAGGGTAATTTTTTTTTTTTAAAAGAAAGGAAAGAGAGGAAAAGGAAATAAAATAAGACAATTTATTGCTTCTCCTCAGCATCCTCCTTGGTCTCCTCCTTCACTGAGAGAGCTTCTAGCTTTTCCGCCACTTTTCCGGCATGATTGTTTTTGCCTGATCCTGGCCAATTCGCCTCCTGGAGTCTGTCTTCTTGAAACTCAATGACCAAAGGAAGCCAAGTGGATGCATTCAAGCGCCGCCTAGACCATGGTCAGGCTGCTCAGTGACATCTGGTCACTTGCCACCACAGCTGCAGTCCAGCCTCACGGCAGAGGTGACCAAGCCCTCTGAGAGACAAACCGAGGACCGCTGTGTAAAGCACCTTCTGGTGAGCTCCAGGCAGTGCCCGGACTCCAATGCCTGCCCAATTGGATGTGAGGCCAGCAACACGGAGAAGTGCTCAGGCCTCCCCAGGAAGCACCTGTGTCCCCAGGGAGCTGCATCGCCCTGGATAGGTGAGACAGCCACAGCACCCTGGAATGTTTATCTGGCAGACAGAAAAAGCACCCGCCTGGAAGTATAGTCAGGTGCAGAGTGAGTCTGCAATCCATTTTTCTTTTTCTTTTCTTTTCTTTTTTTTTTTTTTTGAGACAGAGTCTTGCCTTGTTGCCCAGGCTGGTGTGTAATGGCACAATCTTGGCTCACCGCAACCTCAGCCTCCTGGGTTCAAGTGATTCTCCTGCCTCAGCCTCCCGAATAGCTGGGATTACAGGTGCCCACCACCACGCCCAGCTGATTTTTGTATTTTTAGTAGAGCCGAGGTTTCACTATGTTGGCCAGGCTGGTCTCGAACTCCTGACCTCATGATCTGCCTGCCTCGGCCTCCCAAAGTGCCAGGATTACAGGCGTGAGCCACCACACCCGGCCTCTTTTCCACTTTTCTATCTGTTGTCTTGCCTATACGAGATAAGTTCCTACTAGGTATGCAGTTTAGAATATTCACTTCATCTATCTCTCTTATATACTAAGGAGGTGGGGTTGACTGGGGAACTTTCTTTCTTTTTTTTTTTTTGAGATGAGTCTCACTCTGACACCCAGGCTAGAGTGCAATGGCGTGGTCTTAGGTCACTACAACCTCTGCCTCCCGGGTTCAAGCGATTTTCCTGCCTCAGTCTCCCAAGTAGCTGGTACTACAGGCATGTGCCACCATGCCTGGCTTGTATTTTTAGTAGAGACAGGGTTTCACCATGTTGGCCAAACTGGTCTCGAACTCCCGACCTCAGGTGATCCACCTGCCTCGGCCTCCCAAAGTGCTGGATTGCAGGTATGAGCCACTGCCCCCGGCCTTTTGTTTTTTTGAGACAGAGTTTAGCTCTTGTTGGCCAGGCTGGAGTACAATGGCACGATCTTGGCTCACTACAACCTCTGCCTCCCGGGTTCAAGCAATTCTCTTGCCTCAGCCTCCTGAGTAGCTGGGATTACAGGTATGTGCCACTACGCCCAGCTAATTTTGTATTTTTAGTAGAAATGCGGTTTCTCCATGTTGGTCAGGCTGGTCTCGAACTCCTGACCTCAGGTGATCCACTCACCTCGGCCTCCCAAAGTGCTGGGATTATAGGCGTGAGCTACCATGCCTGGCTGACTGGGGAACTTTCTAAAACATTTGCAAGGCCAGTTTTAGACAGTGAAACTTAATAACTTATTTAGAAGATCTCCAGCCAATCAGCAGAGAGAAATACACCTGTTCTCTGGAGACCACCCTTGAGATCTTGGAATTTACAGTGTTTTTCAGATGGAAAATCTCAGGATTAAAACAATAAAGCTATGTGGGGTGAGAGCAGGGGAAGACAGAATTATCAATGCCTAGATCAGCCCATTCACCCAGGAGAAAGTAGTTACAATTGATGCATGGAAAGTGGAAAAAAAAAAAAAGTTATTGTGGGGCTATAGGCAGGGGATATAAGAGCAGCAGGGGTGGCTTCTATCCCATTTCAGAAATTGCAAGAAGGGAAGACGCTTGAAGAAATTATTGCTTCCTCCTTGTCAGGAAGCCAAGTTTGAATCCTGCAAAAGATGCTCAGACATCAACAGACTATTGTCATTTTTACACATGAAACCATCAGGTTCCCCACCATGGCCTTACACTTTGAACGGGAGAGATATAACAGGGTGAGTTTCTTTTACAAAGACCCTTCCAGATAGCATCTATTCCTATAATGGCAGTGTGTGGAAGCTAGATTAAGTGAATGCTGGGTATGTTGGCATATTGATATTGTCTAACTCCTTCCTTCTGAAGGGAGGGAAAAACTGAACATAAGAGACCTGAGACCTTCAGCATAAGAGACCTTATGCTGAAGCTTGCCCATTTGACAGAGGATAGAAGGGTGGGCTTTAGGGTCAACCCAGAGCTAAAGGACTATGCTAATGGCCTCCCATGGTCTAGGTCATTTGACTCCTCTCCTCTCAGAGGACCCCACACAGATCCCTTTGCCTATCTGTCCTGAAGCTGAGGATCTAGGGCTGCCCATCAGTAGTGAGCCTTTGGAAGGGAAGAGATGCTGGCCAACAAGAACTGCTGCCCTCCCAACACCTTCCAATATGGGAAGCTTCTTCTCCCAAGGGAAGGACAGACCACTATCAGAGTACCTGAGTCTGGATACGGTTCAGGCCCCGGAACCAGAGGATCTGGCCTCGGCGCAGCTCCATCTCAGCATGGTCAATCTCATCCAGCCCCTCAGCATCCTTGGTGATCTCCTCTTTGGTGGTGCCATGCCCAGCCTCCTTCAGGAACTTCAGGGATCGCGTAGGTATTGCGGAGATGAACTGAAAACAAGTGCAGTGAAGAGGGAGACATCAGAATCAGCGTGAGAAGAGCTGTCAGTCAACTTACATGAGCCAGGCCCTTGGGCAGGTTACTCTTTGTCCTACCACGCTTCCCACTGGAAAAGCAGTGGACAGAAGTACCAATCCATCCAGGCAAGCATTCTCCAAGTGCCCACCAGTGGTCAGGCTCTTAGGAAGGCTTTCTGTATTTATGAACACACACAAAAGAGAGCTTATATTCTAGTAATCAACCAGCCATCTGCCTGGTCATATACTTCATTTTTCTCTTTCTGTCTCATTTCTTCTGTTCCATTTTGCAATCTGTTTTTAAGGTTAACGTAACTATACTGCATGGTATGCAGTAGGAAGGGACAGAGACCAGGACCTGGGGGAAAACAGTCTGGGGAGAAGATGGTGATATCGTATATGTATGGGAAGGGGTTGAGAAGGGTATTGGAAATGAATGACCCCTTTCTTAGTTGCCATATGCAAAGTAGTTTCTGTGTTACAAACTCTCGTGAAAGGATATCGAAAGTTTTCTTGGGCTTGAGATGAGGAAGTGGATGGGATAGTCCATGGAAGAAGGGACACATGAGTATTATCAGAAGACAAGGAGCAGTACGTTGGGCTTGAAATTCAAAATAAAATTTCCCGGTGAGCTCAGCACCTGTCAGTCATTTCTTTCCAGACAAGATGAGGAGTAGCCAGGGCTCACGTGGGGAAGAGGGACTGTAAGGGCAATCTGATATGGAGTCAAGTGTTTTGAAATGGGAAGAATGCTAGAGCTCTGCTTCTGAATGTGGAAAGAGCTGCTGCGATACAGAAGGAAGGCTGCTGTCTGGCATAAGGCCCCATGGCCACATGTGAGGCAAGAGCCAGAACAGAGTTTCAAACAACAGGTGAAACAACCAAGCTTTACCAAAGCATAAAACTGCTTTAGGAACTCACTGATTTAAAAAATATATATATTCACCAAAAAGAACAGGGTGGAGGGAATTGGGTCAGACATTAATTAGGGAGGGCTGGGTGCAGCGGTTCATGCCTGTAATTCATCCCAGCATTTTGGGAGGCTGAGGCAGGAGGATTCCTTGAGCCCAGGAGTTCGAGATCACCCTGGGCAACACAGTGAGACCCCCATCTCTTTATTTTTTGTTTTTTGAGATAGAGTCTCACTCTTGTCACCCAGGCTGGAGTGGAGTGTCATGATTTCGGCTCATTGCACTCTGCCTCCTGAGTTCAAGCAATTCTGCCTCAGCCTTCCAAGTAGCTGGGATTACGGGCACGTGCCACCGTACTTGGCTAATTTTTTTTGTATTTTTAGTAGAGACGGGGTTTCACCATATTGGCCAGGCTGGTCTCAAACTCCTGACCTCAGGTGATCTGCTCGCCTTGACCTCCGAAAGTGTTGGGATTACAGGCGTGAGTCATTGTGCATGGCCTGAGACCCCCATCTCTTAAAAAAAAAAAAAGAAAAGAAAAGAAAAAGAAATTAATCAGGGAGGCATCTAGGTGTAAAATAAATAACTAGCAGGTTTAGGGGGGAAGGCCTGAAGGTCCAGAAAGAGCTCTTCGAGGCCAGTTAGGGCAAAGTGTCTATTACCTGGGTGGCTGGGCACTAAGGGATTGTTTGCAGAGACCTGGGGTCTGTAAAGACAGGCATAGCCCAGGCCAGAGCAGAGGATGAGGGAGGTTTGTAAAGCGGTATTAAGGAAGAAGTGCAACTATTAGACTTGATGATACTATTATAATCTTAATAGCTTAAAATTTGAATGAGTATTTATAAGGTATTAGACATTAATCTAAGTCTTTTCTATATAGTAACTGATTCACTAATTAACAATGACCTTGTTTTCCTAAGTTGAAGACACTGAGACACAGATTGGTTATGTAACTTGCCCAAGATGATTCAGCTTATAAAAAGGAGAGCTGAGGCCGGGCACAATGGCTCAGGCCTGTAATCTCAGCACTTTGGGAGGCCACGGCAGGTGGATCGCCTGAGGTCAAGAGTCTGAGACCCGCCTGGCCAACATAGTGAAACCCTGTCTCTAATAAAATACAAAAAATTAGCTGGGCGTAGTGGCAGGCACCGTAATCCCAGCTACTTGGGAGGTTGAGGCAGGAGAATGGCGTGGACCTGGGAGGGGGAGGTTGCAGTGAGCCGATATCGCGCCATTGCACTTCAGCATGGGCAATAAGAACGAAACTCCGTCTCAAAAAAAAAAAAAGGAGAACTGGGCTGGGCGCGGTGGTTCACGCCTGTAATCCCAGCACTTTGGGAGGCCAAGGCAGGCAGATCATGAGGTCAGGAGTTTGAGACTAGCCTGGCCAACAAGGTGAAACTCTGTATCTACTGAAAATATAAAAATTAGCCAGGTGCAGTGGTGGGTGCCTGTAATCCCAGCTACTTGGGAGGCTGAGGCAAGAGAATTGCTTGAACCCAGGAGGCAGTTTGCAATGAGCCAAGATCACACCACTGCACTCCAGCCTGGGTGACAGAGCAAGACTCTGTCTCAGGAAAAAAAAAAAAGAGTTGGATTCAAACCCAGACAGTCATTCCCAGAGTCCAACCACACGCCACACTGCTACTCTAGAGATCTTGTAAATCTGAATTTATCTCAGGTAAGAGTTAAGCATTCCACCCAGATAAAGCCATGGCAAGAAACAGAAGAGGCTGGGAGCCCTGAATTATGTCAGCCTGGCAGCCCACAGCCAGGTTGCTGTCTCATGAGAATAAAGACACATGTCTTGTAAACTCTTCTATTTCTAAGACCGTTATTATATTTATTTTTTTGTAGCAAAATTCCATTGAAAAGTTTAGTTTCTGTCCCAGAGAAGCCAAGGGATTTTTCTACCTCCAGGCATGGTTAGAGAAGAATTCTGAAACTTCTGAAGTGATCACTCCACCTTGAGATCCTATGAGATGGCAAGAACTTGAAAACTTGAGTGGGGGTGGGGAGGAAGGAAGAGAAGATGAAGAGGAGGAGCTGGGGGGTCTCCACAGTTGCTTGATCCATCTCCTGTAGAGGAGGAGAGGTCTGCAGGCTGTGAGAATGCACCAGGAGGGTGTGCCGGTACTCACCTGGCCCCAAAGAAGTTCTCCAATCCCAATGAAGAGACACCACAACCACTGGGACAGGCTGAGGCTTGTACAACTGAAGGGTTTACCCCCAAATTCCACGATGAAAATCTAGAACAGAGAAAGGGGCAGCCCACCATCAAGGAAATGACTAACAGGCAGCTGGCCCTCCAGCCAAGGCCCCCAAAGCCACATCATCCCACTGCCTCAGGATCCTTGGGTGCAAGTCCTGATTTGCTTGCAGGGGAAGGGAAAAGAAGAAATCTCAAAGGGGAGACAGACAAAAACAGCCTTTACAGAGCACTGTGACGGGGAGACAGACATAGTTACTGTGACTATGATTCACAGACGATCTGGAGGAGTTAGGGGAGCTGGAGGCTTCCTGTGACTAAAAGCCAGTTAGTGACAAGGAGAAGGTACAGTGGTGGAGTGAGGAACTGAGGATGAGGTGGGAGGATTGCCTGAACTTGGGAGATTGAGGCTGCACTCCAGCCTGGGTGACAGAGAGACAGAGAGATCCTGTCTCAAACAAAAAAAAAAAAAAAAAAAAAGAAAAAAGAAAAAAAGAAAAAAAGGCCAGGCACAGTAACACTTTGGGAGGCAGGAGGATTGCTTGAGGCCAGGAGTTTGAGACCAGCCTGGGCAACAGAGTGAGATCCCATCTCCATTTTAAAAATTAAATTAAAAAAAAGGAATTGAGGATGGGGACAAATAAAGGGAGGTACCCCGCTGAGGGATGGGACAGGAGCTCTTCTGTTACATAGTCAGCTCATAGTCTCGTACCGGAGGAGTGCAAGCTGGGCTGACTATGTAATATATGTGTACAATCCCATTACTTCTCTTTCTCTGAGTTGCACAACACTTTTTATCATAAGCCCTTCAGAACAAAGAGGCAGGGACAGGGAGAGTCTATACTAGATGTGCATGCACATTTCATATAGGCTGACAGGAGCCACAGAAAGGGACTAGAAGAGAACGACACTTCTTCTGGTCACTCTGTGAAATTTCTGTGTGTTTAGAAAGATCATGAAATGATTTTAGAAGTATTATTTTATTTCCAGTCAACATGCTACCCTGCACTGGAGCTCTTGACACACTGGGCTCCAATTCTAGAGCAATGGGCAAAAGAAAGCAAATTGGGAATCCCAAAGTCCCCCAGTTCCCTCATTCCTTTTCTTAGGTATGTAGGGAGCCCTGTCCCAGTCCCCATAATTCCCTCATTCCTTTTCCTAGGTATGTAGGCAACCCTGGCTCCCAGCTTCTGCCCTTTGTCATCCCAGATCTCCTGCCCCAACTGCAGACAGAATCTCACCTGGCAGATGAATGTGCCCAAGACTACAGAGCAGAAGATGATGTTGCGGTAGATGCCTGAAAAGACGTTCTTCTCTCCGTGGATCTTTCGGGAGTTGATTTCATTGAAGAGCTGCATCAGCACGAAGGTGTTAAAAACAATGGTATAGTGCTGGGTGGGTGGTGAATGTAGAGGTGCCTTCCTCCCACTATCAATATCAAAGAATTTCTCACCTAGTGGGGAGAGGAGAAGCACTGGAGGTTAAGTGTGGTCTGAACTAAGAGTCAGAATGTGTTGGTACAGCTATACTGCTTGCTTATGGCTGGTGTCCATTCTAATTGATCAATATCTGAGCTGTACTAGTTATTTATTTTTTTGACATAGGGTCTCACTCTGTCGCCCAGGCTGGAGTGCAGTGGTATGATCACGGTTCACTGCAGCCTGGACCTTCCTGCTCAAGTGATTCTTCCACCTGAGCCTCCCAAATAGCTGGGACTACAGGCGTGCACCACCATGCCTGGCTAATTTCTTGTTGTACTTGTTATTACATATTTCTTTTTTTTTTTTTTTTTTTTTTTTTTGAGACGGAGTCTCGCTCTGTCGCCCAGGCTGGAGTGCAGTGGCCGGATCTCAGCTCACTGCAAGCTCCGCCTCCCGGGTTCACGCCATTCTCCTGCCTCAGCCTCCCGAGTAGCTGGGACTACAGGCGCCCGCCACCTCGCCCGGCTAGTTTTTTGTATTTTTTAGTAGAGATGGGGTTTCACCATGTTAGCCAGGATGGTCTCGATCTCCTGACCTCGTGATCCGCCCGTCTCGGCCTCCCAAAGTGCTGGGATTACAGGCTTGAGCCACCGCGCCCGGCCTGTTATTACATATTTCAAATGTTAGTTCTGGTCTTATTTTACCTTCCCTCTCAGTTTGCTGCATTGATACCTGCTCTCATGTAGTGCAGCATGGTAGTAAGACTATGTGCGCTGGAGTCAGGCAATCACAGGTTTGAATTTTAGTGCAACTATGTACTCATTATGGGACCTGAACTTAATTTTTTGCATCTATAAGAAAGAAATAGGCCGGGTGTGGTGGCGCATGCCTGTAATCCCAGCACTTTGGGAGGCCGAGGTGGGCAGATCACAAGGTCAGGAGATCAAGACCATCCTGGCCAACATGGTGAAACCCTGTCTTTACTAAAAATACAAAAATTAGCCGGGTGTGGTGGCGCATGACTGTAATCCCAGCTACTCGGGAGGCTGAGGCAGGAAAATTGCTTGAACCTGGGAGACGGAGGTTGCAGTGACCGGAGTTAGCGCCACTGCACTCCAGCCTGGGTAACAGAGTGAGACTCCATCTCCAAAAAAAAAAAAAAGAAAGAAAGAAAGAAAGAAAGAAAGAATAAAGCCTCCCTTGTGAAATTATTATTGAGTACATACAGTACACACGGTACACACAGTACTGTCTGTACTCCAGAGTACTGTATGAGTACGTACAGTAGCATAATGCACCATGTAGCAGAGCACAGGAAGCACTGGGAGGTGAAGCTGCACTTATTCCTGGTCTGTGTGCTTGCTCTCACACTACCTTCTTTCTCTGCCTCCACCTCTAACCAGCACCCCAGCTGCTAGCCCACCCCCAAAGTGGCTCACCCGCAAAGACAAGGATAAAGATGACAAGGAGCTGATAGAACGCATGGCCCAAGATGTTCTTCATCATAGTGCGTGAGATCAGAGGCTTATTTCGGCCATAGGGGCGCCGCTTCAACAGAGATTCCGTAGGGGGCTCTGTGGCCAGGGCCAATGAAGCAAAAGTGTCCATGATTAGATTAACCCATAACATCTGCACAGCTTTCAGTGGGGAATCCTGGTGGGAAGAAGAACCAGTCCTTTTAGCTTTTCTCAGAAACCAGCCCACCTTTGCCCTGTCGATGGCCTAGCTCCCACGACCCACCTAGACTTGGAATCTGGCCACTTCCTAGCTGAGTGACTGTGAGAAACTTACTTAACTTCCTTGAGCCTCAAGTTCCTCACCCGTAAAATGGGGATAATAATACCTACCTCACAAGGTCGTTTTTGAAGAATACAGATAGTGCATATAAATGCTTATTATAGTGGCTGACACGTAAGTGCTAAGCGAAGGCCTGTAAGTTACCATCATTCCACATAAGCAGATGAAGACAGCGGACTTGGAAGAGCTAACTCCTGTCCCAACGTCACAGGGAAACCCTGTCTTTACTCTTCAGTAAACACACCGTACCCTCCACCCCATATTCCTTAGCCCCTGACTCATCCCTCCCGTCTCAGCCCACCCACACCCCCTTCACCTGAGTGATACAGGCTCCAGCAAAGGCTACAATCACGGCCACCACGTTGACAGTGAGTTGGAACTGCAGGAACTTGGAGATGCTGTCATAGACGTTTCGTCCCCACATCACTGCCTTCACAATGCTAGTGAAGTTGTCATCTGTTAGGATGATGTCTGAAGCCTCCTTTGCTACATCTGTGCCTGCGATGCCCTGAGGTAAGATGGGAGGGAAAATAGTGAGGGAGTGGATAAAGCCCAGGCTCCGTTTCCTGACCTCCAGGAAGCTTCAGACTTTGGTGTAAATACTACAGGGCACACTAGCCACACAAAAGAAAACAAAGAGCAAATGTGTCACTGTCACTCTATAGAAAGGATGGCTGGGGCCTGATGTCACCAACCTTACTGTTGAGCCCAGACTGGGAATTACAGTCATCTGTGATATCCCTTGCACCCTCCCCTCCTACTCCCTCAACCTTAGAAACTAATTAAAAGGTAGAGAGCAAATCCTGTCTATTCTACCTCCAAATTCTTACATTTCTGTTGCCACTGCCAGTATCTCATTTAAGCTCATGTCATTCCGACACTGTTGAGAAACTCTGCATTTGTTCTAGGAGCAGTAGTATGGCAGCACAGTTCCAAAGTTTCATCTTTGTTCAAAATTTTCTTTTTAAATTAAATTAAAAAAAAATTCGAGACAGGGTCTTGCTTTGTTGTCCAGGCTGGAGTGCAGTGGCACTCAGCTCAATGCAAGCTCTGCATCTGGGGCTCCAGTGACCCTCCCACCTTGGTCTCCTGAGTAACGGGACTACAGGCATTTGCTCATCCTGCTTGGTTAATTTTTAAAGTTTTTGTAGACATGGGGGTCTCTCTATATCGCCCAGCTTTATAATCACTATTATGAAATAATCTCCAAGTTATGTTGTTAAGTGGAGAAAGAAAGGTAGAAAAAAGAGTTTATGGTATGGTATCACTTATCTAAGGGGGCAGGCCATAAATATATTACATTTATTTATTTATTTATATTTTTTGAGACAGAGTCTTGCTCTGTTGCCCAGGCTGGAGTGCAGTGGTGTGATCTCGGCTCACTGCTACCTCAGACTCCTGGGTTCAAGTGAGTCTCCTCTCCTGCCTCAGCCTCCTGAGTGGCTGGGATTATAGGCAGGCACCACCATGCTGGGCTAATTTTGTATTTTTAGTAGAGACAGGGGTTTCATCATGTTGGCCAGGCTGGTCTTGAACTCCTGACCTGAGGTGATCCACCCGCCTTGGCCTCCCAAAGTGCTGGGATTACAGGCATGTGCCACCATGCCGGGCCCGCATTTGATTATATTTTAAAGGAGCAAACCGAAGAATAAACCAAAAATGATAGAAAAAAATTACCTATTGAATTAAGAGGTAAGCAACAAGGCAAAGGCAACGAGGGTAGAAGCCGGATTTCTATGAATATACCTTGTTTTGCACATTTGACTTTAGAATCATGTATTTTATTTCTCTCGCTTCTTTTTTTTTTTTTTTTTTTTTTGAGACAGGGTCTTGCTCTGTTGTCCAGGCTGGAGTGCAGAGGTGTGATCTTAGCTCACTGCAGCCTTGAACTCCTGGGCTCAAGCAATCCTCCCACCTCAGCCTCCCGAGTAGCTGGGACTACAGGTATGTGCCAGCACACTTGGCTAATTTTTATTTTTTTTTAGAGATGGGAGTCTCACTATATTGCCTGCCTCAAAATCCTGGCTTCTAGTGCTCCTTGCCCCTTGGCCCCCCAAAGTGTTGGGATTGATTACAGGTATGAGCCACCACACTGGCCTAAAAAGCAATCTCTAAAATGGAAAGTAACATGATATAAATGATCTGGTCGCCACTTGGTGGCACAAGTGCACACAAAAAAATGTTACAAATGCCTTAAAAACAATAATTTGATGGCACATTCCTGGTAGCATATACCTATGGATAAAAGGAACTATAAGAAAAATATTGAATTATTTTTGGCAGAGTAATTGTATTATTAATACTATTGATATTTTGTAACCACTTGAAATATTTTAGAATAAAACAAAAAATAATCATGTTAATGCCATTAGGAATCAAAATTTTCAGCTTAAGGGATACAAACATAAAATCAGGGAAGTTAAATACAATTAGAAGCTGGGTGTGGTGGCTCATGCCTGTAATCCCAGCATTTTGGGAGGCCAAGGTGGGCAGATCACTTGAGGGCAGGAGTTCGAGACACCCCCTGGCCAAAATGGCGAAACCCCATCTCTACTAAAAAATACAAAAATTAGCAGGGTGTGGTGGTGCATGCTTGTAATCCCAGCTACTCAGGACGCTGAAGCAGGAGAATTGCTTGAACCCGGGAGGCAGAGGTTGCAGTGACCCAAGATCATGCCACTGCACTCCAGCCTGGGCGACAGAGTGAGACTCTGTCTCAAAATAAATAAATAAATATATAAATAAATAAAATAAAATTCGAAAGTTATAAATTAGGAAGTTAGACATCTATAATTCTTTTAAAAATTATTATTTATTATTATTTCTTCTAAAAGTGGAATAAAAAGAAATATATAATTCTAAAGTTAAATGAAAAACAGAAATACGGAGCCTTGGAACATGTGATTTTAAATGAACTTTCCAAGTGATTCTGATGCTCTTGGCCTCAGAAGTGAAAAGCAGAGTACCCAGTGGTGTCAGCCACACAGTGCGCTTCCCATAGGAAACATGAATCTTCTAGAGTTTGCCCAGTTGACAACATCACATGTTTATGGGCA